>NW_004524694.1:1203492-1221793 GCF_000260255.1 Octodon degus | reverse complement strand
TTTTTTTTTTTTTTTTTTTGCCAGGTTCTTGCTATGTAGCTCAGGCTGACCTTAAACTCACTGTGTATTCCAAGCTGGCCTTGAACTCAGGGCAACCCTCTTACCTCAGGCTCCCAAGTGTTTAGGGTTACGGTGCGCGCTACCATGTCTGGCTCTTGATAAACTTCTGAAGGGTGACTTCCTTAATTTTTGTAAAAGTTGCCAATCCTACCCTCAGCATTACTGATTATATATATGGCAAGATAAGATACTCATTTTTATATACTTCTCAGTGAACATAATCTTGATTTCACTGTTTCTTTCAGAATTCCAAATGAGAAAGGTAATATTTAAAGTTCTTTTTCCTGAGTGATAGAGTGTCTTCTGAAGTAAAGCTCAACTTTGGCTCTACTTCAGCTACCTGTAAAACTTTGAAAAGACTTATTGCATCAGAACTTGTAGGTGTTAGACTGGTCACAGGTTTTGATGTAAATGCAGGGGTAAGAGCACTACTTGTATTAAATGTTTCTGCACAAGTACTCATACCTTGAGCCAGGTATGTTGGCACATGCCTGTGATCCCAGCACTCGGGAGGCTGAGGCAGGAGGATTGTTGCAAGTTTGAGTCCATTGTGGGCTACAAAGTGAGCTGAAGGCCAGCCTGAACTGCACAGTGAGACCTGTCTTAGACGCAAAAATAAATAAATAAATTTCTTAAGAAAAAAGAAGTACCTCAAAGACGTATGTATAAAAAAGCATTTTTATGTTTCTTATGCTTGAAGTTCTGAGCCTCTGTTAGTTTAATTTGTTTTAAACAAATACTTTTGTTAAATGGTACAAGTGAACTTCTTTTTCATCTTTTGAGACAGGGTTTCATTATGCAGTTCAGGCTGCCCTTGAACTCACTTTGTAGTCCAGGGTGGGCTTGAACTCTCAGGGATCCTCCCATGTCAGTCTCAAGTGCTGGGATTACTGATGTGTACTACCACACCTGGCTCAAGTGAACATATTTAAATTTCTAATATGTACTTTCCATTCCCAGCACCTAGGAAAAGTTGAGTATGTTTGAAAATGTATGACATAAGATGGAAAGTGATGAGAGACATGGGTAAAGAGGTAGCTTTTGAAAGATTTTGAATTGATATGAAACAATTTAGACTTTTTCTTTGGATGACAGAGGGCCATTGGAGTTTTTTTTTTTTTAATTTTTTAATTTTTTAAAGTAGGGGAGCAGTGTGATCAGTTTATTTTTCTTGCTTTAAAGAAAGTAGCCTCTCCTAGCCATGCCCAGTGCGGAGCAGCTCTGGCCAGGTGCAGGGACAGGTGACATTTTTTTAAAAATTTGAATTAAGACGTCTATTCAGTGGATATACACATATCTACTATTCCAAAAGAGAAAACCAGCTTTGACAGCACAGCCATGGTGCCCAGGGTTCAACCCAAGCTGGCAAGACCAGCAAAGGAAGAAGGGCACAGGAGGGGAGGAAAGGCTTCCACCAAGAGGGCAGGAGCTTCTGAGGATGCCACCGAAGGTGACAGGAATGAGCTCGAGTTTGAAGAGGTGATGCAGACTTTCATAAGGAAACTTATGGAAGCAAAAATCACAACACCCTCAGTGAAAAGTGCAGAGAGCTCCTGGCGCAGAAAGGAGAGACAAAAAGTAAAAGGTTCAACGTCGTTGGTAGAGAAGACGGAGGATGCCAGCGCAGGCGAGGATGCCGAAAGCTTGAGTTCCAGAAGAAAACCAGGTGCGCGCGGGGGGGGGGGGGGGAGGGAAGAGCGTGGACACAGCTCGCGTGGGCCGTGGGGGCCAAGGGAAGGCGCGCCCTCCACGGGGCCAAGTCAGAAGGAGTGCGGGAGCAGCCTCGCCCAGGAACGAGGGACAGAGAGGCCGTGAGGCCCTGGGAGACCTTCGGAAAGGAGAGGCCGGAGAGCGAGAGTCAGCGGAGGAAACGGGAGCAGGAAGAACCCTCGCAGACCCGAGGAAGGAAGAGCGGGCTGCAGAAGAAGAAGGCCGGCCAGGGGCTGAGGGTGCCGCCTTGACGCTGGCGGCTGACTTGTCCGCAACGCCGGAAGTCGGCAGGCAGTGGGCTCACATCTTCTGCGTTTTGGGAAAAAACGGTTTTGACCCTAAGTTTCTATGCAAGGTTGAACTGGCATTTAAATGCAGTGGTGAAGTCCAGGCCTTCTCAGACCTGCAAGAGCCTCAGGTGCTTTGCCAGCCAGAAAGCTTTCATGAGAGATTTGCTGAAAGATGCTTTCCCACGGAGTGCAAACTCACGCGGAGAAGGATGGCAACGTGGGATTCAAAGAAAGGGGGAGAACCCTCTAAGAGCCTCAAAGTGTGGAGCTGGAGACCCAGCGAGTGAGGGCTTTAACTTGCTGTTCATTAAAGAGGTGAGGGTGACTGGGGCTCAGGCGGGGAGCTCAGCGTCTTTGGAGTGGGAGGGAAAGGAAAGCCCCAAGATGGGGGAGCAGGAGGACTTATGGCTAGCAGAGGAGGAAGAAGAGAGCTCTGGAGAGGAGGAGGAGGAGGAAGAAGGGATGTGGGGGGAGGAGGAAGAAGAGGAGGGGGAGGAGGAAGGGATGTGGCTGGAGGAGGAAGAGGAAGAATCCTGGGGGGAGGAAGAAAACTCAGAGACTGACAAGGAGGGAAAAGGAAACTCTGAGACAGGGGAGGAGCAGGATGGAGGAGGAAGCCCAAGGACAGAGGGAGAAGGGGGCCTCAGTGCTGCAAGAGGGACTTGCCTGTAGTCAGCAGAAGGAAAGGCCGGTGCAGACCCAGGGGGAGCACAAGGCCAAGCTGCAGGAAATGGCTGCTTCCAGAGGTCAAGGAATCGAAGTTTTCCATCTGACTTTGCATCACAGTGCTCTCTGGAAATTACTAGAGTGAAGTCCCAGTGAGCACAAAACGTGTTCACGGGCAAATCCAAGTGCTTCATCAGAAATCACCAAGTTTTTAGGGAAAACAAAGAGAGGAACAAGACTCTGCAGATGAAAGAGCTGATGTCTGAAGAAATAGCCTTAATCCAGGAAACAGAAGAAAACTTCAGAAGAAGCGTGGTGGGCATCTTCAGAGAGATACAAGAGGAGATGGAGCACAGAAGGAAATGTTGCCCCAATGTCATGGAAGTTAAGCATTCGATAGACAACCTGCACCGCAAGGTAGCCCAGGAAAGAGTGAGCTGTCTGAACAGCCAAGTGGAAGAGGCCTCCAGGGACACAGCGCAGATGTCCAGGCAGCTACTGAATAATGAGAAACTTCACATCCGAGAAGACGAATTCAGAAGCTCCAACGTCCGTGTGATGGGAGTCCCAGAAAAAGATAACAAAGCGAACGAGGCAGAGGACATAATTAAACAAATCATTAAAGAAAACTTTTCAGAGCTGAGGAGGAGCTCAAGGCTTGAGATCGTCAGTGCTCAGCGAGTCCCCAGCAAGGTGGATGAGAGAAAGCTCACTCCTGGACACATCTTGGTGACATTCTGAGACCCAGTGAGAGAGAGAAGATCCTGAAGGCCTCACAAGAGAGAGAGGTGACCTACGTGGGCTGGAGGATCCGGCTGATGGCAGACTTCTCGCTGAGCACGCTGGACGCCTGGACGCCCGGAGCCAGTGGTGCAACATCGTGAGACTCATGCATGAGAACGGCTTCCACCCGCAAATCCGGTACCCAGCCAGACTGGCCTTTGATTTTGAGGGCCAAACAAGAACATTTATTGATATTGATGAATTCAGAAGATTTGTTTGCCATGTACCCTCTTTGAAAGGATTACTAGAGAAGGTACTCTAGGGTCTAGGTGGCTGCAGCAAGCAGCAGCGTGCTTTCCCCACCAACACCCAGGAGGGCGCGGCGAAGGGAGCATCGCGTCTGTACCTGCAGGGTGGGCATTCGACAGCTTTGCTGGTGCAGCAAAGGGAACGTTATTACCTGGACACCGTTAAAAGCTGTACTTCTAAATTTTAATGATCATCATAGCTGGCATAGAAGGTTTGTTTGTATGTTTGTTTGTTAACAAGAGAATGAACCCAGAGTGTTTGCTCTGAGCTATGTTTTCAGCCCTTGAGAAAAGTTTCTAGACAGGTCTCACTAAGTTGCCCAGGCTGGGGCTCACCTGTGACCTCCTGCCTCAGCCTCCTTAGCTGGGATCCAGCTCAGGAGGGAGTGTCACCACAGGAAACTTCGCAATAAAGATTTTTCACTTGGGGGGGGGGGGAGAAAGTAACCTTCCAACTGTATTGAGCATAGATTAACATGGAAGAGAAAACTATGTCTATGGGAAGCAAGTGTGTGCAACTGGTTATGAGGAACAGTATGAATAAGACAAAATTGGGGCTGGGGAGATGGCTCAGTAGAATAAGCGCTTCCCTGGTAAGCACAAGAGTATGAGTTCAATCCCCAGTTCCAATTAAAAAAAAAAAAGGAGAAAATTGAATTCTGACCCAGTAGTTACCTATTTAGTTCAGAGCCTTCAGCTCCATCCAGTTTTCTTTACTTTTTATTCTAAGACTTAGCTAAAATTGTTTAGGCTTTGCTGGGAGCTCTTCTCTGATACCTTCCTTTCAACTTTCTCTTTTTGATAGTATCTCTATAAATGGTGTATATCTAAATGTATCTATATATGAGGTGTGTGTATTCATAATTTTAAAGTTGAGTGGTTGTGTAGCATTATACATTAATAATTTTTAAAGTTGAATATTAATATTTAACTGCATATAAAATCCTTTAGAAGATTTATGTTTAAAATGTTCTCATTAAAAGAAAATATTTTCATTCGTTCCTTATGTTAAATAGTAAGTTCTTTGCCAAAATAAAGTGTTATTTTCCTTGGGAATCACTTAAAACATTTGTGCCTCCTCTGGTTTATAATCCTGTTAAATTCCATCCATGAATTGAAGCCTAATTATACACAGTTGGTGAACTCTAGATATAGACAATTCAGTGTACAATAGAAATTAAGTTTACTTACTGGAGCATTATGAAATATTGAAAATACTCCATATTGGGTTTAAGAAAAAATGGTTCTTGGGAATTAACTAAATGTAATTGTCTCTGTTTTTTTTTTAGCCCATATGTTGTAAAGTACTATGGCAGTTACTTTAAGAACACAGACCTTTGGATTGTTATGGAGTACTGTGGAGCTGGCTCTGTCTCAGACATAATTAGATTACGAAACAAGACAGTAAGTATTTTAAAATTGTTTTTCTAATCCTGTTTCTAAAGATTCCTATTTTAGACTCTGACCAGCTAGTATTTTGTTACAAATAAAATATTAACGTGAAAAAGAAAAATCTTTTAAGTGATTGAAGAGATTTAAAATGAGATCTGAGAACCAGCCACGTGTCTGTCTGTGATAAATTTAAGAACTGTATGATTGTTTGTTGATTAGAATAATTTTTAGTAAGTCCCTAAGGAACTACCATGATACTTTTTGTATTCATTTGGATCAGTATTTGTGTGTGTTTTATTAATGTAAGCTTATTATATTATGGCTAGAATTTTATTTTTAAAAATCATAATATTCCTGATATTTCCTTATTGTAATTTTTCTGTATTATAATCAACAATTGGCAAGTAATTGAAGAAATTACATGTTACTGAATATTTAAAAACAGTTGAGTTGGGTAAATGTGGCATGGTTGTAATTTCAGTACTTTAGGAGTGTGAGACAAGAAGATTCCAAGTTGGAGCCCAGCCTGAGCAGTTTATTGACCTAGCAAGAACCTATCTCTAAATAAAATTTTTAAAAAGCCTGGGATTGTAGCTCAGTATGAAAGTCTTGGATTCAGTCTCTAATATCACCAACAAACAAACAAACAATTAAATCAAAAGAAAAAAATATTTTGTATTTATTTTCACAAACATCCAGATATTTAAAATTTGTAGAATTAGATTATTCATGTTTTTATTTTCATGAAATCAGCATAGTGATATGTTACTTAATAAAAGCTTTAATGGCTATATTTTAACCATAAGTAGGAAGGGTGCAGTATTTGCAAAATATTTTACTTTAGACTAGCAGTTTGTCTATTTTTTTTTTTTTTTTTGACAGTATTTTAGTACTATAGTGACCTTTTTTATGTGTGAGTGCCTAAGAAGAATAGTGGAATGATTTGTAACTCGCTAGAACAGTAATTCAATTACTATCTGACATTATTATATGTTGTCAGACACATTTCAGTAAAATACAGTCAGAAAAAAATACTTAGCTGCTTGAGTCAATTTGTGGTTAACCAGAATCATTTTAAAGTTTGATTGGGGAAATACACTGTAAATTTATCCTACTAATTTTTTTGTCTGTTAGTAAATAGGATTTCTTTGTAAAGGATGTGAAACAGAAGTTAAAGTAATCCCTGGTTTGACAGAATGGATTAAGTGATCTGTGACATTCTAATTACATATTTTAGAATTTCTGTGGTGCTTAACTAGCATTTATGTAAATAAGATGACTGAAGTGGCCAGAACAATGCTTTAATTCAAAATAATTGTACTCCAGTTAGAAAATTTTTAAAATCATTTCAGGGCTAAACTCAATGAATTTGGTATTTAAGATTATTAAATAGGAATGTAAAGTAAAAGCAGGAGAAAAATATCTCTTTTTATGTTTTTGGGCATTAATGCTACTGTTTTAAATGCATAGGAGTCTTTGATCCAGGAAATTTATTTCTTATTGTCATTATTTACAAGATGTGGATGTATCCTGTAGTTCCTAAAGATAGGATAGGAGTGTTTGTAATCATTATTCTCAAAAATTCTCTTCACCAGTTATCAAAGAAAGATTTTACCGCTTCATATTCTGCACTAGAAAACAGTTTACTAAGTGTGTTGGGAGTTACACATTAGGCATAGTCTAATAGTTGTCACAGAACAGTTGTCCTTGGTTATAGGGTGGCATGAGAAAAATTCTAATTACTATATATGAAAAAATATCCAAAGCTACACAAGAGATTGGCCAGGAATCAAAGTTTGTTGCTTTGATGACAACACCTGTAAGATCTCAAGAACATTAACATCTTTCTTTTGCATCATGAGGACATTCCTCATTGTTTATCTATACTCTAAAGAGTATCATTATTGTTAAGGTGAGCCATATAAGGATATGTGTTGGATGTGAGGGTGATGTGGCTCAGACATCTGTTACCCCATTAGGTGCTAGGGTTGATTCAGCTGATCTCGTTGGCTAAGGGGGTGTCCCCTTCCTTCCTCACTGCTCCATATGCATTCCTGCAGAAGCTGGATGGTAAGTGTAAGAGGACGACTAGCCCACCTCTACTCCATGGAGGAGGACTGTTTTCCCTGGTCAAGGGTATGTGAGTAGCTGTACTCCCTGCTAAAATCTCCAAACAAGTTCTCAAGGATATGTATCATCTCTTTCTCTCTCTTTTCTTTAAATACTCAGACATTGCAAATATTTCATTATTTTATGGGAATGTTCACTGAAATGATAATCTTGATTTATCTGAATTTCAAAGGCATGGTTGTTACTGACTGACTAGCTTTCAAGAGTGTGACTAGTTGAAATAGTTGTCATTCATCTATTCAACAGGTATAAAATTCACTCTTGAAGTTGTTTTCATGGTCATAAAACAAATCTTTTCTTCTTTTTCTTTTTTTTTTTTTGTGGAACCGGGGATTGAACTCAGGCCCTTGTGCTTGCCAGGTAATCGCTTATTCCACTGAGCCATCTCCTTGGCCCCACAAATCTTTTCTTAAGACTATGAAAGCTTTTTTTTAAGGGTTTATGTGCTTTCTTGCTTTTTGTTATGTGCTTTATTCTTCAGTACATACTTTTTAAATAGTATAAGGAATCATTTTTTTGTATTATCAGTATTCCTGTTTATCTGTGTACTCTATTTATGCATCGTATTGCTGTTTGTTCCCTTTTACATTTCCAAGTTGCCTGTAGAACTTCTATTTATATTTCCTTATGTGTAGGTAAAATGGTGACTAGGTCTTTTTTTTGTTTGTTTGTTTGTTTTTTAGATGAAAGTATACTTCGCTACATTTTTGAACTATATAATTAAACTGTAAAGAATTTTAAATTGGCAGTTTCATTTAGTATTTGAAGATATTGCTTCATAATCATCTAGTTTCCTTTGTCTTTACTGATAAATCGTGCTGTTGCTTTGTTGATGGTAATCTTATCATTTTTTTTTTTTTTTCTCATGGCTTTTAAGACTTACATTTGGGTTTCAAACTCTTTACTTTGATGTACTGTACTTGGCATTTATCACTGTGGGGTTCTTATTACATCTTGTTTCTGCATCTTAATATTTACAGTCAGTTTTAGAAAACTCAATTATTATCACTTTAAGCAATATATTTGGTCCAGTCTCTCGATTTTTCTGGGCTTCAAATTATGTGTAATTTAGTTTTTCTTCCTTTCTTTATGTACTGTTTCAGATTTCTTTTTTCTCCTCCATTCTTATTTTTTCTAATGCATCTTCACTAGTTCTTTCTTTTCAAGTATCTAATCTGCTTGTAAATCATCCACTGAATTTTAAATTTTAGTGTTTAGATTCTAGAATTTCTATTCAATTATTTTTAAAAGTCTCCCAACTCCATACAAAAATTAAAAAGCCTATCCTTTATTTCATAGAACCTACTGTAGTCTTCATTTTCTCAATCTCCTATGTGTCTATTTCCATTATTTATCTTGGTTTGCATACATATTTGTTTCTTTGTGCCTGGTTATCTTTGAAAGAGTGATAGACATTATCTAAAAAATAACAGATTATTGTGATGAATGATGGCACCTTTTTCTACCATTTTGTTTCTACCTGGTAGCTAGAACTTCATAATCTATAGATTGCTGTAATCTAATCAGAGTTACTGACAACTTGAATTTGGGCTTTGATCTCCCCTTAGAGAATATACTCCTTTAGTATTATGGTATTCAATTTCTTGGCGGGTTTTGGTTTCCAGTCTTTGTTCTCTTTGTCCTATGAGACATTCAAAAGCTTGCTCTGCTAAGCTTCTTGATCCCTATTCCATAATTTACAGATACCTTGAGAGAAGTGGCCCTTGTTGCTAGGCTTACCTCTTAGGTTTTCTTTCCTCAGATCTTGACTGCAGGCACTGCTGTTGTATCTTTATTGGTCTTCAGACAGACTTTGAAATATAGTTTGTCCAGATGTTTTAGTTCTCTCAGCAAGAGAGTGGTCTGAATTATCTAGTATATCATTACTAGAAGTGCAAGGCTTTTCAGCTTGAATTTTTTAACAGTTTGGTCTTGTGTCTTGTTTACTTTTGTGGGTGATATCAGGAAGGGATCCTTTTTATTTTCTGTGTAGAAATCTCATTTTATAACCACCCTTTCCAACTGATGTATAAGCCTACTGTAAGATTCTCTATAGATACCTGACTTTTTTTTGGGTTCATTGTACGAGTTGTTACATTGATTCGTCTGTTTCATGTTTGATATCTAGCTTATAAGTTACTTTGTCTTTGTTTTTTTTCACTTCCTACATGACTTTTAGACTAAGTTGTCAAATTCCACAAAAAGCCTTACTGGGCTTTTGTGATAATTACATTTAACTCTCTGGATTAATTTGGGTTGATGGTTATTTTGCCATTATGGTCATCCTGTATCTCTGCTTTTATCTTTAGGTGTCCTAATAAATCTTGAAAATTTTGTGTATTTTAAGTTTGATTTGTTTGTAGAGATTTGGGCATTTTTATTGCTACCATGAATGATGTTTTTAAATTATATTTTCTAGTTAATTGTGATATGAGTATTACTTTTATATATCTTGTTATTCAGTGTTGCTCAGTCCCCTTTGCTTTTGGTCCCCTTTTGATTGTCTTGCTTGATTTTATGAGTTAGTCATTCGCTTGTTTACTTTCTATCCAACTACTCTTCTTTTAATTCAGTTCATAAAGTCTTATATAATAAGGTTCTTGTCAAATGGCTACTTAATCTAGATAGTCATTTAAGAGCTTTGTTCTCGTTACTGAATTCCATGCATCCGTTTCTTGATGGGGACTTCTCAGACATCACCTGCATCTGCTTTTACTCTGGCATGTGGAATGTCTAATAGAGCCACTGAAATGACTTTTCCAGTGATTACCTCTTTAAAATTAATTTAGGTATGGTTTGTGGGTTTAAAACTTTATGTGTTTATTTTGTATAAGTTTTTTTGTGCAATTTAGGTATGCATAGTGACCACATTTATTATAGGGAGTTTATATCTCTACATGATATTCCTAATTATAAAAGATTCATTTGGTACAGGGTCTTGCTACGCATCTTGGACTCATAGTGATCCTCTTGTCTCAGCCTCCTCAGTTCTGGGATTACAGGCTTGTGCTGCCACGCCCAGTTTCAGTGGCTGGTTTGGTACACCTGGGATTTTTGGGCTGGCATGGCATGTGGTACTGGGGATTTAACCTGGGTCCTTGTGCTTGCCAGGCAGGTGCTTAGACCGCCGAACTGTCTCCTGAGTCCACATGATGTATCTTGATTCCTCTTTTTTTCCCCCCATTCCCATCTCCTTTTTAAACCCTCTTTCCCTCTTGATTCACAATAAAACTTTATTAACAACTTTAATCTTCATAAATTAGAAAAAACAGGATTGAAATCATTTTTGTGGTTATTTTGAAATTGAGAATAAAAACAGTAAAAATACATGTTGAGAATGAGGTGAGATTGGTGCTCAAGTAACCTCAGAGGCGAATGTTGCTTTGATACAATTTAGTCCTGTTCAGTTCTTAAACTTAGCTCACTTGATTTTGTATATACTTTATTTATTTATTTATTTTTGTATTTTAGGGAAGGGTCTATAGAGTATTCAGGGTCTTACTACTAGATTGGACTCGCAGTGATCTGCCTGTTTACAGCTTCCTGAGAGCTGGGATTACAGGCCCACACCACCACGCCAGTCTCAATTGCCTTTCTCAGTGTGCCCTGAGGGCGGGCCGGCACTGCAGGCCCGGGGATTGAACTCCTGGACACTGCGCCTGCTTGCAGGCACTTTAATCCGCTGAGCTATTCTGTATATACTTTAGATCACAGCTATTTTAATAGCAAACGTTGACCATAGGCTAGATAATTGAGATTACGTGATTAAAAACATTTCTTTTGAATTTAGACTTTTTTTTACATATACCATGTCTCATTCATTATAGAGAAGAAAGAAAATATTGGGTGATATTGATAATGGGTCTTAAATTAAAAAAAATTATTCAGAGCAATGACTCTTGAACTACCACCTAGGTTAAAAATAAAAGTAATGCCTTTGTGAAATTATGCTTATCTTTGAAAGGAATCTCATTAGGGAAAAATGATTCTTCATTTTAAACTTAGCACCACTTGCCTGCTTTTGATCAGTTGTTTCCTTCAAATTTAAAAATTTAAAGTACAGGGTAAAAACAAATTTGGACAAGTTACATGTTGTTAAAAAACACTTGTCACTATTTCTTTGCCTGAAACATAAGTAGTTTTTTAAAATTGCCTCCTCCATTCTGTGTGCAAAGTTATATAACTTGTCACTCTTTTATGGACTATAAATTTCAGCTTTGTAGTAAGAATTAACTCTTACAATAAAAGCTGAATTCATATTTTGGTGATTTTGTGCCTGCTCTTTATCATCTTCCCCAATTTGTGTTCTTTTCACTTTCAATCATAGTAAATTTACATTCATGAATGCCTAGTTTAAAATATCATCTCTTACTTGAAAATTTCTTGTTTTTCTGGAAAGTTTGTTGTTTGTGTTGTAATTTATTGATTAATTAATTGAATATTTCTTTATTACATATTGTTACATAAAGAGCCCAATAATTGGTAGCTACAATTATTTTAATTTTTATTATCATTTGCTTCTTTGGAGTACTGGCCGGGCTGAATGTCTTTTGTTTGGTATATGTGTTCACTATTTTGTTTCCTTTTTGTGTCTTGTCTTTTACCTGTTGTTGATCTTTTTTGATCAGTTTGTGGGACTTGCTGGACAATTCTTTTTTTTGTTGTTGTTGTTGGAACTGGGGAATGAACTCAGGCCCTTGCGCTTGCCAGGGAAGCACTTATTCCACTGAGCCATCTCCCCGGCCCCCGACAATTCTTTACATATTATTTTTTAAACATGAACTATTGTCAGCATAGATGTTAAAGAATGAATTTCAAAATTTGACCTGTACTCCTTCTTTGTGAAACATTTGGGGAAGGATATGGGGGTTAATTGGGCTTATTGATGCTGTGTTGTAAGAGGTAGAGATTATGTCTATATAAGGGCTAATGATGTGCGCAGAACACTGACTGAATTGGCAGGTAAGATGGTTATGAATAGTAATTGTGGCAGATATTGGCAATAGTATAGAATATGGATGAAAGTGAAACTCTTATATTCCAGTGGGTTTCTCTGAGACTCCTGGTTGTGCTATGAGTGAAAAATCACTGTCATTGAATTCTTTTGGTTTGTTAGTATTGGGGGAGCCATCACTAAAGTATCATAGTGACTTAAATTCCATATTTTTAAAAATCTGGCTCACAAACACAGCTTAAAGTGTTATATATAAATTTAATACCTACTTTTATTAAAGTTTATAATACATTTTTATAAAGTATTTTTGACTATCTCTTTAAATTGAATGAAATCTGTTTATAGAAAACTCAGCTATGTTATCCTACACTTGGAAATCAAATTTAGTCAGCCTTAGTATTTGGAAGAATAATGGTGGTTGCTTTCACCAAATTTTTAATGATTTTGTCTTGGAAATATTCCAAGTGCCTGGAGTAGGTACTGACATCTAGCAAGCCTTTGATAACTGTTGGTTGAATTAAAACATTTCTTTGGCTATTTGTTCTGTTCCCAGCTATTTGGTGTTTATTTATTTGTTTATTTTTGGTACTGGGGATCAAGTTCACCTTTGCATTTTGGCAGGCAGGTGCTTGTGCCGCTGAGCTATATCCCTGGGTATTTGGTGTATTTTTGTGAATAAATTGTAATTTATATGGTATTAGTGTGATTAATGTTTTCAAATGAAGGTCCATGGGCACATTTATTTATTTATTTATTTATTTATTTATTTATTTATTTATTTGATTCAGGGTCTCCCTGCGCAGTACAGACATGTAGTGATCCTCCTGTCTTAGCCTCCCCAGCGCTGGGTTTATAGGTGTGTGCCACCATACCTCTTTGGGCTGGCATGACATGCTGGGGGTTCTGGGGATTGTGTGGCATGCAGTACTGGGGATTGAGCTCAGATCCTTGCCTTGGCTTGTCTTTAAAAAGGTGTGTCTTAATAACACTAACCATAGAACTTCTTTGTCTTATAAAAAAGAGATCTTCAGTTTTGTTTTTTTTTTGTTAATGTAAATTAATGGAGGTATTTTTTGAGCAGTTTAAAAAAAGTTCAATGTATTTATGGGAATAACATTTGAAGTTGTCTTTGTTAGAAAAAGTTTTAAAAACATTTTATATTAAATGCCATTTACCAGCCACACATTTATTCATTTTAGATATATACTGCAATGTAGAAATGTACAACTCTGTGAAATTGAAGCTTTTTTAAAAGATAGATTATATTTTTGATTAGAGGCTTTCAAAATGATCTTTCGTAATTGTAAAGTTATGCTTTCACATATGGAAGAAATAGAGTCTGTGTCTTAGATGCTTATTGTATGTTTGGAACCATGTTAAGAAGTTGCCTGAGGTTATTCTCTCTCATTTAGGCATACTTTTTGATTTGGCATTTGTTTTAATTCAACCTAGTATAGTAGAAATAGTGTAAGTCCAGATTTTCAACACTGTGAATTTTAACTTTGGCTTTTCTGCAAACTAAATTTCTCGTTTTGGGGAAAGTCATTTAACTGACGACGACTTCAGTTTCCTCACCTGTTGGCCTTTGGATAGTACTTTCCATTCAACCTAACAGCTTTATTTTACATTGTCAGTTGAATAGAAAGATTCAAAACACATTTCTTGATCTAGGCCCAGTGTACCTCACTGGACGAACAAATGACACTAATAAATGTTGCTGGTTTTGTATGATCTACATAGTAGATGAGGTAATAAGTGTGTATGAGCTATAGCTATATAAAAACCTAAACTGAGTTCTGTAAAGTAACAAGTTCTTTAGGAGGAGAAGCACTTAGCCTAGTTAGTTTAGAGGAAAAAAATTGCTTAGCAGATTCTTGAAAGAGTAGGAGTCAGCAAAACAAACTTCAAAATGTCAGAGCCTCCCTCCCCCATTTGGTTAGCTTCTGAACAGTTCTTGGCATATCCAAATTTGCCAATATTCCTAGGAAATATTTGTTGAATGATTGAATGGATAAATAAGCCAAACAAGAGGAGGCAGAGGACATCTTAGAAGAGGGAACAAGTACATACTAAAATTATATTTCTATCTCTAAAGGCCCTCTGTAATACCCGATAAGTTACCCAAAAGAGAATGTGCCCATCATTTGGTTTAGATGTATTGTTTTTCTCATATCTATGATCAAAATCATTGCCATATTTTAGGACGTGTTTTTGCATAAATTTTTTCCTTTTTTTCCCATGTTGACAAGAGTAGTATGCGCTTTTTTTAAAATCATTTTTTAGATGTCTTTTAGGTTTCTATTCATTTTATCTGTTTCTTGAAATGTATATGATACTTCTTTGAGATGACATTCTTTAGGGCTTCCTGATTTCTTGTTCTAATGTAGACTCATTGCTTTTTAGGTCTGCTGTACAGCTGCATCCTTGGGATTTCTTTTCACTGGATTCTTTGGTTAGTGCCATCATTTTCTTATATATTTCCTGTTTCCTTGGTTTTTACCTTTGTTTTGTATTCTCCCTAAACTATCTTCTTTATACTAGAAGAGTAAGAGATCAACTATTCAAGACTTTGCATATCTAAAATGTCTTTAATTTGCTTTTGTATTTGGTTGATAGCCTATGCAGAATATTGAATAGAAAATAATTTTTTCCTCAATGTTATAGACTTTTATCCCACTCTGAAAAATTTTCAGTTCTGTTTCACAAGGAGCAGGATATTTCAAAAGGATGTGCTTAGGGTGTGAGTTCTTTATATTGTTTATGCTTGCCTTTAAATAGTTTCTTTTAATATAAACACTTGTCTTTCTTCAGCTTTGGAAATTTTTCTTTGATAATTTCCCTGTATATTTTATTCCTTGAGTGGTTGACTCTCCAAAAAATTTTTTGTCTTTAAACCTTTTTTGGGGGGCGGAGGTAGTGTGAGTGGTTTATTCTATTTTCTCATTCTTCTAACTGAACTTTTAACAGTTATATTGTAATTTATAAGAACTTTTATTGATGATTCCTTTTCTGTAGCATAGTGATGCTGATACATAAATGCAAGAATTTTTCAAATTGCTCTAAGAATAATAGGTTGTTAAAAATGTTATTTTCTTGAATTATTTCTGTTTCCTCTGGTGCTACAATTTCACTTACTTTATCCTGGTGCTGCCTTTGGGACTGGAAGGCTCATAGCTATAGCTCTCACTGGAAGCACTGGGATAATGCTTTCTGATTGACATGCCTAATGTGAAGGTGGATGAGCTGGGAGCTTGCTTTTACAGGGAAGCTCCTGGCAAAAGGCTGTTCATTTCAGTTTCTTTAGACAGCGGTCTTCTTTCTCCTTTGTCTTATTTTGTTCTAGGAAGTAATGTCAGAAAATATATTCTCAGCATATACTTGGGAGTAGGGCATATTGGTGACAAGAACTAATTCTTGTTTAATTTTCTTCTTTCTAGCTTCCATGGAAGTCCTGAACTTTCCGTTCTTCTTTTCGCTTCTGTCCTCTCTCCTTGTCATTCTAAGTTTGGAAGTTTCTCTGGTGCACACTTATGAGATCAGTCCTTTTGTCTCAGACCCTTTCTTTGCTTACTTTTAATTTTGACTTCTTCTGTAGAAATTACCCCCAAATTTATAAGATGTTCTTTCATTGTTCATTTTGTTTAAAAAAAATTCTCTATCAGTTTCATCAAATTTCAGAGAGAAACAAATAATTAATTATAAATTGAGTTTAGTTCTTATACCTGAGTCAATGTTATTAATAACACCCCCATCATATGCATACTGTATATACTTTCATAGTCTTAGGAGTTTGAATTAATATAGCTACTTATAACTACTTTGAGGAATAGTTTGATAATCTCTTTTAGTCAACTATGTATGAACTTTGGGATCCATCTGCTTTTCTTTTCTAAACCTTTGAGAAATCACAGCACAGTTGTACAGTGAGATTTGTACAAGAATGTTGTCAAAGCAGACAATTGGAAGCAAATTGTCACTTTTTTACATGTTCTTCTTTGTGTAATAGATACTAGTTTCTACTAGATTTACAGCTCCTTATGTATTGAGTGCTTTTTTTTTTTTGGTCTTCTGATCTTTTTCAGGAGTCTTTTCATGTGGGAAAGGATTTTAAAATGTCTACCCACTGGCCATTTTCACAGTAGAGTATCAGTTCTCTGCAGATAAAGGGATTATAAGCAGCATGTATATATGCATATTTACATATGGTGTAAGTAGTGAAAGCCTTCATTTTAAATCACTAGTTGTGGGACTTTATGATAGATTATTGATCTTTTTTTCTTTGCCAGACATGTGCAATCCAGATTTCATGAAAGACAGCCTCTCTGCTCTTATATGTAAGAATTGTTAAAATATTTTAGTTATATTTCCTAATGTACTTTATGTTGAACAAAAGATTTATATGTTTCTGGAAAAAAATCCCATAAATTTTTATTGTTTAAAATCTTAAGTATTTTATATCTCATCTTTACTCTTTTGGGCGGGATGAGGTACAATGCTGAGTTGTAGAGGGGAGATTTCCTGGTGTTCTCTTCATTTTGAATACCCAAGAGCCCTGTTACATTGTATGCTTTTATGGAAAGAGAATTTGTAATGAAATTGGAATATTAGGCTTGAATCAATGTATAGTTTTATCTGTTGGCTTACTTATTAGCCTTGAGATTTAAGGATTTCAGAGATTGCTGCATATTCCTCAAGTTTGTCTACACCATGAATGTTGCAGGAAGGGGTTTTGGTCATTGTTACATGTGATTATATCATGGAATGGAAACCTGAAACATTTGAAGAGTTCTATGAAATGAAATGTTAAGGCACTATTAATACCATTTGAGATAAAACTTTTTAAAAAGTTAGAGGAGGTGGTTCTAGGAAAATGAAAGCAAAAAGATCTTTTATTTGAAGTATTTGTTTTCCTTATTAAAAATGGTTGATGTTTGCTTGATGGCACATATACTAAAAAAATGTTTGGTCAACTTCCTGACTCTAGATATTATATTACTTTTGTTTAAGGGGAGAAAGTAGAAATGAGTGCTAGAGGTGGAATGACCTCTGGAGTTAGCGGCTTATGCTTACCCTCTTCTTCCAGGAACATCACCACTCTTAGGCATTAACTTGGTATTAGTTTTAACTCTTTTTAAAAGTTATAGAAAACCCTGCCTAAGTTTTTTTGGATTAAGCCAGAATAACGGAATTTATTTGCTAATAACTAAAAATCTCTGCAGTACTAGCATTGTGGATGATTGATTCAAGATGAAAGGATTCCTTTAGTTTTCCTTCTTCTACTGGTATTTCTTCAATGATTCTACTTTCACAGACTTCTCTCCAGATTGTAAGAGGGCTAACAGTAGTTTTCTGTTATATCTTTCTTGTTGAAATCCTGAAAAAAAAGTAATAGTTTTGCATCATAACTTTAGAATGGACCTTGTGCCTTTTATAAATACATCATAGTGGCCATCAGATTGTGATGTGCTAGCTGGCTTGTGTCTCAGTCATATATCCAACCTAGAGCTACGATGAAGTTCATACCAGAATTACATCATCTGAAGATAGGAAATTAGCATTCTCCTTAAAGGATAGTGGTATATGTTAGGCAAAAAAGGTTGAATGGTTACTAGATTGGCAAAAATCTTATGTTTATGTATATTTGCTAAATCTAGTCAAGAAAATACAAATGCTTCAGGGACAAAACATAATTTAAATATCTGTTCCAAAGTTGGGCATGGTAATGCATGCCTGTAATCCCAGCATCCCAAAGGCTGAGGCAGGAGGGTTATTGTGAGTTTGAGACTGGACTGGGCTACAAAGTGAGCTCAAGACCAGCCTGAACTACACAGCGAGACCATATCTCAATAAATAAATAAATAAATAAATAAATAAATAAATAAAATAAAAATAAACACCCATTCTAAAATAGCTCCCCAAATGAATGTTAAGTTTTTTTTTTTTTTTTTTTCCAAGCCAAACTGTATCCAGCTTTATTAAAGATACTTTTCATAAACAATCATGGTATTTCAGGCAGGACATGGGCACACAATCTTTAACAGTATACGACAACTTTCAAACTCCCTTCT
>NW_004524694.1:1201030-1202557 GCF_000260255.1 Octodon degus | reverse complement strand
CAGCTTTGGGCGGCCCGGGGGTCGTCCTCGCTTCTTCTTCCGAATGTTAAGTTTTGAAAGAAAATCTTGTGTATCAGAGTCATTGTGCTGTTGATTTTGTGCCTCATAGCTGATGAGCCTACTGTCACAGTAAGGAGCAGTTAAGGTGGATATTTCTCAAGTGTCCTCTTTTGGTATACTGTCAGCGAACATTTGCTGTAAGAATTGTCCTGAAAAGCGCCTGCCCATAGGGGTTGAAGATCCATGGGTCTTTTTAGATCAGAGTGGCTTAGCCCTGATTTTATTTCTCATGTTCCTGACCCCTTCTCTTACAACTGTTTTTCCACCCTGAGATGTACTTTTGGGGCCCTGTCTGGTGTTTCCCGCTGAGTGAAATTGAGTTTTGAGTGTTCTTTGCACTTGCTTTTTAAAGTTCCAAGCCACAGTATAAAATTAATGGAAACCCAGTGGTTCTCCTTTGTAGGATTAGACTATTAGAAGTTTTCATAGCAATCATATGTGACCATGTCTTAGTCTCTGATTAAATACCTCATACACATCATGCTTCATTACATCTTTTCTAAATTTTTGATTGGATTAAACACATTATGTTTTTTCAACATTACAGTATAGTCCCTCTAATAGGCTATCCCCTTGCCTTAACTAAGTAAATTAAGCTTACAAAGGTATTTCTTTGTCTTCCCTTACTGGTTTCTTCTTGGCATTTTTCCCAGTTCTATTTCTCTTTCGTCAGTCAGGCCCACCTTCCTACACTTTATTTTTATATTGTACATTCTTGCCTGGGCAGACTCTGTCATGCCAGATCTGTAGTGAGCCCACTCTCCCTGTCAGAAGCCTGACCCATCATTGCACACTGTTGAGGATGGTTATTTGCATAAATGTGGTTTAATGGAAGGGAGCCCTGAATATGGAGCCAGAAGACTAAGCTTCAGTGCCTGGGTAGTTAGCTGTGCGACAGTAGGTGCATTACGTTAACCCTGTCTACTGACTGACCTTCAGATTCCTAATCCTAAGAGGGATTGTATATCGTCTTGTTTCACCTACATGAGTGTTTTCTTAAGAGGGACAAAGTTGATGAGTGTCAGCATTCTATATCCTGTGAAGTTTTATACAAATATAAATTGCTACTTTATGGTAAACCTTTTTTGTTGTTGTTGTACTTAGTTCAGGGTCTACAGGGTCTCACTACACAGATAAGACTTGAAGTGATCTTCCTGTTTTCAGCCTCCCAAGCACTGAGATTACAGGTGCACACCACCATGCCTAGTCTCATCCACTCTCTCAGTGCACCCTGGGGGCAGGGCTGGCACCACAGGCCAGGGATTGAACCTGAATCCCTGCGTCTGCATAAGTATGTGTGTTAGTCCGCTGAACTGTCTGGCTGGCCTGGCAAAACTTTTAAAATGATAATTTAGTTTTAAATTTCTAATGATTTAAGAATTTTATCATGTTTACTAGAATAATGATCATTTCCAGAAAGTCCTAGTTAACTGTAACAAATCAAGACATATATATATATATATATAT
>NW_004524694.1:1197481-1200930 GCF_000260255.1 Octodon degus | reverse complement strand
ATAATGGAAATTTAGGTCTTTCCATGGCAAGTCTTGAATTTTAATAGTTTGAAGGAGCTCTTCTAAAATTATCTTACATTATTATCTGTACTTGTAAGTCATATGTAGATTCCCTTTCTCCAACTTTTTAGTTATATGAATTAAGGAAAAAAATAACACAAGTACATTGTAAAAAATTCAAATACTACAGAGTATAAAAGAAAAAATTATTACGTGTTTTTATTCCTACAGTTTAATTTTACTTTGAGGTCATATAAGTTAATTCCTTGTGAGTTCTTCCAACTTATTTGTATGTATGTCTTGTTTTATATGAGGAGTTCATACTGTATGTGATATTTTATACCTTGCCTTGCCCTAAACTTCTGATATATTAAATATCTTCTCATACCAGTATGTATAGGTTTTATGTGTTTATAATTCACTGTATTTTAAGGTTTCCTGGATAAAATGAGTACAGCATTTCAGGTTTTTTTTGTTGTTAAAGTTGCAGAAACTTTTGTACATATGTATTGGTATGTTTATATTAGTAGAGTCAGCAGATACATTCTCAGAAATGGAACTGCTGTGTCAGAGGGCATGTTCAATTTTAGAAACTGTTTTATTTGGAAGCTGTGAGGCTGCTATTTTTTTTTTTTTTTTTTTTTTAAAGGTAAGGTAATTCAGTTGTGGAAAGACTAAGTAAGTTTAGTACTGAGTCTACCCTACTTATGAAAAGAGATTAATTTTGCTTTTGGTGACTTCCTGCTTCTAATTTTTTCTAATTTTGCTTACGGTGTTATTATTAATTCTCTTGGCATTTTATGCACATTTATACACCTGCTAGCTACCAGTATAGACTCCTGCAATTACAAATTATTATTATATTCTCCGCACTAGTTTTTCTACTAGGTTCTGGCTTGAGTTCACTGTTAGAATTTTTTTTTAAAGATTCAGATATGATCAAATCTTTTTTCCACTTAAAACTTTGTAGATATATAACACAGATTTGGCTCTAATATGACTTCCCAGTTTATGCTGTTATCTTGTACATAGTACTTTTGAGCATAAAGAACTGGATCACATATATTTTTATGCCCATTGCCTTTGCATGTGATATTTCCTTTCCTCTCTTACTACCTGATGAAGTTTGTCCTTCAAGAGTCAACCCAAAAGTCAGTGTCTCTGTTCTATTTTACCTGAGTGGGAAGAATGATGAGGTGAAGTGGTTGAAGTTGGCAGGGACAGTACCATTTAGGGTCTTGAAGGTTTATTAGATGAATTGGATTTTAGTAAAAGAGTACTGGCTCTGAGAAATAATTTGCTTTAAGAAATGCTGTCCTGGACTGCTCTTGTAGCTAATCTTGTTGTTGTAGGCATTATTTAGTGTTGTATCAAGTTTTTCCCTTCTCATCTCATAAAATTCTGAGGATCATGAAGACAGGGGCTGTATAACAGACTTTCAGTAAAATATTGCTAGTGTTTACCTTCTACAATTGTGTTTAGGTATCAAACTGAGTGATATGTGTAGAGTAGCTGATGGTACTCTATACATATTCAGTAATTGTAAAGGTGTTATTATCACTGGATAGATAAATCCTGAGTTGAGAAATATGGGATGATATATTTAAAATGATGAGTTTTGGCCTGCATCATAGAAGCCCCTAAGATTAACACCTTATGGAATGTTATGGAGAATGTGACTTAAGATTTTATAAGATACTTGTTGGTCTGAAAAGGGCAACTATATGTATTATTTTTGTATTCTTGCTATTTAATAGATATTAAATTTAGAATTAATACATTGTTTTATATGCATAAATAATTATGTCAGAAAGGTAAAGTGTAAGGTTTTCAAAGATTCATTTTTAGTTAAAATTTTAAGTTATGTATAAACCTACAATAAGTTCACTTGGATGTATTTTCATTGACATAAAAACATTAAGGCACTCAGTATATTTTAAAACCATTAGTGCATGTGCCCTTGAGACAGGTCGGTGGGTGCAGTTTTATCAAAACCATATATATAGGACCATATTAAATGTATCATATTATTATACTAATCATATGACTGTAGAAACAAAAGTAACCAGAGGACTAAAGCCTATCAAAACCATCTTTATGTTTTTGTACAATGAAATTCTTTTTAAATTTGCCAGTGAATTCATACCAATATTGAAACCAGATGTAGATTTCCGTCTTTTAATGTATCAGCTACACTATGAAAGTCTTATTTCCATCCCTGCTTGCTGAATATTTCATTCATGGTTTATAATCTGTCTACCTCTCTCCATTTTATTTTTTTAAACATACTATACAGTGTGATTAAAATGATTTTAAAATGACATCCTCCATTTGTATAGTTTCAAGAATGAAATTAAACCTGTGACATACTGAAGATAACCTAATTAAATCCATAAAGTACTGTGTTGATAAAATTTTTCATTTGAAAGCACACTTAACAAATATTAAGAGAATTGTTAACTGTGGTTTAGGAATGGATAGAAAGTTTTCTGTTTTCTAATTGGGCTTTAGTTGACTGCTTCCTCCTGAAGCAAATCCTCTCTCCTACCCACCCTCCCAAGTGTTTTCAGTATAAACCTGGCTATTTTGAAATAGTTAGGTTTGAGTCTTTTAAAATGAGAGAGAGAGAGAGAGAGAGAAATGAAAAAGGTACTACTTTCATTGTGTATGGTAATGGGAAGAAATTGCTACTTTTGGTAACTGGTTATGTTTAGATGTAAATGAAATTTTTAAAAACAGAGCATTTGAAAACAAAACTACCATTTATTTATGAAAGTTATCATCAGCTGTTTTACTTTTTGCTAATAAAATGGTCAATATATGAATAAAAGTCATGAAAATGTGATATAAACATCTCAATCAGGATCTGCTGTCTCATATATGCTAAATAAGTATGTTCTTATTTTCGTCTACATTGCTTCTCCAGTAGTGACACAATTCTTGTAGAGTGACAGAAATCTTGATATAGATAATATTCTTAGGCACAGTTCATTTGATTACATGTGTATTTGAAAAAGACTGGATATATACATGTTCTTCTGAATTTGCTAAGATTTATCTGGTTTTATTTTATGTTATTTTTTCTGCTATAGGGCTGAAATCACCTTCCACTATTTTTCTCATCTTAAGAAAGAGACTTTATTCAGTTTTGAGTATCATTTTATGTTTGTTACAGTTTTATATTTTGTTTCATCATTTCAGTTCCTACTATATTTGTAGTCTTTCCTTTGTATAGATGGTTTACTACCTATTTCTGCAAACACAAAGTAGGGGCTTGGGAAAAGGCTCAGTAGAATAAGTGCTTGCCTGGCAAGCGCAAGGGACTGAGTCAGTTCTGGTTCCGCCAACAAGCAAACTAAAAAAACCCCACAAAGTAGTTTTAATGCCTTTTGGTCTTTTCTTCTCAAACTAATTGCCCTCTATTGTGGCTCCATTTTCTTTTTTCTTTT
>NW_004524694.1:1181129-1182791 GCF_000260255.1 Octodon degus | reverse complement strand
GGTCTCACCCACGCTGCGCCTGGCCAGGGAACTGTAGGTCCCGCTGGCGGAGGTAGCCGGAAGCTCTCCCACACACTCATGGGTCCTGGGCTAAGACTTTGTCTGGGGGT
This sequence comes from Octodon degus, assembly GCF_000260255.1. Taxonomy (NCBI): domain Eukaryota; kingdom Metazoa; phylum Chordata; class Mammalia; order Rodentia; family Octodontidae; genus Octodon; species Octodon degus. Next base: position 1,182,681 of record NW_004524694.1, on the reverse strand, counting down.
TCCTAGAGCAGGGCAGAAATTCCTACTCCATGGGCAGGGTATGGGATGTGCGGTGGAGTGGTGGGTGGGCGTCCAAAGGGGGTGGATGAGGGTCTCACCCATGCTGCCCCTGGGCTGGAGCCAGTAGGTCCCACTGCGCAGGTTAACCGCTGTATACAGTTTTTAACATAGCAGTTAATGTTTAAAATTTTCACTTTGATTAATTCTATATGCTAATACAGATATTAATCTGCAATCTGAGCAACCATATTGAAAACAGCAATGTAGAATACAAAAACCACGGTTGAACACTTCTCATCTTGTTCTTCTGTGTTGTTTCTAATGTCTTATCAATTATTATACTCTCTTAAAAACATTTAAAAACAAAAGTAGAGCCAGGAGATAGCTCAGCAGTCTAAGTACCTGCCTGGCAAGCGCAAGGACTCAGGTTTGTTCCCCAGCATGGTGGTACACTCCTGAGGAAGCTGAGGTAGGAGGATCACTGTGAGTCCAAGCTGCATAGTGAGACCCTGTACCAAATAAATGAATTGTTTTTTGTATACAAAAACATAAATATAAAAAGTAAAGAGGATAAGAAAAAAGTAAGGTTTATGGAAAAAAAAAAAACATCATGCCATACTGCAATCATTGTTGAACTCCTATTACTTCAGTTAGTGAAATTTTGTAGCATTTCTCATTCTTTCTTTTTACTACTTCATATTCTTTGAAAAATAAAAAAGAAGACCCCTCAAACACCGAAAGACTCATAGAATTAATAACCAAATTCAGTTGTGTAGCTGTATACAAAGTCAGTTCTCAGAAATCAGTAGCATTCCTGTACACCAATAATAAAATCACTGAGAGAGAAATTTAGGAAAACAATATCATTCACAGCATCTGGTCAAATGAAATACTTCATAATCACTGAAACCAAGGAAGTGAAAGACCTCTACAATAAAAACTACTGTACTCTGAAAAACGAAATTGAAGCAGGCATCAAAAAAAAACCCCAAACATATTAACGGATAGGCAGGAATGATACAGTCGAAATGGCTACATCTGCAAAATTGTTTATAAGCAGCTCTAGCAGCGGGAGGAGTGGCAGAGCCGCATAGCACTGCGAGGACTGCAGCTTCTGCCTGTGCCCGAAGATGCCCACGAGGAAGGTTAGCTCAGCTGAAGGGATGGTGAAGAAGGAGAAACTTGCTCCTGCAAAAGTGTGAAGAAAACCCAAAAAGGCAGTGGAAAAGGCCAAATCTTTGGACAAAAAAGTACAAGCAAAAGGGAAAGGGGGAGCCAAGGGAAAACAAGCTAAAGTGGCTAAATAAGAAACCAAGGAAGATTTACCTGCAGAAAATGGAGAATGTAAAAAACAAGGACAATGCAGCCTCTCACGAGGCAGAAAAGAAAGAAGCCAAGGCTGATCAATCACACATGAGGTCTTAGCAGTGTGCCCTGTCTCCCTTGTACAATCCAGAGGATTATTTTAAAAACTATTTTGTAAGTTCAATTTTTAAAATAACTCTAGAAACATTTTTAAAAAGGAGTCAATTCCACCTCATGGCATTTTTAA
>NW_004524694.1:1176106-1177984 GCF_000260255.1 Octodon degus | reverse complement strand
GGGGGAAGATTCAAAAAGGAATTTGGATGTATCATAGATATAGATACAGATGTAGATACAGATATATACCAACTTCCCATGAAGAACATAATCATAATGTACTACAAAATGTACAATAAAATAAAAATAAAAGATACTATAATAAAATATACCCTGTCAGTTCATCCTGTCCTCCAATGATCACCTCCAATAGGTCACACTTTCTAACAGTACATTCAGGCACTATATTTATCAGTGGACATATCTACTGATGTGTATAGCACCCCCACGATCTCATTACCTTCTATTACACATGAAAACTTTGGAGAACCTTTTAGATCTCACGTATATACTATTTAGATAACACCTATATACTTTTTAAAGTAGATCTAGCATATGGTGAATAATATTTCTGTGTGCATAATTGGAGGAATAATACATGCGTACTAGAAAACAATCTTACAGGCTGAGGATGTGGCTTATTGATAGAGTGTTTGCCTAGCGTGCACAAAACCTGAGTTCGGTCCCCAGCACTGGAAACAAAACAGTACACAAATGTTTTTAAAATCAACCTATCACCATCTATATTTCCATGATCCACCGGCAACGGGAACATTTCTAGAGGTGCAAATTAGCAGTGATAGAAACAATGATTTGTTAATATGTATTCTTTTTTTCCTTCTTCTTTATTAATTACCCCTGTTTTTGTTTTGAGTAACAAACTATATTTCCCAGACTTATTTTGGACATATGGATGGGCCATGTGGCTAACTCAAGGCCAAAGAGACGAAAATGAAAGTTGATCTAACCCAAGAAAGAATGGTCACCATGAAGAAAGCAAACAGTGGAAATGCTAGAGAAGGTACAAGGGGAAAGGCCGACTTCTACGTTGTTGGTGGGAATGTAAACTAGTGTATCCACTGTAGTCCTATCACCCCATCCTCAGTAAGTGTACTTTTGTGGACCCTATTGGTTGCTTTAATGTTTTCCACTACACCCACATTTCTGTCAGAATGAAGGAAGAAAGAAAGGAAAGAAGGAAGGAGGAAAGGAAGGAGAAAGGAAAGGCAAGTCCCTTTAGGTGTGGTGAGGAAGGTGCACATGTCATATCAGGTCTCATTTCCAAACCTGGTTACATAAGCACACCTAGATACAGAGGACTAAGAGAATACATTCTGTATTAGCATCTGAATGAAAATTTGTGTGGTACTAAAACCTAAGTTGAAATTAGTTGTCAGAATTAGAAAGCTAACAAAGCAAAAAGCTGGTTCTTTGAAGGATTAAATAATATCGATAAGCCCCTCGCTAACCTCATCAAAAAGAGGAAAGAAAAAATTGAAATACAAGCAATAAAGAATGGAAAGGGTGTAATTACCACAGACCCAGTGGAAATTCAGAAGATTATCAATAGCTACTTTGAGAATCTTTACTCTCACAGAATAGAAGACACAGAAGAAATGGACAGATTCCTAGAAAGGTGCAAATTACCACAACTGAATCAATAAGATATAACCACTCTCAATAGCCCAATAAGAGCCAATGAAATACGAGATGTAATAAAAAACCTACCGACAAGAAAAGTCCAGTTCTGGATGGAGTCACAGCTGAATTCTTCAAGAAATTGATAGAAGATGTAGTCCCTATACTCCTCAAACTCTTCCATGAAATTGAAAAGGAAGCAATCCTCCCAAAATCTTTCCTGGGGCAAGTATTATACTGATACCAAAACCTGGGAAAGACGCAACTAAGAAAGAGAACTACAGGCCGATCTCCATCATGAACATAAATGGCAAAATCCTAAATTAAATCCTAGCAATAGAATACAGCAAGTCATCAAGAAGATCATACACCATGACCAGGCAGGATTCATCCCAGGGATGCAAGGATGGTTCAATATTC
>NW_004524694.1:1166823-1175575 GCF_000260255.1 Octodon degus | reverse complement strand
AAAAAAGATCGTAGAAGATTTCAGAAAATAGATATTCCCTGCTCCTGGATAGGAAGAACCAACATTGTGAAGATGGCCATACTCCCAAAATGCTGTACAGATTTAATGCAATCCCTGTCACACTGCCCCTAACATACCTCACAGAACTAGAGAAATCATTCCTAAAATTTATCTGGAACCAGAAAAGACCTAGAATAGCTAAGGCAATCCTGGGCAGTAAAGACAAGGCAGGAGGCATTACAATTCCTGACTTGAAATTATACTACAAGGACACTGCGATAAAATCAACATGGCATTGGCAACAAAATAGACCTGCGGCTCAGTGGAATAGATTAAAAGATGCTGAAGCCCCTACGAACACACTCAGCCACCTTATCTTTGACAAAGGGGCCAAACATACTCACCTGAAGAAAGACAGCCTCTTTAACAAATGGTGTTGGAAAAACTGGCTCTCTACATGCCAAAGACTAAAACTTGACCCAAGTCCATCACCATGCACTATAAACTAAAGTCAAAAATTGAATAAAGATCTAAACATTAAAGCAGAGACAGTAAATGTCCTGGAAGAGAACGTCGGAGGAACTCTTGAAGTCGTAGGGTTAGGCAAAGACTTCATGAACAGAAACCAAATTGCACAGGAAAAAGTTGAAAGAATTAACAACTGGGACCTGCTCTTACTGAGTTTTTTCACGTCAAAAGAAATTACCAAGAAAGTGAAAAGGCAACCCACAATTTGTGGCTACATTTTCTGTTGAAAGTTTTTTTAAATTTTATTTATTTATTTATTTATTTTATTTTTTTTTTTTCTGCTCGGTTTTGTAGATTAGAACCACTGGAGGATAAGTTACAGAATTTTTTTTTCATTTATTATATAATTGGCACTCATTAAATGCCTTTTTAGTTGAGTAATGGGCTTTTTTGAAAATGCTTTTTTATCCCTGAATCACTGTTGCACATGCTTTCTCCTTTTGTCTGCGAATGTGTTCTTACTCTGAAGCTTATGACCCAAATGGGATAATTGTATAATTGCTGTTCCATTGTTTAATCTGCTTTCCTTTGATAACTAGAGAGTTTAATGTTTTCTGCGTAAACCAGCTCCTTTTTTAGTTTGTGGATTGTGTATTTATTTCACTGGCCTGTTTATTTATCAGAGTTTTGTTTTTCTGAAGGATTTTATATAAACTCTTCATGATTAAAATAGTTTTATACTATTGTTGTGACTCTTTAGGCTTACTTTTTTAAAATTTAGACAAAACTAATATATTTTTTATCTCTGTGGGATTTCTTTTTTGAGGGATTAGGGATTATTCCTCCTGCCTCATGACTTGAAACCTACTTTGAATTTATATTTTTATTTAAATATCTGTAAATGTTTAAGAACAATGATATATTTGTACTAGTAACATTAAATAGCATCTATTTTCAAGAAAAATAATCATGAAGTCAGCCAGATGTACTCAGGGTTACTTTTTCAGCCAGGTGAATGAGCTAATTTGGAGGATTTAGCAATAGGTGTACTTGGTTTATTTGACTGATTGCCATTTTTAATAATTTTAATTTGAATTTTGAGTAGGAACTGCACTGATACTGAAGGCTGATAGATTTACTAGTTGTGTATGGCTTTGTTAACTTCAGGCTTAACTGGTATCATGGCTGGCAACTATTCTGATTAAACATTTGCTATACTGATTGTCAGACATTTTATTATCACCCTTGTATAAGCTTTGAGTGCCCACCCCCCCTTTTTTTTTTTTTACATTTTGAGACAGATTCATACAGTCATGTTTGTGATAGCTGGCAGTGATGTGACAAGAAATATTGACTAAATAAAAGTTATGGTCTGTGCCATTTAGTTTGTATGTCTTTTGGTAAATTACACCCTTTCTCTGAATTTGTTGCCTCATCTATAAAAAAAGGATAAGGTTCTGCTTTCGTGAGTAGTTGTGAAACTGCATAAAATACTCTTACAAACTATTGTCAAGAAGACACATATCAAATTTACTTAAAGATCTAAATTGGCTTTATTTGCAGTTCTAGAATGGGCAACTTCCATTCTATAAAATACAAGTATTCCAAAAGTAGATAGAGCTAGTTTTATAGCTACAAAAAAGACTGTAAATTGTTTTTTTCAGGGTAAGTTTCCTTGTATAGCAGAAACAGGAAGAATAATACAGAAATAACTTGACTGGTTAACATGAAGTTGCTTTTTTATAATGATTAAAACAGAACACGTTATTTGTAATGGTCCATTTAGGAAACTAAGTATTATTATTGTCTTGGCTTCTGAGAAAGTCAGGTAACAATTTTAGCTTCAGTTTGATGACTTGGAACTTTATCATGAAAGACTCCATTGTGGATTTTAGTTCTGTCTGCAGGGACTAGTGCAGGAGCTCAGTCTAAAATAATGGTTTCCTATAATTTTTACTTAATAGTATAAAATAAAAACTTAAGATAACAGTATGGCTGTTTTTTCAAGAAAGTAGTAGAAACTTCATAATTGAAAAGGCTTGAAGTACAGATATACCTGTGGCCATTTAAGTGTTTTTTTTTTTTTTTTTTTTGCGGAACCGGGGATTGAACTCAGGCCCTTGAGCTTGCCAGGGAAGCGCTTATACCCCTGAGCCATCTCCCCGGCCCCTGGATTGTTAAAATAATATTGAACCAAAACCAAATTTAAATAAAGCTCAATTTACATATTAGACTGAATTATGGTTTATTGTATCATTTTTGATTAGAAGAGGATATCGGGTGAATAAGAAGATACTGACTTACTGAAGCATTAAGGGAGAAAAATACTGCCAGCAAAAGAAAAGTATACCTTTCTCATTGCTATTTGTTTCTCAATAAATTATTAAAAAACCAACACACAAAAAAGAAAAGTATAATGAAAAATTGTTTCAGGTGTGCCCTGTCCATTTTTAGCACTTTGAAGCCAAATTCAGGGTATGTCTTCAGGTATTCTTGTAAGCTTTGTAAAGATTGGCCTGTCCATTTCTTGCATTCTTGTATACCTTGCGTCTTCATCACTATCAGTATAGGAGAGCCTAGTTAAGTACATATTTGTTGAAGAAAAAGGTTGATATCCAAATCAATACAAATTTATTTAGCTGTCAATAATAGACTATTTTCACATGAAAATCTTTAATATATTATAACATTATGAAGTTGAAATGAACATTTTGAATCATGTAGTAAAACTAGGCAGTTCATTGATCAGTGTAAGTGCTCTGGTAAATCTTCTGTTAGTCCCGCTATAGTTTTGTCCAGTGAATGTATAGCATTCAAACCAGACAGATCTTGAGAACCTGAAGTATAGTGGGTATGTTTAATTTTGAACTTTCTTTAGTACAGCTTTGAATATGGAAAAGAGGTAATAAATAAGAATTAATAGAGGATTAAGGTCTCATTTATTCTTTGGAAATAGTATATTCTTTAGAGGACAACCACTGAAGTGTAGGGAATCCAAAAGATTATTACTGAAGTAATTAAATGTGATACAGTTACATAAACTGATCCAGGCTTTTGAAACACCTCCAGCGTTTTAGTCTTTATACAGTTAGGGGTGGAAGAAGAGAAATCCTATGTATCTGTGACAGTACCATCACTTTGCACACCTTCTGTAGAAGGCGTACAGAACTCTTACCTCCCACTCTCAGTCCTTGGGTGCAAAACAGTAATTTAGAAAGATTGGGAACACCAGAGGAGAGTGTCTTCCTTCACATCAAAAGTCTGTATCCATTCATTTATTATTTATTAAGTGCTGAGTATGTGCCAAGTGTGGTTCCAAGCATTGTGATACATGAGTAAACCAATGACAGATCCCTGCTCTTAAGGAACTTTTCTTAGTGTAATGCTGTCTAAGAGAAATGTAAGACATGTCACATATAATTTAAAATTTTCTAAATAGCCATATTTAGAAAGAACCCCTGATTTAACTTTTAATAATTAAATATTAACATATATCGGTATTATGTACTATGAAATAATATATAATAATTGTAATATTATATTAAACACAATATATTTAATACCAATATAGTAACTATATATAACATTTAGAAGAAATAAGTATATAAATTATTAGCAAGACAGTTTATGTTTCAGTTTTGTATTGTATTGTATTCGGTGTTTAGTGTATGTTTACCATTGGGCATATTTCATATGCTTAAGAACCATGTATACTTAGTACCTACTATACTGAGAGTACAGCTTTAGAGCATAGTGCTTATTTTCTAACCTTCAAGTCTGGTAGAAAATAATGTTCCTAAAAGTACTGTCAATTTCTAATAATCCAGGCTCTTTACTCATGACTGGTAAAGTCTTGCATGATCTAGTCCTGGCCTGTCTCTCAGATTTCTTCTAGAGAAATCTAGACTACCCTTGTTGGCTAACTAAACTTTAGCCTTTTTCCTTCATTGAAAATGTGCTAAACTTTTTCTTGAATGAAGGTATTTTCCCCTGCTACACTTTGTTATTGGTAAAATACACATAATGGATTTTAACATCTTAACCATTTTTAAGTAGTCAGGTCTGTGATATTAAATTCCTTCATAATTTTGGATAACCATCTTCGTAACTCTTCTCATCTTGTAAAACTAAAACTTGATATCCATTAAACACTAACTGTCCATTCTCCCCTGCTTCTAGCCCCTGACAACTACCATTCTATTTTGTTTCTGTGATTTTGATAATTCTAATTATCTCATATAAACAAAATCTTAACTTGTTTGTTTGATGTTTATAACTAGCTTATTTCACTGAGCATACTGTCTTTCATATTCATCTTAGAGCATATTTGAGAATTTCCTTCCTTTTTAAGACAGAATAATTTTCATTTTATGCTGCTTTGGTTTAGAGAAGTTCATCTGTCCCTACCCGCAACTTTCAGCCCCAAGGTTTGTATGTTAAAGGCTTGGTCCTGAGTATATTGAGAGGTAGTGGAACCTTAGTAAGGTGGAGCTTCTTTGGAAGTCCTTAAGTCATTGGTGGCCCCTGAGGGGAAATGTGGGACTCTATGGGTCCTTTTCTCTTTTGTGCCCTAGCTTGTGAGGTAAAGTGTTTTTGCTCCTTGTAAGCTCTCTTTTAAGCTCATGCAGTATGCCCACTAGAGGTTCAACATAATAGACTCATTTTGTCTTGTACTGGAACATCCAAAACTGTGTCCCAAAGTAAGCCTTTTAAAATTTATAAGGCAGCTACTTCCACTATTTTGTTACAGTGGTGTAAAGCAAACACAGTTGTATAGACCTTATTTTGCTCATCCATTCATCGTTTGTGGACACCTACATTGCTTCAGCTTTTTAGCTATTGTTCTTAAGGCTCTTTTGAATATAAGTATGCAAATATACCTTGCTTTTGGTATTTACTGAGACATGGAATTGCTGTATTCAAAGGTAATTTTATGACAGTATTTTGTTTTCTTTTAGAAATTGCAATATTGTTTTCCACAGTGGTAGTATAATACTTCTCACCAACAGTGCAGAGGGTTTCTAGTTTCTTCATATTTTTTTTTAGTACTTAATTATTTTTATAATAGCCTATTGAAAATGAAGTGATAGCTCAATATGATTTTGATTTTAATTACTTTAATGATTAGTGATATTGAGGATCTTTTTATGTACTTATTGGCCATTTGTATATCTTTGGAGAAATGTCTATTTAAATTCTTTGCCTATATTTTGAATCAGGTTTTTCTTTTTTTTAATTGTTGAGTTTTTGTGGTTTTTCATTTTGGATCTGTATCTCTGATCAGATATATAAGTTGCAAATATTTTCTGCCATTCTGTGGGCTGAGTTTTTGGTTTGTTGAGATGGTCTTTTGATGCTCAGATTTTAAAAATGTCCATGAAACCCAGTTTGTCTGTTTTTCTTTTGTTGCCTGTACTTATTTGATCATATCCAAAAAATCATTGGCAAACTCAATATTGTGAAGTATTTGCTTTTTTTCTTACAATTGTGTAGTTTTAGGTCTTATATTTAAGTGTTTGATCTATTTTAAGTTAATTTTTGTATATGTGGTTAGCTAAGGGTCTAACTGTACTTTCGCATATTGAAATTCAGTTTTCCCACCATCATTTTCATTTGTTGGAAAGACTGTACTTTCCCTATGTGAAAATGAAGTTGGATTGTCAGCTTGATTGGCTTGTGAACTGCCTAAGAGATTAATAAACAACACTTCTAGGTCATGGAGGTATGATCTTGATTACTCACCTGGTCCCTGACCCCTTTGTCGCTGGCAGTGTTTCCCTGGCTGCTTCCTGGCTGCCACAAATTAAAAAGCTTTGCCCTGCCATATCCTTCTGATATGTTATTTTTGTCTTAGAGCCAGATTATGGGCAGAATCCTCTAAAACCATGAGCCAAATAAACCTCTCCTTTAAGTCATTTGCATGTATTCCAGCAGTGGGAAATCTGACTGATATAGGAAGTTGATACTGAGAAGTGGGGTTGTTGTGACTGTACCTGACTATGTGGGTCAGAAGTCTTAGGAACTGGTTTGTTGGTGGAATTTGAGAACATTTGGAGATGTGGACTATAAAAGCCTGAGTACTGTAATCAGAACCTGGTGGATAGTGCAGTCAGAGCTCCAAAGACCAAAATACTGATAAAAATGCAGACAGTAAAAGCTAGGCTCATGAGGATTCAGATGATGGTTCTTTGAGACTTGGGGTAGAGGCTGGACCTGATACATCCTGGCAAAGAGCTTGCTAACATTTTGCCCATATTTTGAGATTTTGTGGAAGACTGAGTTTAAGCACTATATAGACCAGTTGATCTGGCAGAAGAAACTTCAAGGCAGGCCAACATTAAGGCTGTGGTATGAGTACTGTTGGTTGCTTTTAGCCAGATTTATATTGACTATCTGAAACAAAGAGCAGAGCAGAAAAATTTGAGAAACTTAAATTTGGCCACCCAAAAACTAAATGTATAGTTGGGGGACAAAGGAGGTATGGTTCCTGAATAGATTAGTGCCATTAAAAAGATCAATTACTTTGAATAGGAACAAGAGGAAAGATACTTTGAAGTCACATTAGAAATCATCAAGATGCTATTTCTCACAGGCTTATGGAGGCAAAAGTGTAAACCTTTCATTGGAGGAGAGAGGTCTTTGTCCTTCTCTAGAAGGGGGCTGCTGAGAGAATTGATTTCTCGGAATTTATTTCATGATGCTTAGGTATCTAGGCAGTCATAGACCCCTGCAGCCATGATCCAAGGGAACTTTGTTACCTCTCACAGTTGGGGCAGTTCTTAGCATCATACATGTAATGATGGTTTATTGGCATGCAGAAGGTAAGAGTTGTGGGATCTAGGAGAATTCTACCCACATCACAAAAGAAGGCCTGAAAAGCCAGCCACTATGCCTCTTAGAAGTGGGTGAATGTGGCTATGTGAAGTCAGAGATGCAGTGGAGACTCAGGAAGTTGGAAATGACAAGAACCTGGAATATCTAAGGAAAGCTGAAGGTCGTGAGTGGAGACAGCCTAAGAGAAAGGCTTTATGTGCTGCAACTTGCAGGGCCATATAGATGGGGCTGGCCGAGACCTTTGGCACTCACATCTCAAAACCTATTGTTCTTGATTCCTGGTATCAAAAAACCCAAAACAAAACAACCCCCCACAAAAAATATTGCTGGGTTATCGTCTTGGTTCAGCCCTATTCTTTGCAGTTCCCATATTTCTCCCTTTTGGAGACTTCCCTGAGTCATTGTGTTTTAAGATTTTGTAATTTGTTTTTGGTTTCACAGGGATTCATACCAAAGAGTTTGCCTTGGGTCTCAGAGGAGACTGTGACTTGGACTCAAGAACAGTGTGGGAACAGTCATGACTTGGTGGAAGAAACCTGTTGTTTTTTCATTGTATGCAGGTTATATCATGTTAGGCAGAATTATTAACTTGTTTTTGTGTTATTTGGAGATTATTGTTTAAAAGACATGTATCAGGTTGACAAAGGATGTAATGTGACATGTTGGATTGTCAGTTTGAATGGCTTTTGAATCACTCAGGAAATTAATAAAGCACACTTTTATGTGTGTCTGAGTGAGTCATGGAGGCAAAACCGTGAGTATTTGTCTACTTCCTGGGCCCTTCTCATGGTGCTGTTCCCTCCTCTGCTTTTTGGCCTCCATGAATTAAGCAGCTTTGTTATACCACACCCATGTTTCTGCCTTGGAAACACCTGATCATAGACTGAACCCTCTGAAACCATAAGAAATAAAGGTCTTTTGCTTTAAGTTGCAGGTACCACATATTTGTTTCAGCAATGGAAAAGCACCAGTATACCCTGTTGAGTGAATTTGGTATTTTTGTTGAAAATCACATGACTATGTATATAATGGTTATCTCTGAGCTTTTTATTCTCTCTCCCCCTCCCTTCCACCCTCCCCCTCTCTATATATGTTTGTGTGTGTGTTTTCCTTTTAAATACTAATACCATACTGTTTTAATTTGTACAGCTTTGTATTAGTAAGTTTTGAAGTCAGAAAGTTTTATACTTTTGTTCTTATATTTCAAGATTGTTTTGGCTATTTAGGTTCCTGATGATGCCATATGATTTTAATATGCTTTTAAAATTTGTATAATAAGTATCATTTGAGTTGTGATAGGAATTTCATTGAATCTAGATTGCTTTGGGTAACAGACACATTGACAGTAAGCCAGACAGTAAGCCTTTCTAAACATGAACATGGGATATGTTTCCATTTCTCTCTCTCTCTCTCTCTCTCTCTCTCTCTCTCTCTCTCTCTCTCTCTTTCT
>NW_004524694.1:1164331-1166723 GCF_000260255.1 Octodon degus | reverse complement strand
TTTTTTTTTTTTTTTTTTTGAGACTAGGTCTTGCCTAGTTTCTGAGTTGCCAAGTTGGAGCTTGAAAATATGATCATGTTGCCTCAACTTCCTAGGGTCCTGGGATTACAGTTTGTGCCACTGTGTGTGGTTTAATAATGTTTTGTAGTTCTTATTGTCAAAGTTTCAGTTTCTTGGTTCATTTCTAGGTGTTAGATTTTTTATGCAATTGTAAATGGAATAATTGCTTTTCATTATATATATATATATAACTGATTTTTGTATATTGAATTTGTATCCTACTTTTTTAAATTCATTACTTCTGATTGTTTACTGAGTTGTCTACATATATAATCATATCACCTATGCATAGAGATAACTTTCTAGTTTGGATTTCTTTGTTTTTCTTTTTCTTTCTTTTTTTTTTTTAATAATTTCTTTTGCCAGAATTTTCCAGTACTGTGTTGAATAGAAGTAGTAAAAGCAGGCCACCTTGCCTTGTTTCTAATATTAAAAGAAAAGTCTTCAAGCTTTTATCATTAAATATATGATACTTGCTTTAGATTTTTTACATATTAGTTTTATGTAGAGATAGTATAGTTTCTTTCTATCCCTAGTTTGTTGTGTAGTTAAATTTTATCAAATGATTTTATGGTATTAGTGGAGGTGATCATGTGGTTTCTTTTCCTTCATGTTATATATTACATTGTATAAAGTTAATGTGTTCCACTGTGTAAATCTGTACATGTTCAACCATTCTTACATGGCAGGAATAAATTTTATTTGGTACAATCTTTTGAATATCCTACTGTATTGAGTTTTCCTGTATTTGTTGAAGATTATTCCCTGAGTATTCATAAAGTATACTGATCTGTAGTTTTGTTTTCACTTTTGTTTTTTGGGTAGTATTTTTGGCTTTAGGATCAGGTTAATATCTCACAGGATGAGTTTAAAAATCTTTCCTTTATTTTTTTGGAAACATTTGAGAGGTTGTGTCAAGATGGTTTTAGCGGGCTGGGGAGGTAACTCAGTGGAATAAGTGCTTGGCAAGCACAAGGTCCTGAGTTTGATCCCTGGTACTACCAAAAAAAAAAACCCCATAGTTTTATCGTTTTATCCCTCTTAGTTTATGTTATGCTTTATATCTAAAGTAGCCCCCCAATATCTTGTGTGTGAAAAGTGATTGGATCAGAGGAACACTATACTTCTCAGTGGATTCATCCCTTGATGAGTAGTTGAATGTAGCTGAATGTGATTTTAAGGGGTGGGGCTTGATTAGAGATGGGTAACTGTGGGCCTGACCTAGGAGGGTATACATACTCTCTAAAATTTAAAAGAAAAATTGTTTTTAAAAGAAAGAAAACTCAAACATTTCAAGACAAGATAATAGGTGGATAACACTGTTTAATGCATTACATATAGTTATCTTTACATTAGTTATACAGAGTACATGATACTAGCATTTAGTTTAGTTTTTTTTTTTTTTTTTCTTCATTCAAGGTCTCACTATACAGCTAAGATTTGTAGTGATCTTCCTGTTTTCAGCTTCCTTAGTGCTTGGATTACAGGTGTGTGCCACCGTGCCCAGACTCCATCACCACTCAGAGTGCCTGGGGATGGGGCTGGTGTGGCATGCAGTGCTAAGTGTTGAACTCTGGCCCCTGTGCTTACCTAAGCAAGTGCTTAGTCTGCTGAGCTACTCACTGGCCCTGATGTTAGCATTTAATGGTCCAAATAATATTAACACAAACCTTTCTTTTCAGATTTAATGTTTCTGTGTTAATATTTAGAGTTTTGATCCATTTTGAAATTAGTAGTACCACTATCTTAATTCAATATATTTCTTTTCTTCTCCCTTCTTTTCTCCATTCCAGCATCCATTCTCTCTTTTCACTTTTAAGTTTTTTCCCGTTTCACCATATCATTTGTACGTATTGGGTCTTTCAGTTTTTCACACTAAGGATACAATATGATATTTACACATGTACATCTGTTTTATTTCACTATGAGTATGGTCTTGAGTTGTATGCAATTACCTATAAGTCTCCAGTTTGTCCTTCTTTATAGCTGATTAATACATCATTGTATAAAAAGACTGTATCTTTCTTTTCCATTCCTTGATTGGTGGGCATTTGGGTTGTTTCCAAGATCTAGCTATTACAGATTGTGTTGCTATAAACATAGGTGCACATATATTGTTGCGGTATGTTGTTTTTAATTCTTCTGGGAAGATACCCAGAAGGGAAATTGCTGGCTTAAATGGGACTTCCAATCCTGGTTTTTGGAGGATTCTCCACACTGGTTTCTACAGTGGTTGCACCAGTCTATGCTTCCACTCCCCATAGCCTTCCCAGCATTAGTTATTGCTTAACTTCTTTCTTTTCTTTTCTTTTCTTTTCTTTTCTTTTCTTTT
>NW_004524694.1:1159422-1164231 GCF_000260255.1 Octodon degus | reverse complement strand
GTTTTCAGCCTCCCTACCACTGGGATTACAGGTGTGTGCCACCATGCCTGGACTCTGTGGTGGCCGGCTCAGTCTGCTCCAAGGGCGGGGATGGTACAGCATATGGTGTCAGGGATCAAACTCCGTTCCTGTGCTTGCCCAAGCTTGCCTAAACAGGCGCTTTAGTCATCTGAGATACCACACTGGCCCTGCTTGATTTCTTGATAATAGCCATTCTTCCCAATATAAAATGGAATCTCAATATTATTTTAATTTGCGTATCTCAAATGACCAGTGATAGTGAACATTTTTTCATGTATTTATTTATCATTTGTATTTCTTCATATGAGAAATGTGTATTCATCTCAGATGCCCATTTTTGGATTGAGTCTTTAAATTTGGGGATCTGATGTTTTGAGTTCTTTGTATGTCCTCAATAGTAATCTTAGTCTTAGGAACAGCTGGAAAACATTTTTTCCCACATTGTGGTCTGTCTCTTTACATTTTTGGTGGTTTCTCTTGCTGTACAAAAGTTTTTGTTTTAATAAGACGATGTCTTTCTTTTTGATTCTTTGTGATAGTTTCTGTGTGATTGGAGTTTTATTCATAGTCTTTGCCTACAGCAATGTCTTCAATAGTTTTATCTATTCTATCTTCCAACAGATTTAATGTTTCTGTTTTAATATTTAGATCTTTGATCCATTTTGAATTTAGTTTAGTTCATGGTCAAAAGATACAGGTCTAATTTTAGTTTTTGGCATGTGCAGAACCAGTTTTCTCAGTGCCATTTATTAAACAGGCTGTCTTTCAGTGAATGTGTATGGCACCTCGGTTAAAGGTGGCTGAGTGTGTCTGGAGATTTTTGTGGATTTTATAATCTGTTCCATTGATCTTCAGGTCTATTTTTTTCTAGTACCAAGTTGTTTTTATTATAGTAGCTTTATAGTACAATTTCAGGTCAAGGATTGTGATGCCTTGCACTTGCCTTTGTTGGCCAGAATTGCCCTTGCTATTCTAATTCTCTTCTAGTTCCAAATGAATTTTAGAATTATTTGCTCTAATTCTGTGAGATAGGCTATTACAATTTTGATCAAAATTGCATTAAATCTGTGCAACAGTTTTGGAAGTATAGGCCTTTTCACTACATTGCTTCTTCCCACCCAAGAGCAAAGAATATCTTTTTATTTTCTGATATTTTTTTCAATCTCCCTTTTTCAGAGTACTGTAGTTTTCAACACAGAGGTCTTTTACATCCTCCATTGGACTGATTCCTACGTCTGTCTGTCAGCTGTCAGCTTTTCTTTCTTTCTCTCTCTCTTTTTCTGAGTGCTATTGTGTTGTTTCCCTAATTTCTCTCAGTGAGTTTGTTATTTGTGCACGGGAAGGCTATTGATTTTTGAATATCAACTTTGTATCTAGCTATGCTACTAAATTTTCTTATTAAATGTAGCAATTTTTAGTGGAGTTTTTGGGATCTTCTATGTAAAGTATCATGTCATCTGAAAATAATATCTTAACTTTGTCCTTCATGTTGTTATTCCTTTTATTTCTTTCTTTTATCTAATTGCTCTGGCTAAAGTTTCCAGGACTATGCAGAATAAGAGTGGAGACAGTGGACATCCTTGTCTTGCTCATGACTTTATTAAAAAAACTTTCAGTTTTTGTCCATTTACTGTGATGTTGGCTGTTGGTTTGTCATAGATGGTTTTTATTAGACTGAGATGAAGACCATCTATTCTAATTTTCTATGGAATTTTTATCATAAATGGATGCTGGACTTTATCAACAGTTTTTCTGCATCTATTGAGATGATATGATTTTTGTTGTTGGCTCTATTAATACTGTGTATTACTTTAATTGATTTTCATATGTTGAACCATCTTTTCATTCTTGGAATGAATCCTACGTGGTCATGGTGTACAATCTTCTTGATGATTTGCTGCATTCTGTTTGCCAGTATCTTATTGAGAATTTTTACATCTACGTTTCTCAGGGAGATTGGCCTGTAGTTCGCTTAGTTGGGTCCTTCTCTAGTTTTGGTATCAGGGCAATGTTTCCTTCCAGGAATGAATTTGGGAATATTGTTTTCCTTTCAATTTCATTAATCAGTTTGAGAAATAGCAATGTTAGTTTTGGTTTGGTTAGTTAGGTTTTTGTTTTGTTTTGTTTTGTTTTGTTTTTTAGAATTCGGCAGTGAAGCAGTGAATCCACTAGGACCTGGGATTTTCTTTGTTGGTAGGTTTTTAATTACATTTTTTGTTTCATTGATGGATATTGGTTTATTTAGGGCTTTATATCTTTGTGACTCAGCTTTGGTAATTCATATGTATCCAGGAATCAGTCCATTTCTTCTGCATTTTCCATTTTATTAGAATACAAGTTTTCAAAGTGGGTATAGATGATCTTTTGGCTTTCTGCTGGGTCCATTGTGTTTTCACCCTTTTCATTCTTAATTGTGTGGACTTAAAGTCTCTTTTTTCCATTTCTTGATAAGGTTAGATATGATATGGCTTTGCTGATTTTATTTACTCTTTCAAAGAACCAACTCTTCAATTCATTGATTCTTTTATTGACTTTTTTACTCCCCAGTGCATTAATTTTTATAATTTTCTCCCTGTACAAGCTCTTGGCTTAGGTTGCTCTTTTTTTCCTAAAAGTTTGAGGTTCAACATTAAGTTGTTTGTTTGCACTTGGTCTGTTTTCCTGATAGGAGTAATACTGACTACTATGAATTCCCCTCTTTAAGTCAGTTTTCTCTGTATCCCATAAGTTCCTGTATGTTATGTTATTATCATTTAATTGTAGAAACTGTTTAATTTCTTCTTTAATTCCATCTGTGATCTATTGGTTGTGCAGGAGGGTGCCATTTAATTTCCACGAGTTTATTAGGTTCTTTTGGTTTCTTTTGCCATTAATTTCCAATTTTATTGCGCTGTGGTCTGATGATATGCATAGGATAATTTCATTTCATTTGCCTTTACTTAAGCATAGTCTGTGACCTAGTATATGGTCTATTTTGGAGAACATTTCATGTGCACCTATGAAGAATGTGTATCCTTTATTTATTTATTTTGTTTTGTATTTTTAGGGAAAGGTCTACAGGGTGTTCAGCATCTCACTGCTAGACCAGACTCATAGTGATCTGCCTGTTTACAGCCTCCCAAAAGCTAGGATTACAGGTGTGCACCACCACAATCAGTGCGCCCTGGGGACGGGGCTGGCACGGCAAGACCGGGTATCAAACCCCTGGTCCCTGCACCTGCTTGCAGGCGTTTTAATCTGCTGAGCTGTTTGGCTAGCCCTAGAATGTGTATTCTGATATTGTGAGTAGAACAGTCTGTAGACATGTACTAAGTCCATTTGTTCCAAAGTTTGTTCTTGTTTTAATATTTTATTATTATTATTTTTTAATGTATTGGTACAAGGTCTCACTATGAAGCTTCAACTCATAGTGATTGTCTTATTTTCAGCCTCCCTCAAGCTGGGATTACAGGCGTGTGACACCGTTCCCAGTCTCTGTGGTCGACTCATTGTGCCCAGGGGTGGGGCTGGCACAGCATGTTGTGCTGGGGATTGAATCCTGGCCCTGCACTTTGCCTAAGCTTGTGCTTAGTCTGCTGAGTTATCTTGCAAGCCCTCATCTTTTTAAAATCTAATTGTTCTTTTTGTGAGAGTGGGATATTGATATTCCCCAGTACAATTGTATAGTTGCTTATTTGGTTTTTCATGCCTTGTTATTTGTTTTATATAGTTGCATGCACTGGTATTTGTTGCATATATATTTCTGATGGTTGTGTTTTCCTCTTGGATTATTCCCTTTACAAGGACCTTCTTGTAACCTTCATCTCTTAATCAGTCTTGGCTTGAAAGTTACTTTGTCTGCAAGTAGAATAGCTATCTCTGCTTTTTTTCTGGGTTCCTGTTGCATGAAATATTGTTTCCCATCCTTTGACTTTCAGTCTATGAATTTCTTTTTGCAGTAAATATGTTTCTTGTATGCAGCATATTGTTGGATGTTGCTTCTTGATTTCTTCTGCCAGCCTGTGTCTTTTGATTAATGAATTGAGACCATTAACATTGATGATTGTAACTGATATATACTGGCTTATCCTTATGTTTTTGTCCTGTTGTTGGCTTCCCTTCCTTTTTTTCCCTCCAATTGTTTACCCTGCCTGGCGGATTCCTTCCGTTGTGGTTCATGAAAGTACAGTCCTTGTTATCTCTTTCTAGTACATCCTTCAAAATACTTTTGAGTGCTGGTTTTGTGGTCATAAATTTCCTTAGGTATTCTGTGTCATGGAAGTATCTTATTTCTCCATTAGTTTTGAGAAATAGTTTTCTCGGGTACATCAATCTGGGTTGAAGATTGTTTTCCCTTAGAACTTGAAATATTTCACTCCAAATTCTCCTTGACGTCAGAGTTTGTGCTGAGATGGCAGCTGCAATTCCTCTGAGCTTTCTTTTGTAGGTGATTTGTTTCTTTTCCCTAACAGCTTTTAAGATTCTGTTTGTGTGTTGATTTTCTGGAATCTGAGCTATGATATGACAGGCTATAGATAATTTTTGATTGTTGCTAGTTGGAGTTCTGTGTGTCCTCCTTAGCTATATGTCAAATTCTTTTTATGTACCAAGGACATTTCCTTCCATGTCATCTGGGAACTTTTTTTTTTTTTTTTTAATATCATTTGTACTATCACCTGCTTTTTCATCGACTCCAGTCAATCTCAGGATATTCTTCTTTGCCTCATCTAGCAACTGCTATATTGAATTCTCAGGGTCCCTTGCTATTTTTAAGCAATCGTTTTTTGTTTTTTTTTTTTTTTTTTTTTT
>NW_004524694.1:1154981-1159322 GCF_000260255.1 Octodon degus | reverse complement strand
TGAGCCTGTCTTCTATATCTGAGATCCTGTCTTCACATTGGCTTAATCTGCTGCGGATACTTTCAATGGAATTTTCGTTCTCTTGGATATCATTTTGAATCTGTCTTATGGATTCCATTTTTTTCCTATGTTCAACATTCAAGGATTCCCTATTTTTTAAGAACCTATATATATTTTTTCTGTATCAAATCTAGAGTCACTAAGCATGATTTTCATTGTTGATACTATCTCAGCATTTATCTGAGAAATTATTTCTGATTAGAGTTTTTCTAGAGCCTCATCCAGTGGTTTGTTGTTTCCACTTTAGAGAAGCTAGGTTTTAGGCTTATTGCTCTTTGTGTTTGCCTTTAGTGAACTGGATGTTCTGGGGTTGCATCTTATCTTTGTGTCTTTTCATTTTCTTTAAGTTTAATTCCTGGGATGATGTTTGTAAATTGGCTATGGTGAGTTGCTTCATTGGTAGTGTTTAGAACCCTTAGGAAATGATTACTTCTCTGAGGTATCTTCCAAGTGTAACTGGTTTTGTGGTTTGAGTCTATTAAAAGACCCCACCTCTTCAATTTGTTGGGGATGGTAAGTTGCTGCCTATTTGGCACAGCCCCTCCTTCTTTACGGCTCTGCCACATAATTTTCTATGATCCTTAGTCTCAGTTTTGGAATACTAGGAAGAACAGCTCTTAAGAACAGTTATATCACTTTTGGCTATAGTGGTATCATCACCAGTGACAACACAGCCTAGAAAATGATAAGCTGGGCTAACCATTAATTTGCCACTTCTAACCTTATGACCTAGATTTGTAGTTATATAACAAAATCAAAACCAAACCAGAAAGTTATATGCAGTATATTAGTCCTTAATATGTCAATTTTGCTCTCAGTGGTTAAACTTTAAAATGGGTTAGACAGAAAATAGGAAGTGGAAGAAGAGGAAGGGATTAGAAGTAAGACTGGAAGACAAAAGTGGATCACACTAATTTTGGGAAACTGATGCAGAAGACTGGAGGGAAAGAGAGAAGGAAGAGAGAAAAAGAAGAACAGGACAGAACCATAGCCATAAAGAGCCTAGAAGTCACATTCAGATTCAGAGAAACAATATCAAAATGAAAGAGAAAAAAAAAACAAACCTACTATCACTGCCACAATAACACATACGAAAGAGAGAGAGAGAGAGAGAGAGAGAGAGAGAGAGAGAGAGAGAGAGAATCCATTTCCAGGTATGTTTCTGTTGCTAGCAGACAGTGTGTGGAGACTGAGTTCCGATTGGTGTTGACTTCACCCAGCAAGCCATCTGTAACTTTTTGGTGTGGTTGTGGATAATGTCATCAAATCTGCACCTTTTAGCCAAAACCAGCCTCATTTGGCCTGCAGTTGTCAGTGCACCTTCCATGGGCAGAAGCCCAGCTTGGGGCTGCTGGATGAAACCAGCAGCAGCCACTCTGAGTTCTGAGTTCAGTGAGCCCCTCAAAGATGTTTTCCAGCCAACTGCTGTCTTGCAAGATATGACTGAGCCCTCAGCACTCACTTCGAGCTTATGCAGTCCTTCGCATCTGGTAGCCCCTCCACTCCTGCATCTCTCCATGGAGGCCTCGGGGGTGGCCTGCAGTCACAGTGTGTGCACAGCTTTGAATCACTGCTCTTGTGCAGTGAGTCCTGTCTCAGGGAGAAGGCACTGCCAGTGACCTGCTGCTGCTTTGTTGAAGTTTCTCTCTTCCCTCTCTCGGTGGACTTCAATTCATGCTTCAGATCCGGCCTGGGTACAGGGGATACATGTCCCCCCTTTTTGTCTTCCAGTGTTTGGAGGCTTTTGGTACTCCCTCTGGATGTACATATTTTTCTCCATCTTCTCTCTGCTTCCTGGCCATGTGAACTGAGCACCTTTCATGTACTGCGTACCTGTACCATCCTTTTTTTTTTTTTTTCTTTGAGCCAGCTAATGATGGACTAAAATCCTGAGGTAAAGTAAACCTTTCCACCTTTAAGTTGCATATGTTAGGTATTTTGTACCAGCAAGCAGAAAGTAACTGAGACAGTGTGTAATGTTGTGTTCCCACATAATCAATCACATGGTTGCGTCTTTCATATTATTTAGATCTCAGTAAAAATGTCTTCTTTGATGGGAACTAAGAGTGTAGACCATATTTTTAGCATGTCTGAGGACCTGAGTTCAATTTCTAGCAACTTTACTTCAAAATCTATGATTAAAAAAAGAAAAGAAAAATGTGTTAGCAAGCCTCCTTGTATCTCTAAAATAGCGTTTTGGTTATTCTCTATGTAGATCTTAGCCTCATCGCAGTTGCCACAATTTTCCTTGTGTTACCTTATTTTCTATCGAACTGTGCCTTCTTCTGCATGTAAGATATAAGCTGTGTGAGTACACTTCTCATCATGAGGTTTTTATGGTGTTTCCATTACCTAGGCATGATTGATTAAGTCATTGGACATTGGTGGTCATGTCATGAATCAGGGGATAGTGCTGAAACTTTTAACCTTTTAGCACATGGTGGTTTTCCCTGACAAGCATTCTGTCTGTCTCACCAGAATTCTTCTATTCTGTCTCACCAAGAATACTTCATTAGTATAAAGTAGGATAATTTAAAGGGGCATATTATAAATAATAAAAATCTCCAAGAATTTTAGGAGTACTTGTGACAAGAACCTAGAAAGAAGTCCAAATACATAATTTTAAAACAGCATTCAACAGGATTATTGTAATGTTACATGAGACTGTATTCAAAGTCCTTAGCAACTGTTGGTACAGATAGCAGTGGCTCTACTGCTGCAACATAAGTGTTTCCTTTTCCCACCTTTTTCTGACCTTTTCATTTTTACCTCTCCTGTTTCCTTCCCTTGGCCACCTTTCCTTGTGTTGATGTCTTTGTAACCTTTCTCTGACTCTTTCACTTTTGGGTTTTTCATTATTATATCATATTTGGGTCTGATGTCTAGGACTTGAGTGGATTAGTGACTTGGCTGAAAGCTGGAGTGCTATTGGTGTAAATGCTACATGCAGGCAACTACATGCAGAGGCAAGCCTCAGTCTCATTCCTTCCTATGTAAGAGGAAACAGTATTAGAAGGTGGCTTTTTAGGTCAGAAAGCTGCAGTAGTGCTACTCAAGTGTTAAGTGTTAAGATGATGTTAAGAAGTAGCGATTTCTGTGGTCAGAATGAATCTTGAGATATATCCTTTGCTTTGTGGATGACACTGAGGATTTGAAAGAAAAGATTTAATCACCTTTTTCATCAGTAGGTGTGTCATAAGAATTACAAAGACTATTGTAGACAGGGAAATTTTCTTGATTATGACTCTTTCTTGATGTTAAATGGCCATGAAAAAGAGGTGCCTGTTGCTGTGAGTGATGGTACATGCCTGGAGTCCCAACTCCTTAGGAGGTTGAGGCAAGAAGATTGCAAATTTGAGGCTAGTCACACCAAATTAGCGCAAGACCTTGTCTTAAAAGTAATGTAGCTCAATGATAGAGTGCTTGTAGTTGAAGTCCTGATTCTAACAACACAAAACAACACCAAACGAAACAAAAACAACTGTACTTTTTACCTGTGCTCTCTAGTAAGAATTTATATGATATATTTCAATAATTTTTTAAAAATTCCTTTGTAGTTAACAGAAGATGAAATTGCAACCATTCTAAAATCTACATTGAAAGGATTAGAATATTTGCACTTCATGAGAAAAATACATAGAGATATAAAAGCTGGAAATATTCTCCTCAATACAGAAGGACATGCAAAATTGGCAGATTTTGGAGTGGCTGGTCAGTTAACAGTAAGTTGACTAAAACTTCTGACTTGTTCAAGTTTGTGACTAAACTTTGACAACATTTTGGGATATGGAAAGAATTGTGTAACTTCATTGTTCTTTTGAAGGAGCCATAATTAATCCAAATTTAAATATTATTTTAGTTGAGATTTAACGGACATTGAATATTGAAAATATATTATCAGAGAGCTTAATATTATAAAAAGGAAGCCATCTTGGTACATTGGTTTTGTAGCTTTTACTTTTGTAATATTATCTTTAATTAAATGGAAGTGTTACTTGTAGAGGTTTAGTTATTTCAAACTTAACATTCTTAAGTATATCAGTTGAAGTTCTAGAAATACAGTCCATTTCCAGTAGAATTTGTGATATCTGAGAGTTTAAAATATGTATTTTAAAGAATATGTTTGTCATACAGATTTTCTTTGTGTTTTTATAGTAATGCTTACATCTGTGCAATGTTATTACAGGATACAATGGCAAAACGCAATACTGTGATAGGCACTCCATTTTGGATGGCTCCTGAGGTAATTCAAGAAATAGGCTATAACTGTGTGGCTGACAT
>NW_004524694.1:1150237-1153406 GCF_000260255.1 Octodon degus | reverse complement strand
CTGTTTATCAATAAAACTGTAGAAAAAAAAGTTTTTGGAAGACTCTGAAGGGTCTTCACAGTACAGAATTATATTATTTAGAAACAGGAATAATTTGACATTTTCTTTTTGATTTGTAAACACCCCCCCCCCACATTTTTTTGTCTTACCAGATGGTTCTGGCTAAAATTTGAAGCATATATCAAATAACAGTGGTGGTAGTGAATACCTTGTCCCCTTGTTTTGTTTTGGTTTTTTAGATGTATTTTAGTTCAGGGTCTACAGGGTCTCACTACATAGACTGGACTTGTAGTGAACTTCCTGTTTTCAGCCCCTGAGCACTGGGATGACAGATGTGTGCCACCACACCCAGTCTCATTTGCTGTCTCAGTTCATTCCGTGGGCAGGGCTGGCACAGCTTGTGGTGCTGGGGATCGAACCCCGGCCCCTGTGCTCTGCCTAAGCAGGCTCTTTAGTCTACTGAGCTGTCTGGCCGGCCCCCTTTGTTTTTAGAGAACATGTTTTTAGTTTCCCCCATTCAATGTGATGTTGGCTGTATATAGTCTTCATCATGTTGAGGTATGATATTTGTGTACCTAATTTTTTTCAGAACTTTTATCATGAAAGGATGTGAGTTTTATCAAAAGACTTTTTGCATCTACTGAGATGATACATGATTTTTATCCTTGAGTCTGTTTCGTAAATATCTGTTAAGTCCATTTGATCTATAATGTAATTAAAAGTTTGATTTGTCTTCTCTTGCCCTTTCACTTGTTTGTCTAGAAGCATGAGCCATTGTTCAGAAAGAGATACTGAACTCACTCATTACTATTATATTTAGCCTTGTCTCTATTTATGTTCAACAGTGTTTATTTCATAAAATTGGACACTCTGACATGTGATGGATATATACTTATAAGCATTACAACTTTTTGTTGGATTATTCCCTGTATTAATATGTACTGACTTTCTCTCGTCTGACTGATTTTGACTTGAAGTGTCTTTTGTTAGACAGAATATAGCTACTCTTGCTTGCTTTTGGATTCCATTTACTTAGCATATCATTTTCCATCTAAATATGTTTTTGCCAGTGAGATGAGTTTCTTGCAAACAGCAAATTGTTATTATTATTTTTTCTTGGTGCCAGAGATTGAACTCAGGACCTTGTGCTTACCAGGAAGACACTTATGCCACTGAGCTATTTCCCTGGCCGTGTTTTTTTTTTCTTTCTAGTTTAGCTGCTACTGTGCTTCCAGCCTCCTTACTCTCATGCTGGGGATTAAACCCGGGGCCTTCACATTGAACTACATCCCCAGTCCTTTGCCCAGGCTGGGTACATACTTACAGTCTTTCTGCCTTAGGCTCCCAGGCTTCTGTGATTACAGGTGTGTTCCATCTTGCCTGACTGCTCACATTTTTTTTTTTTTTTTTTTTTTTTTTTTTTTTTTTTTTTTTGCGGAACCGGGGATTGAACTCAGGTCCTTGCACTTGCCAGGGAAGCACTTACTCCACTGAGCCATCTCCCCGGCTCACATATATTTTTTAATTGGAGAATTAGAACCATTTACATTCAGGGTTATTACTGAAAGATGTGTTTTAACTTTTGACACTTTGTTGTTTTCCTAATATTTGATTCTTTTTTAATTCTTATTTTCTTATCTATTCTTCATCTTGTGTCTTCTGTAATGCTGGTTTAGTGGTCAAGAATTCCTTTGATTTATACACTTGTGTTAGAAAATCTTTATTTCTCCATCAATTCTGAAGGATGGCTTTACCAGACATAGTATTTCTGTGTTGGTAGTCCTTTTCTTTCAAGGTACGGAGAACATCATTGCACACCATCCTGACCTTTTTAAAAGAGGTTTTGCTGAGCAATATGTAGTTATTGTGATGAGCTTGCCTGTGTAAGTGGTTTGAGTTAGTTACTGAAGAATTATTAGACTTTAGAACAATCCTTTTGTCTTTTTTCTCATATTTCTCTTTCTGTGTTGAGGGTTGTGCATTTGTTGGGATGTATAGCTTGACTTTTATGTGAGTAGGTTTATTTTGAGGATTCAAGCCTCAGTACTGCTCATACAGAAATCAGATAAAAATAAAAAAGGAACAAAAAGAAAAAAAAAAAGATTTCAATTAGTCTCCTGTGCTTATGTGTTTGGATTGGGAGGTTTTTTTCTAGGACCTGTAGTAATGCAATCTTACCATGTGTGGAAGAGAGGGTTAGATTTGCAACTGGGGCCAGTTTTTATTTTATTTACTGATTTTTTTTTTTCCTGGCTCCTATGTAATAGACCGGTGCTCTGAGTGGTGAGTCCTGCCTTGCTTTTTCCACGGGGCAGAACTACTCAATGTTCTGTTTTTTGCCTTCAGGTTGTATTTATTCTAGAGCATTGACATTATTTCCAGCTGTACATATAGAGCCATTTCTATCCTTGAGTGGCCTGCATGTGGGTTAGGTAGGCACCCCACTCCTTCAGAAGGCCTTCTTGACTAAGCATGTGGGAACATGACACAAATCTAAGGAGAGGCATATCAGAGAGTGGGGGAAGCGGACCGAGTTCTGTGGTAGAGGGAGACAGCTGTGGGAACTACATCAGCTGAGCTAGATCCTGGCACTTTCAGACCTAATCCTTTCAGAAAACCACACTTGATTTCTCTTGTTCCTCACCGTAGAGGTCAGTGGCCATTTACTTCCTACAGCCAGAGTTCCCCAGGGCTTACATTTTTTAGATGGTCTGTGACTTATTTTCTCCTTTTTCATGACAGTTTTGTGTGGCTCTCTGCCACCTACTTCTACTGATCCACACAATACCTGAGTTTGAAAGCACTCAGTGCTTCTCTCAATATATAGTCTGGCTAGCAGGTCTCCTTACTAATAACACTATATATGGTGAACCCTAAGTGGATTTCTAGTACAAATCTAGCCTGCCTTGCAGGAAGACTCACTTTCTAATTAAAAACTCATACTAATTTTACAGTTTATAGTAACTGTGACTTTGGGTAAGGCCTGTTATTTATCATTGGGCCTCCCAACCCAGGCTTAGCTTAGGTAGTCGAGTTCACTTTCCCTCAGGGAATTATAGTTGGTATTGTGGACTAGGTACTTTTGTATGCATTTCCTGTTTCTCTTTGCTTTTTAGATTTCTTATCACCGCTTTCCTTTGGATCTGGGATTTTTTTTTTTTTTTTTTTT
>NW_004524694.1:1140059-1150137 GCF_000260255.1 Octodon degus | reverse complement strand
GATACAATGGCAAAACGCAATACTGTGATAGGCACTCCATTTTGGATGGCTCCTGAGGTAATTCAAGAAATAGGCTATAACTGTGTGGCTGACATCTGGTCCCTTGGCATTACTTCTATAGAAATGGCTGAAGGAAAGCCTCCTTATGCTGATATACATCCTATGAGGGTAAGAACATTACAAATTGTTGAAAATGTTGACCATATAAGTGTTGCAGTTTAGTAATGTCTATGAAAGTAAATTTAATTCATCTCAGCTTAGATTCTGTGCAAAAAGTAGTAAAATTACTTGGCAGAGGTTACTTATTAGTTTTCCTCCCTAGCCTTCTTATATGTGAGACTTAAAGAACTGAAACTGTTTCTGCAATCACTCTTCATCCAGAAAAATATAGCTGAATTTGCTATTCAGTGGAAGAGTTGGTAAATCAGTTTTTACTTTCTTACCCATTCTGCATTTTCTACCTTTCTGTGGTTTATTTCTGTCCTTTATCTTTTTTTAGTTGAGGATGTTATTAAAAAAATAACTTATTTCTAATATTGCTATCTACCTTCGAGGGAATTAGGTATATTTATTTAGTTGGTCCTCACTGAAGAAACAGAATTCCTTTGAACATGATTCTGTGCTTCTCTAAACTCATAGGATTAATTTTGAATTTGAAGTATATGTCTTCCTATTCAATTCTAATTTCCTTTGCTTTAGGGTTTATAATGCTCTGGTTCTTAGATTTGTTAGTACAGTATATGGATTTCAGTTTCTCATGGATTAGTTCGTTTATCTTTGTATACTTGCTGCCCTCTTGTGGTGGAAATTATCTCAAGGGTATAGGAATGTAGAAGGGAGGGAGGAAAGTGGGAGAGAAGGATGGAGGAAGGAGGAGAGGGGAGGAAAGGAAGGGAAGAGAAGAGAGAGGGGAGAATGCATTTGTAGAAGATCATAGGGTGACTGAAAATATGTATGAAGTAATAGATGTAATATTTTAGAATATGGTGAAAAAGAATAAAATGGAATTGTGTGATACTACAATGCTATCATACATTAAACTTTAATAATATAGGAAACATACTATACTTCAGATATTTAAACATCTGTGTACCATCCTGAGACATGTTACAAAGCCAATTCTTTGAGCAATGCATTTCTATATAAATTTGTACTATCTTCCTTATATGTATGGATTCTTTTTGCTGAAGTGCAGAATAAAAAATCACATTGATTATTTGAAAATAACATGAAAAATTAGAACTTGAGCATTACAAATTCCTGAATCACAACCACAAATCTTGCTTCTTTTGTGATTATTAGTTATCTGTGGTACTTTTATTTAGGATATTTGTAGGGTGATCCTACAAATCATCCAAGCCTCACTAAGTTCCAGAGCTGGGATTCAGTCTAGATCATATGTTATTACAGTTTTGTTTCCTTCCTTTGTAAATCTTAGTTTTCCAAACAAATGGTTTGTACATCAGATAGGAAAGAATTGTAAAACATGGCCTCTGCAGGAATCTTAAAATATCACTTGAGAAGTCATACATACAAAATAATAAAATATATCTGGGAATAACATTTCTGTTAAATATACATATACCATGTATAATCCAAACTTTTTAGGATTCCAGGTCCATTTTTTCCCTATCACTCTTGCTTTAAAGTTTACTAAATTTTCAAGTCAGAAGTTAGATTTTTATGTAGAGCCTCATTAAGAATCACCCTCTTAGGGGGCTGGGGAGATGGCTCAGGGGAGTAAGCACTTGCCAGGCAAGCGCAAGGGCCTGAGTTCAATCCCCGGTTCCACCAAAAAAAAAAAAAAAAAAAAAGAATCACCCTCTTGAACAGAGCTTGCTTTCCCTCAAAAGCCCCCCTGCCCTTTTTTGATATTCTGAGACAAGCTCTTGCTGCTGTGTATTTCAGGCTGGCCTTTAACTCATGGTGATTCTTCTGTTGCAGCCTCCCCAGTGCTGAGGTCACAGTGTGTTCTATCATGACTGGATAATATAAGATATTCTGGATTTTGTGGTTCAGTGGTTATTTTGTCAAGTATTGCCTTATGTATTTTCAAACATAATATACTTTTAAGTGTCTGTTTAAATGATATTGTCATTATTTAACTTTCCTTGGGTTTGTGAACTATTTTAAAAATTAGAGTACAGAGCTGCAAGTGTTGATAATCTGTCAATATCACTTAGGAGATACAAGTTTTCCAAAATTTGAATGTTCACCTGACAGCTTAAATTTTATCATTGACAAGTACTGGTTTGTTTTTGTTTTGTTTTCCTTGAAATGACAGGTCTCACTTGATTCATTTTTGAGAAAATGTCAGTCACAAACTGAAGTCTGAGTAAGGTTCACTTTACTTTTAGTCTTTCAAATAAAAATGATATCCTTTAAAAAAAAAAAAAGACTTATTTGCAGCTTGGTAAGCTGTAGCTCTATCAAACAGTGCTTTTTTTCCATGATAACCACTTTTTTGGGGAAGAGTTTTATGCATAATTCCAGTTTTTCATACAGAATACTCAAGGGTAGAAATTTATGAAGTTAATAATCTTTATTGTTTTGTCAGTGTTTGCAGTTATTTCTCTTGGGAGAGTTACTGGGGAAAGAAAAGAAAGAGCTTCCTAAGAAGAAAAAAAAAAAAAAAGATTGTTGAAGGGCCCAATTGAAATTGAACATTAAAAATTATGATTTATCAAAACCTAGTTTATCAGGTTTCTAGCAGTGCCAGCTGTGGATTGCGTGCATTGTGGCCTTGATGTTCAGGTTTGGGTTCTAATGAATGCTTTGGAAGATGGCACTGCAGGGAATTTAAGGCTACTGTTGCAAGAATAGTTCTAGGCAACTAGAACTCTATAGATAGTTACTGAAGAGGTACAGTCTAGACAGAAGAGAATAGGTGAAAATGGAGAGCCTGAGGAGTTAGAAAGTATTCTGCTTTGCTGAATAACAGTCATCTGGGAACCTTTGAAAAAAACTTCGGATTCTTTCATCATACTCTAAAGTTATTATGCTAGAATCTCAAATGTTTTAGTGAGCTTAGCAGTTAACTGATAAGGTAAGAGAAAGCTGATGTGAAACTGATCAGTGGAATATTAAATTTTCTTTTTAAATTAAAAACTATTATAACAAGTTTGTTTTATGGTATTATAATCTCTGATTTAATGGATATATATGATGAAATAGATATTTACAGAATTACCTTAATTGTTAAGATGACACAACTGTTCAGTAGTACTGATACAAAACTCAAAGCTGGTCTCTCTTTTTGTCTTGACACTAAGTGTCTCAGTTACTTTTCTTTCATTGCTGGAACAAAATACCTAACACCCAGAATTAAAGAAGGAAAGGCTTATTTAAATAGCTCACAGTTTGTGGAGTTTCCAGTCCATAATCAGTTGGCTCCAAGGCAGAGTGGCAGAGGGCAATAGTTCATGGAGGCGGAAAACAGCACAGACCAAAGGAGAGGTGCAGTGACTGCCGCAGCTAGCAAACCTCTCTCCCTTCCTTAAATTGTGTTCAGGCTATCCACCCCAGGTTGGGTGTAACTTTCATGCCCAGAATCTCAGCATTGGATCATGAATTGATCACAGACTCTAGAAGACTGCCCCAATGACTACATGTGTTAGGGGCCAGGGAGATGGCTCAGTGGAATAAGTGCTTCCTTGGCAAGCTCAAGGGCCTGAGTTCAATCCCCGGTTCTGGAAAAAAAAAAAAAAAAAAAAAAATGACTACATGTGGCTTTCAACTATACACAAACCATAACACTAAGTAAATATCTTTTTCACTTATATCTCAATTCTATGCATGTAGAGGGGTGCTAGCAAATATTATGTAAGAAATCTGCAAACCATATAGTCTCTTCATTATAATTACTCTTTTAAAGTAAGACTCCTCCAAGTTTCTAGTTGGTAGGAAACAGCCAAACTTCCATTTTTTAATGTTTTATTCTTCAGCCATTGTTTTTGGTAGTGATATAGATTAATGAGGCAACTAGAACTCTATACAATTTTCACATAAAGATAGAGATTCAATTAATAGAAAGACCACCATAGCAAGCAGAGCTAAAGAATGCTAGTTCTCCTGATACAGATAAAGTGTATTTCCCAACTTGCTGCCTGTAAATGCCTATCTACAACAGAAGACAAAGTAGGATGCAGTAGAATCCTTGCTTGCCCAGCTTCCAGATCTTCAGATCAAACCAGTCTTCACTGTAGAAGATGCTAGTAATTATCTGTCTAGTAAAGGGTCATGAGGAAATACACTTTAAAACATGTAAAGCTTTTTAAACAGGAGTTATAAAAATGTGCCTATAAATTTATATCCAGCTATTAGATTAAAATTAGTTACTAATGGCAAATGGAAGTAAATCTGCTTCTTAATCTTGCTATATTTTTCTTGGAGAAACAGCATTTTAGTAATGGGAAATAAGCACTCTCCTAAATGTAGGGTAGAAACAGATGGGGGCTCCTTCCTTTATAATACATAAATAAACAATATTATAGCTTTTCCATTGCAAATAATATGTCCCTCTTGGAAGATTTGTTGCAGGCATTTAACATGGGATGAAGGGATGAGGATGGCGTAGAGATCAAGTATTTTCATTTTGTGTAGCAGAGCATAAATCTGAAATTAAGATTTTAGCAGTGCTGTACTCCCTCTCCATGGTTCCAAGGAGAATCCATTCTTGCCTCTTCCAGGTTTTGGTGGCTACTGACAATACTGAGCTTTTCCTTGAATTGTAATTGTATCATGCCAGTCTCTGCCTGTGTCTTAACATTGAATTGCCCCGAGTACCTGTGTCTTTTTCTTTGTCTCAGATTTTTCTCTGCATTTCTCTTATGGGTACATTTATCATTGGATTTAGAGCCTATCCCAATAATCCTCTGTTAAGATCCTTATATATATTTCAAAGATTATTTTCATTTCTTCTAAGAAAGGATGCATTTAGAACTCTATAGATGAGGACAGTATTGATGAACTTGGAAACCCCTGGAGGTGGCATCATGTTGTAGTTTTGCCACCACTAGGTAAGGATTAGGATATATCTTTTTTGAGGAGAAACTACTCAGTCCTCTGCATCTCCTGTAATCTGCTTTCTTATATTTCAATTATATGTGAAATTTGAGATTAATGACTAAGATTAATAACCAATATATGACATACAATTTAGCTTTATAACTATTTTTAAGCATACACTTCATGGATATTAAGTACTTTGCATTGTCCTGCAACCATCACTAGTGTTAACCACCAGAAAGGTTTTAATCACTCCAAACTGAAACCGCTCATTAGACAATAGACCTAGATATCCTCTTGTTCCAGTACTTGGTAACCATTACTTACTTTTTGTCTTTATGCATTTGGTTATTCTAATGCCCTTTTAGGAGCAGATTCACACATTATCGTATATACTTTGTGGTTTTTTAAAAAAAAATTTGTTTAATGATTTCATGGTTCAACCATGTTATAGCATTTATCAGAAATTCCTTTTAAAAACTGAATAATATTGTGTATGTGGTATCATAATTTGATTATTCTTTCATCTGTTGGTGGATGGTTGAGTTTCTTTCACCTTTTGGTTAGTGAGAGGCATGCTGCTGTGAAGATAGCTATGTAGTCATTTCTCAGATCCTGCTGTCAGTTGTTTTGAGTATATACATACCTCCAGTGTAAGTGCCATATCTTATAGTAATCTTATGTTTAAATTTTTGAGAAACCTCCAATAGTACTTTCCATAGCAACTGTACCATGTCATATCAGTGTTAATATTTTTTATTTTCTGTTCTTTTCTTTGCTGTTGTAATGGTTGTAAAGTGATTATCTTACTCTGGGTTTGAATTGCATTTCCTAGATGACTAGTGATGTTGAGCATCTTTTACATACTATTGGTCACTTGTATAATCTTTTTGAGAACTGTCTACCCAAGGTTGTCATCCCAGGTTCCCCTTACCTACCATTTCCTATGCTGAGTTTCAAACTCAGAACCTTGTGCACACTAGATGAACACTGTAATAATCAGCTGCACACACTCTGCCCTCTTCCAGTTTTAAAATCAGATTGATTTTTTTGTTGTTGCCGAGTTTCTGGCCACATTTTTGCTAGGTTCTCTCTAACATTGGTCTCTTTTCTCATTGCTGCCATGAATTTTCTGGACTTCGAGTTTTACACTTCTGTTCATTGTCCTTCCAG
Organism: Octodon degus; assembly: GCF_000260255.1. Lineage (NCBI taxonomy): Eukaryota > Metazoa > Chordata > Mammalia > Rodentia > Octodontidae > Octodon > Octodon degus. The sequence continues at coordinate 1,143,957 of NW_004524694.1, read as the reverse complement.
TTGTCCTCTCTGACATTTTTGTGCATACCCACTTCAAGTACTCAGTCTAAGTCCCTGTGGATTTTTTCCTCTAATCAATTCATTGAAAGTACTTTGAATCAGAATAGTTTCTGCTCTTTGTTTATATGTAAATGACTTTCCTACCAAGTAGGGGATTCTTTAATCATTAATGTGTGCTTTACTTTGTGTAGTAGTTGTGTTCCAAAGAAGTTGTGTAAATATATATGTGTAAATCAGCATTTTAAATAATTTGAATTTTAATAACTTTTTGAATGAATCCTTTAATAATGAAAGTATTGCTCTTCAAACTTATATGTCATGTGAGATATACTCATGTTATGTTATTATTAATATTTAAATGTCTTCAATAGTAATATTAAAATAGAAGAAATTATATTCTCATATGGATGTAGAGAATTTGATCTTGTGATCATTTGGAAAGTACTGTTTATCTGCTTTCCTACATTAGTTTTTTTGTATCAGAGAAATAAGGTGTCATTAAGTTGTGAATGTTTGCATTTTGAGGACAAGTAATCTGGAATTATCTTCCTTATTGTTTACCTTCTTTCACCTGTCCTTTATTTTCTTCTATAAATATTCAGTGCATACTTACCATGTTCCAGTAAGGCTCTGAACTAGTGTGAAGCAGAGCAGACATATTTCCTGTAATCTTGGAAGTTTAATCTAGTTGACTTAACATTCTAATGCTACAATTATTTAGCTTTGCGTTTGTTAAAAGAGAAAGGGGTAGATAAATATTGTTTATAAGACTATTATACACTATAACTAGTTCTATGGCTATACATATAATTATGGCTATAGATAAAATTATTATTACTTTTTCATTGCAGTAGTTCCCTCTTATCTGCGGCCGCACTTTATGTGTATACAGTTCCAGTTACACATAGTCAACCAACACCACCCAAAAATAATAAAGGGAAAATTCCAGAAATAAATAATTTGGAAGGTTTAAATCATGCCCCATTGTGAATAGTGTGATGAAATCTATGGTTTTTACTGACACTGAATCTTCTCCTTGTCCAGCATGCCATGTTCTCTCTGTTAGCTGTTAGTCATTTGTAGCCATTTTGGTCTTCGGACTATTTATGAGGTACTGTATCATAGTGCTTGTGTTCAAGCTATGCTTACATGGTAGTCTATTCTGTATCACCACACCTACATCATTCATTTCACTTTTCATCACAAAGATATTGTATCATATCATCACAAAAAGGGTACATATATGCGGTAAAATAATTTGAAAGGAAGATCACATATATCTTTTGTACAGTATATTGTTATCAACATTCTGCTTTATTATTGTGTTTAATGTCTTAATGTACTTAAAGTTGGTCACAAGTATGTATATATAGGAAGTAACTGTATATAGTATATGTAAGGGTTGGTATTGTTCATGGTTTCAGGCATTTACTGGGAGTAAGTGGGGAATGCTGTACACAGATTTTCATCTTCCTTTATTATCCTTTTCTTCCTCCAGCTGCTTTTCTTTCCTATATTTTTAGTTTTCCCCCTCCACCTTCAGCATTCTTTCCATGTACTTTGCTTTTTAATTTTAACTCTTATTGCTACCGTATTCCATCTTCCCTGCTTATTTTGTGGTACTATGTTTCTGTTAATGATATTTTCTGATCACAGGATGCCAAAAATCTAACCAAATAGGACAGATTTGATCATTGGAGAATTTTACTTCTAACTTTAGCAAAGATGGTTTTTCACTCCATTTTGAAGATAGAGTTCTTCTGTCCTGTCCTCCTAATAGACGTGGGAAGCATTCTACTCTGAGTTTGAGGATTAAGGTTTATTATAGTGACAGTTCAACATATTTCTGTCCAGTCAGAGTTATTCTTCAAGAAATGAACAAACAAAAAAAATAACATGAACAAATCACAGCTTCTCTTAATTGAGACTGCTGGAGTCACCACTGAAGGCATACACAGGAAAGAGAGATTTCTACTCTTAATCTATACTTAAACCTTGCTGTTGGTATTGCCAGGTACTCTGTAAATATGATTAGTTTGGTAACTATTGAGAAAACAATCACCATTTTCCTCCTGACATACAAATTACATAAATATGAATTGTAGTTTGGGGGCATATGTACCTCAAGTATTGCTTAGAGTAAGAATTATTGAGCCAGAATTATACTACAGTCCAGTTTTAAAAAGATTTATGTAGGATACTGACAAATGCAGTATTTATCTTTGTGTGGGATAATTAAATCAATTTTAAATTGATGATTAAAAGATACCATGCACATTTCATGTTTTTAAAAACATTTATTTTTATTAGTACATGTTTACCATATATAATGATTCCATTCATCATGGGGAATTTATGCCTGTATATAATGTATCTTAATTTCTTTATTTCCCACACCCTCTTCAACCCTTCTCCTCATCCTCATTTACAAAAGCTCTGTTTCTATTTTTTCTTTCAGTTCTCTTTTATTAACAGTCCCTCCCTGTTTATTCCCCTTCCCATTTGAACAAGTTCTTCCTACTTCCCAATATCTGTACTCTGTTTTGCTGTTTATTTATTTGTTTATTTTGCAGAACCGGGAATTGAATTCAGGACCCTGCGCTTGCCAGGCAAGCACTTATTCTACTGAGCTATCTCTCTGGCCCCAGTTTTGCTATTTATTTACACCTTGAGTTTCTCACATAAGAGAAACAATGTGATATTTAAGACTGAATGTCTGATTTATTTCATTTAAGATGGTGGTCTCAAGATGTATACATTTACCTAAAACATGTCTCAGGTTTATCCTTCATAGCAGAATAGTACTCCATTGTATATAAATATATGTATATTTTATCTTTGTGTGTGTGTGTGTGTGTGTGTGTGTGTGTGGGTGGGTGTGTGGCTGTTTCCAGTACTTGGCTATTATAAATTGTGCTGCTGTAAACATGGATGTGTGTATATCACTGTAATATGGTATTTTTAGCTTTTTCAGGGAAGATACCTAGAAGGGGACTAGCGAGGTCAAATGGAATCTCTAGTTTTAGTTTTTTGAGGAATCTCTGTACTGACTTTCATAGGGGTTGTACCAATTTGGAATCCCACCAACAATGGAGAAAGGTTGCTTTTCCCTCTCAGCTTCACTAGCATGTTAATGGTTGATTTCTTGATAAACATTCTTTCTAGAATTAGGTGGTATCTCAGTGTTGTTTTATTTTACATTACTTGAATGTGATGTTGAGTTTTTTTCGTGATATTTGCTGTTTATATTTCATCGTCTGAGAAGTGTCTTTTGATTGAGAGGTATAAAGTTTTGAGTTCTTTGTATATTCTAGATAGTAATCCTCTATCTGAGGAGAGGAGTAGCTGGCAGAATTTTTCTTCCCTTCTGTAGGTTGTCTCTTCACTCCATTGCTGGTTTCCTTTGCAGTACACAAGCTTTTTAATTTGATGTGATCCCATTTATTGATTTTTTATACTATTTCCTGTGCAGCTGGGGTTTTGTTCATAAAGTCTTTGCCTATACTTGTGTCTGTAAGAGTTTTACTTATTCTGTTTTCTAGCAGATTAGGTGCTTTCAATAATGTGGCCTTTTTAACAAGATTGTCTCTTGAACATGTTCAGTTTCCACCTTCAGTTTCTTTGTTTAATGTTTGGTAATTGTCATTGTAGAAGTCCTTCATTGGTTTACTTCTAGGTATTTTCTTTTCTCTTTTTTTTTATTTTGAGGTTATTTTAAATGGAACTGTTTCCCTGGTTTCTTTCTCAATGAGTTCCTTATTGACATATAGAAATGTTACCGACTTAATATTGACTTTGTATCCTGCTACTTTGTTAAATTTATTTTATTAACTTAAGAGTTTTTGGGACCTGCCCCACCCCTCCCGCCAAGTAGGAATTTCTGCCGACTTCCGGGAAC
>NW_004524694.1:1111766-1133489 GCF_000260255.1 Octodon degus | reverse complement strand
GCTGTTTGGCTGGCCCTTGGATCTGGGTTTTAAATGCAGGTGTGTTGCATTTTTCTAAGTAAGCCTAAGATATTCACTTACACATAAAAGTATCAAATAAATATTTTTGTTGCACATGATTCCCTTTTTTATCTTAGTGATACTTCTCTGGTGTTCATATTGAAATCTGACATGCTCAGGTTCTTTTTTCTTATGATAATAAATTGTGTATTTACAAGTTAGAATAAGAGCCGGTGAAATACAATAATTAAATGTTAACTAAATACAACTTGAAAGACCTATTATCCTTTATATCTTGCCTTTCAATCTTTTACTTATTTCAACCTAATTGTTTAGAATAAGTTTTAAAGTGATATAGCTCATTATCTTACTTTTTGAATACTTCAGATCCTGTTACCTTACTGAAGAAGATCAGGAAGACTATTGAGCACTCTTTTTTTTTTTTCCCCCTGTATTTAGGGCAGGGTCTACACAGTGTTCAGGGTCTCACTACGTAGATCAGTCTCAGTGATTCTGTTTGCAGCCTCCCAAGTGCTAGGATTACAGGCACACACCACCACACCCAGTCTCAATTGTCATCTCAGCATACCCTGGGGGTGGGGCCGGCACAACAAGTTAGGGATTGAGCCCCAGCAGCTGTACTCAGCCTAATCAGGTGCTTTCATGACAGTTTTGAACCTGAGCTATCAGGCTGGCCCTGTGAGCAATTTTGTTGTTAGCCTCTCAATATGTCACTTCGGTTTGCTAATGGGATGTAATTGCTATTGAAGATTTTTGTCTGAAAGGCAGTGGTGTATGGTTACTATCATTGTAGGTTTTATTTTGAACTAGTCATAGTAACTATGTTAAAGACCATCGGTGGAGAACCTATGGCATGCCTGCTGCAACAGGCTGTCTCATTGAAAGGTCTAAAAAGTTCACCATCATTGCTATAGATCTAAGCTAGCATTAGTCTTTGAAGACAAATGGCTATGAGTGTGTGATTTGGAAACTTAGGAAGTATGTTCTAAGCAGGTGTTGACTCAGGAAACACTTGAAAATTCATGCTACTTTTGAGGAGGATACTATCAAATTTAACTTTTGAAACTAGATATAAATGACATTTTAAAATTTAGACAAGAGATACTTAACATATGTATGCATTTAATTAAATTTCTGCAGAATAAAATTCTTAAGCTATCCTAGAAGGTTTATGAATAATCATTAATTTTTCTTTATTTGATTATGTTTAGGCTCTCTCTTTGTGTGTGTGTGTGCGCGCGCGCGCACACGCGCGCTCGTGCAATGTGTTATGTGTCAAACTCAGGATTTTGTGCATGGTAAACGTATACTGTACCACTAAGCTTAACTTAGGTTTAACTATAACTTGTACATGAATAAAGCTATCTTCATTACATCTGGGATCATTTAAATACTATAATTATATGTGGTTGTGCTATGTAATGAAAGGTAAGGAATAAATGATCAGAGGTGACTTTGTACGCATTGCAATAAATGACTTATAAACTGAAGGTTACCATTTTAATTGCAAGGCTTGTGAATCTCTTAAATTCTGTAATCAAATGAATGATATCAAAGGAAATAATTTAACATAACAATTGTGGCTTATGCTGAACATATGTTCCTGTTAATAAGTTTCATTATGATCTTTAAGGACTTGTAAGTAGTTAGTACATTTTGGTTCATTTGATACCCACAGTTTTTCTTAATTTTTATTAGTGAGTTGTTACAGTGGTTAACAAGAAATACACAGATTTAAGTTGCAATCGTTTTCCCAGGGTTATATGATCTAACTTCATAAGCTCCTTGAACATATGTAGATGCTTTTCTATTTTGCTTTAGCTATGACATACAATTGATACAGGCAAGCATGAAAGCTTGGGCAAATTTTCCTTGCTTTTTCTGGATCTTACTCAGGTTCTGTGGTATTTATATAAAACCCAATTTTGTTACTTGGGAATGCATGTTGAAATTATCATGTGCACTATTTTGCTGTAGGCCCATTGGCACTGCCACAAAGGTAATACACTGCCAGTAGGCCATTTCCTTGTCGGCTGCATTTACAATTTAATAGAAATATTACATGACTTTTTAAACAAGTGTTTTGGCAGGGAGGAAATGGCAGATTCCATACAAACAAGCATAGCTTCCTTTCTTTAACCACACTCCAGCTACTCAAGAAATTGTAGTTTCAAGTTTGGAGGCTTACGGGTAGAATGGGAAGTCAGGTTGAAACAGGAATGACATTGATATGTACGGTAAAATAGTTATATATTTTTAACTGCTGGATTTTATTACTGTATAGTTTCAATGAGTGACAACTAGTATACTTATACATTAGAGCTGAGATTAATTTTGTGCAGTTTACCTGGTTTTGATTGGTTTGAAAGGTCAAGATCACCACATATCTTCTAAAAGTAACTGCTTTTTAACAGATTTGGTTTTTATAGCTTTGGCTCCATTACATAATTATTTGATTCTTCATGACTAATGCCTAAGCCTAATTTTTTGTATCAACCATAATTGTGTCTGGATGACTTTGGGGAGTAAAGCATATAGAAAAATATTTGACAGACTTGTTAACAATAGAATAAACTATAATGGGATTTCTGTCATATCTTTTGGTCATTCTATTATTGTTCTGTTATTTCAAAACTTGAAAGGTTGCATTTACATTTTTTTAAGTTTGAAAGCTATTCCATTACATTTCACTTGTATTTTGTTTAGTTTTATGGATGTTACATCATTTATAGTTTCAGACAAAATTCTGTCTTCTTTGATTCAAAAGTAATTCATACTTTTGGAAACCAAAGGGAAAAAATTAAACTTTGCTGTTCAGTATTTTCTGTGACTACATTCTATTTTCTAGTATAGATGCTAAATTTTTCTTATACAGGGAAAACTGACAAGTTATAGTTTGTCCTTTATCCTTTTTTTTTTTTTCTTTTTTATTGCTTTTGACTTCTTAGCTAGCTTACCTGGCAGCTGATACTAAGTTATTTTGCTGTAGTGTGGTAGAGACTGGCATTGGGTGTGTTCTTACAGTCATCATAGCATTGGCTTTTGTTATTTTCCATGTTTCAGTTTGTTGGTAATGGACATATGGACATCATATGTTCCACAGAGTACTGTACAAAGCCAATTTGAACTGTTTCCATTTGCCTGAAGTCCAATCATGATATTTATTTTTCCATGGCACTTACCCAGATTATCCATACCTCCTGCTTAGCTTGTGTCACTGCCACCATGGCTATACTTTTTCTGATTGCCTCCATTTTTTTTTCACAGAATCTAATTGCCTTTTCCACTTAGCTCTCTGTTGATTGATGTTTATAAAAGATCCCAAGATCTTTTTAGATAACAGATAATCAGGTGCATGGTAGTATGATACTCAGCTTGTTTTTTGTTTACACATGAGGAAAGTTTTATATTCAGCCTTACAGACTGGAATTAAATAGTCTACTGAAAAAATTAGAAAAGTGACAATATGGTTTTGGACAGTTTTGTGTACTTTTTAATATCAACAATGACAACTGTGTGATCTGAGAGCCCCTTCAATTCAAGTCATAATTTTTCTTGCACCTCGAAGGTGAGAAAATACAGCTAGTTTTTTTTAAATATATAAACATTATAAACAACATGGAACTATAGTTGTTCTTTAACTTTCTAGCTCTATGTAAAGTTATTTCTAGGTATTGTTTTTCAGAATGTGAATAAAGGGATTGTCACCTTTTTATGATAATTGGTGAGACAAGTACTATTGCGAATGGGTTGTAGATTAAGTGACATGAATTAATTCATTTGCTCTGCAGATATTTACTGAATAACTACTATGTACTAGGGACCTTTTTGTTTAGGTGCTAAGAATGGAACAGTAAAAGGAAAAGTGAAACCTTTTTATAGTGGGTTTATATGCTAAGGAAGGAGAAAACATGTAGAAAAGAAATATGATATCTGCTGTATTTGGTAGTAATAATTACAGTAGAAAAAGCTGGAGAATGAAGTAGGAAATCTCAAGTGAGAGATGTAGGGCTTGGTATATTGTGTTAGATCATCAGTGTTGTCATAATCAAGAAAATGACTTTTCTCTTGTTGCTGAGATAAAATACCTAACATCTAAAGTGAAAAGGGAAAAGGTTTATTTAACTATTGCTGTGTGAAAGTTTCAGTCCATTATCAGCTGGCTCCAAGGCAGGGTGGTGTGACAGAGGTTCAACCAATCATGGTGGCAGAAGATACCCAAAGCAATAAGACAGTTTCATCATCATTGAAAAGTCCAAGTCTAAAGTCTTTTCTGAGATTTAAGTCAAATTCTTAGCTGTGAGCACCTGTAAAAATGAAAAGAAAGTTAAATATTTCCAATATTCAGTGGCACAAGATAAACATTTTCATTTCAGAAGTTAAAAACAGGGAGATACAAAAGAATGAGACCAAAGCAAGCCCAAAATCCAGCAGAGCAAACATTAAGTCCTGTAGTTCCCTGTGTAGTGTCTAAGGCTATCTGTGGCAAGACGTGAACTTCAAAGGGCTTGGTTGGCCCCTTTCTGATGGCACTTAATAGTAGCTCCCATGGCTTTTATTTTGGGCTTGGCCTGCTCCTTCCTTGAAATTTTCCTTAGACATTCCATGTTTCTGGCTTCTCCAAATTTCTGGGGTCTCCACTGCTCCTTTGAATTTATATTCAAAAAAACTTCACACCTTGCCTGCCCTTCCAGGCCATCTGAAATCTGGGTGGAAGTGTTTCTTAACCCATAACTCCTCAATTCTGCATACACATAAACCAATGTCATGTAGCTGATGCCAAGGTCTACTGCCAGATGGAGCAGTACCCAGGCTTTCCTCTCTCTTCACTGTAGAAGTCAAGTGCCTGGATCACTGGACACTGAATCCAATCCTAAGGAACAAATTCTCTGTGCTGCCGCCATTCTAAATCATGGTATTCCATGCCATTCTTCTCAAAGCCAAAGTCTTTTACTTTTGCAATTTTGAGTCTGCAAATGGGTGGAGTCTTGCGACTTCTTGTGCTGCCTTCAGGCTGTCTTTTGTATTCTCCTTCCCCTTCTGAGCAATCAAGATTCCTCTGCTCTGTTTTAGCAGTCCACAGCTTTGCTAGAGCTTCCCTTCTGACCAAACTCACAATGTCTTACATCCTTCTGCTGGGATCTTGGCTCTTGATTCTCAACATAAATCTGGCTAAAATCCTCTAACATTAGCTATGCCACTGCCTCAACATTCGACTGCCTTGAAATTTCTTCTGCCAGATTCATTAGGCTGCTACCCTTAATCTTAGTCTCAGGAAAAACTTTCTGGACATGAGCAAAATGCAGACAAACTATTTGCCAACAGTAATACACAATGTCTTGCGTCTAAGAGCTAGTATAGTCTTTCTTCCCATCAGAAATCTCCATTAGCTTGGTATTTACCTGCTTTCTAGTCTTCTGAGCTCTAATCAGAATCTCCCATATGGAGTAGCCTAAGGTGTTCCAGGTCTGTTTTTTCAGTCATCATCCCCTAATTATTCCAAACTTTCCCCACAAGACATTACCAAAGGCTTCTGAACCACATGGTCAGGTATAATCACAGCAGCAACCCCACTCCTGGTAACAAATTCTGTCTTAGTTACTTTGCGTCATTGCTGAGACAGAAGTACCCAACACCCAAAGTTAAGCAGGAGAAGGTTTATTTAGCTCACAGTGTGTGGAGGTTTCAATCCATAATCAGCTGGCTCCAAGGCATGGTAGAGGGGCAGTTTTTTATACCAGCTAAAGATACTAAAAGAAACATGAAAGGAGAGAGGGAGCAAGGGAAGAAAAGGGAGAGAGGGGGAGAGAGAGAAGAAAGGAGAGAGAGAGAGAGAGAGAGAGAGAGAGAGAGAGAGAGAGAGAGAGAGAGAGAGACAGGCAGGCAGGCAGGCAGGCAGGCAGGCAGGGTCCTCTTTCAGTCCCTTAAAATTTATGCAGACTACCTGCCCTAAGTTAGGTGTAGTACTCACACACTTAATCTTAAGCATTGGACTATAAATCAGTCACAAACTGTAGATTCAGGCACCTTTAAAAAGTGTACTGTCATCACTGCATGAAGCTTTATGAAATCATTTAGACACAAATCATAACAGTGACTCTTAAAAGATCTGAAGGAAATGACTGTATCTCTTTATAGAATGTACAAGGTAGAGATAACTTAGTTGAGTGGCACTGAAGTGGGGGTATGCCTTGATTCCTGGTAGAAATCACATCTGTGCTTGAAGGTTAAAATCTTTGCTTCAGTTTTTATTATGAATGAATTGAAAAGACTGATGATTTTTGAGTAGAGGAGTGACACAAGAATAACCTTAAGAATGGTAAGGTTGGAATCATATAGACTAGTTAAAATATTTTTGCATAAACCAACAGATGATAAGAATAGTAATAGTACTGAAAATAGTTTAAAATATTAGATTCTGGCATATTTTTAAAGTGGATTAACAGGATTTATTGATGATTAGATACATAAAAAAGCTGACAGTGTCAAAAAAGTCACTCTGCATTGCTTTGAAAGATGGTTTTTCTGCTCTATCAAAATGTAAATGAAAAGGCAGAAATGGAATGGAATCCAGAGTTTTATTCTTTCAGGAATCCAACTCTTAAGTGTAATTCATGTTATAGACAAGGGAGGAAAAGTGTGCAAGGAGGAAAGGAAAATATAAAGAAAAATTACTTGTATTACTTAGATATTTGCAGTTAACTTTTTGATTTTTTTTTTCCTTTTTGTATTTAGGACAGGGTCTACAAGGTCTTCTGGGTTTCACTATATACATCGGACTCATAGTGATTCTCCTGTTTTCAGCCTGCCAAGCTTTGGGATTATAGGCACATGCCACCACACCCAGTCTCAGTCGCCATTTCAGCGTGCCCTACAGGCAGGGCTGACACAGCTTGCTGTGATAGATCTCGAGTCGCTGTGCTCTGCCTAAGCAGGTGCTTTAGTCTGTTGAGCTATCAGACCAGCCCCGATACATGACTTTTTTTGTTTGCTTTACATATCTACTATGCCCGTAAGAACATACTTTTTTTAAAAAGTTTTTTTGGCCAAACCGGGGATTGAACTCAGGCCCTTGCGCTTGCTAGGCAAGCGCTTATTCCACTGAGCCATTTCCCCGGTCCCCCATACTATTTTTTGTAAGATTGAATTGTTTTATAATTTTCTTCTTTCATGTAACACGTGTCTTGGCCACTTCCTCATATAAGTTTTTTAATTTAAAATATTTAAAAAATGGTTTATATTAAATAATTTCATATACTGCTTTTAGTGTGAAGCTTTAAAATGAATAGATTTATTTAAGATAAAACACTAACTTAGGTGAAGAAGTCATTATTAGTCATTAGCCCTAAAGTATATAAAATTGTCCTTGGTTTTAATTTTTCATACGTATGTTATCCATTAATTATCACAAGTTATATAATTTGTTGACAACTTTTAAAAATAAGGCATAACATACAATTCTTTATGGTTTTCAATTTTGCTTCCTTGCTATAAATATATGCAGAATTTAAAAACTATTAGAATTGTTTTAGGCTTAAGAAACTGATACTTACATTGCAGTTTATACATCCTATCTTTAACTTTGTATCAGTAAGCACTCTTAACCAGCTGAATGATTATATCAAACCTAAATAACCATATCAAAAACATGTAATTAATAATGACCAGATTTTTAGATACTTCCTTCTAGCAACACAGTCATTTTGAAAGGAAATCATTCTGAGTGCTTTTTTTCATTTAAAGTGTATTCTATCTGCCAAAAAATACAAGTTTTGTTTTGTTTTTTTTTTTTTTTCCCTGAGTACTGATACATACACGTGCAATAAGAAAGCACTGCTCTTTTCCCAGCTATTTAGTGTCCTGGAGTGAGCAGAATTACTAGCCCACTACTTGACTGTTTTTGGTACCTCTTCGGAGGTAACATTGTACATTTATAAAATAATTTGTAGAGTTTCAAGATGAAAATATTTGCAACATACCTTGGAGGTGGGAGGTGGTGGTGAAGGACAGTATAACAATTATCCATATTTGGAGATTTGGAAGAGGGAGGAGAAAGAAAAAAATAGAAGGAGAATCTCTTGGTTTAGGCAAAGGAAAAAAGAGTTTTAAGGATATGATTGATGACCTTTTACAAGTATTTGCATTTTTGCCTTTAGTGTGGGTAGTCTGAATAGGTTATCAGTTTGGAGGTCATGGTTAACTTTTAGGAGTGTAATTTAGTCAAATTCTAGGGAAAAGCCAGTTATTTGAAGGATCATGGAATGACTGGGGTGGAGTAGACACAGCATGGACAGACTATTTGAGGTGTTTGTCAGGTGAAAATAGTTAAGTTGGCAGGAGAGTTGAAGATACCAAGAGCACGAATAATTCCATTACTCCCTTTGGGCTCCAGTAACCACCATTCTACATTAGCCTCTATAAATTTGACTATTTTAGGTAACTGATAAGTAGAATCATACAATATTTGTCTTTTTTAATTCTTTCATAGAACCTAGTGTCTTCTAGGCTCATCCATGTTGTAAAATATATTAGAATCTCATTTCCTTTTAAAGCTGAATAATATTCCATTGTATGTGTATGTCACATTTTATTTATCTATTGATCTTTTGGTGAACATTTGGAGTGCTTCCCTCCCTTGATTACTATAAATAATGCTGCTGTGAACATTAGTGTACAGATCTTTGAGTCATCTTTTCACTGTTCTAGGTATATACCCCAAAATGGAATTGCTAGATTACATTGTATACTGTTTTCCATAGCTGATTTCAACTCACCTTTTAGACATATGAGATAAGATGGTGATGTAATTTGAGGTTTTTGCAAGGTGAACAATACAATACAGGACACATTTTCTAAGATCATTTTTTTAATTATTTTTTTAAATTCAAATTGGTAGGACAGTTTCAATAATTAACACATTGCATACATTCTTCCGAGTGGTTAATTGCTGTACAAGATGTGGAGCATGATATCTTATTTACAAACTCCATTAGAACAAATCACTCTATTCATTAAGAGAATGTAACTATATATCTATCCTAACCACTTTGAATATACAGATACAAAATGGACATTCATCTGTATACCCTTTTTTGGTTAAGTTCTGTTATTTGAATATTATAGGTATGTAAACTCAGCAAAATATTCTAAAAGAGTCCACTAGCCCATAATAGTATTGGATCTTCCACTTCACTGGCAATGTCAGAAATTGTTGACCTGAGTCCCCTACAGCTCAACATAACAGCATGGCTTTACTTCTTATAAATCATTTTTATACTTTTCTGCTGGATGGTTAAGACCAAGGTAAAGCAGGACCTATGCAACAAGAGTTGTAGCTTTTGGGTCTGATAAGGTCAGTGAAATCCCCTCAGGATTTATCCTGAGATCCTGTACTTCAGATTGTAGAACTTTTGTCAGTGCAGCCATGTGGATGAGTCATGGCCATTGCTTGGCCAATGTGCTCTCTGTGAAAGCCTGAGAGAGTGTTTTCTCTCCATGTGACTCTCCTTAGGCATACTCTACGTCATCGATCACTTTCCTCTTTGGCCCCATAATCTTCTTGATCAGAAAATTTGGGACACTACTGAGTTATATGACGTTACAGTACAAGTTCTCATATGCCCTGAGTCTTAATTGACCTTGGAAGACTAGGGCCAAAATGTTGGCTTTCCTTGTGGCCCTCCTTTTTCTCTAATTTTGGTCTGCGATCTAAGATTATTTTATGATCAATCACCAAAAAAAAAAATCATATACAAAAAAAGCAGAAAATCCATCCACATACTAAAAACAAGAGAATCCAGCTGAGAGTCTAGATCCTAATATCCTGCATGAGTCCAGCTGAAAAACCTAGAGCCCGAAACAGTGCCTCCCACAAATCCAACTGTAGGCCTTAATCCATGACACTGTCTCATGCAGGACCGCTTCAGGCATCTGTATTGGGAATGCCCAAAGTTCAGTGGTGGCAGCTAGAAAGTCTGCCAGTAGGAAGGATCTGTGTCAGCAGGCTGAGGGATCTGAACTGAAACGATGCTTGAGGTAAGCACCAGAGCTCCACTGAAAAGTACCACAGCCATCCTCAATGACAGTGAGGTCCTGAACTCTTCCAGTGATGAGAAAAACTGAGTTCCCATCAGGAAAGCTAGTGTGACAAGCTTCTTTAGGAGACTGAGCTGTGCACCATCTTCCCCTCTGGAGCCAGATGAGATGCTCTAGTGAAGGACCAACATCCACTATAATGAATCAGTCATGCTCAATGACAATGAGGTCCTTCACTCCTCCTCTGATGAGAACAGCCAAGTTCACCAGGAGAGCCAGCATGATGGGGTCCTCCAGCAGAACAATCCAAGAGAACCAGCAGCTTTCAACAGTTCCAACAACTTCTCCAAACAGCTTCCCTAACAGCCTTTCTACAGCTTCTCGAGTTCTGCCTCTAATGCTGCTGGCAACAGTGGGCAAGTGGGCCTCTCACACCTATCACCATGCTATTTCAGTTCAGCTGGGTATAACAAGTTGACCACTAGCTGGCAATCCACCACAGATGGCATACGGATTGTATAATTTTATTCAAAACTTTATAGAACTTAGCTGAGTGTAATAGTGCATTCCTGTAGTCCTGTTCAGGAGGCTAAGACAGAAGGATCTGTTGAGTCCAGGAATTCAAGGTCAGCATAATAAAAAAAGGTTAAGGAACCCAAGATACAAAGAAATCACATCTCTGTGTTTAGGGTAAATCACATTATACTAGTAGATGACTTGTTTGCGTAAAGATCTTCACAGAAACAGTTAACATGCATAGTTTTACAATTAAAAAATAAAATAATAATTAAAACAAAAATACAAGTAAAATAATTCTTTTTTTTTCCTTTTGGTGGAACCAGGGATTGAATTTAGGCTCCTGTGCTTGCCAGGCAAGCACTTATTCCACTGAGCCATCTCCCCAGCCCCTAAAAGTAAAATAATTCTTAATATATGTTTCTTTCTCATGGTACATATAGTATAAGGTAATTAACAGTCTTGACATACGTGACACAAAATCTTTTGAATGCTTTACTTTTCCCAAACCAAATAGTTTACATGAACTAATTTTTATTCATAAAACACTTTTTGTATATTTTTCTTCATTTGTATTAAACATTTGATTATTTTAAGAAGCTTAACCTAAATTCTGTACTTTGAACCAGTAAAGGTTATGTGTTATTTCCTGATTCTTTGACTAATGTCAACATATAATATTTGAAAGTTTATCCCAACAATTTAATTTCATACTAAAATTAATGACAGTTTTCTTTTTTGTTGTGTATAATGTATATTTGAAATATGACTATTGTTCCCAATAGAATTTACAATAGCACATGTAATAGAACTTTAAAGATAAACATTAGGCATGAAAAAACAAAATGACATCCTCCTAACAGAAAAACAAATATGAGAAAGGAATGGAAAATATGAACTAGTCTCTTGCTTTTAGAACATTTCATGTTTTTACTTAGTGATATTAGTAGGTAGTATCTTATAATTTCTTCTAATAGTTTTAGCTTGAGGTGAAGGGATTTAAGATTTGATCTTTTAGCTTCTGTAATTGTATAGGAGTGGACTTGTGATTTCTTCATAAGTTGGTACATTCTCTATAAACCATAGGGTAAAGGTTGGTATGTAAAATACTGTTTTCTTTTTACACTTTTTTTTAACTTTCAGAAGGAAAGTGAATTCATTCATCTCATATAGCCAGATATTTAGATTTATAATTTTATATCTTTTAAAAATTTCTTTCTCTGGCCTGATACAGTTTTTGATCTCCTTTTTAAATTTATTTTTAATTAATTTTATTGAGAAGCAAATAGCAGTGGGACAGTTTCAAAACTGATTAGACAGTTTCAATAATTAATACATTGCATATTGTTGTCTTCATAGTGGTTATTCGTAGTACAAGATTCAGACATCATATCCTGTCCAAACACTATTAGTACAAATCTTTCTTCTCATTGAATTAAAAGAATGTAGCTGTATATCTATTCTATTTTGTATATACACACACAAAATGGTCCTTCATTCGTATCCCCTTCTTTAGTTTTGTCAGAGATGGGTATTGCATTGCCATCTAAATATTGTAGATGCGTGAATTCAGCAAAATAATCCAACATAGTCCAGTAGTCCATAATAGTAGTGGGTTATCCATAGGACTGGCAATGTCAGAAGTTGTTGACTTGAGCCTTTTACAGCTCAGCATATTACTATAACTTTACCTTTTGTACCTCATTTTTATACTTCTCTGCTGGATGATTAAGACCAAGATAAAACAAGACCTATATAACAAGAAATGTAACTTTTGTATCTGCCAGGGTCAGTCCAATCCCCTCAGGATTTACCCTGAAACCCTGTACCACAGTTTCTAGATCCTTTGTCAGTGTCAGCCATGTGGATGAGCCACGTTGATCTCCTTTTTTTTTTTTTTTTTTTTTTTTTGTGGTACTGGGATTGAACTCAGGGCCTTGCACTTCCCAGGCAAGTGCTTATTCTACTGAGCTATCTCCCCGGCTCGATCTCCATTTTTGTAGTTAATTTTCACAACAATTATATAACTTCTCTTTATGTAAGAGATAGTCTTGCATAAAATATTCAACAATACCCCTACCTTTGCCAAACAGTAATCACTCAAACCATCAGAATGTCTTATGTTTGTCAGTTTCCCAGAATTCTGCTCATTACTTTTACTTCCACCTAACTTTTTTCCTTTCTTTGAGAAAGTTAACTCACATCCTTTCTATCTACAGAAACAATTACTTTGAAACCTTTGGGGCAGTAAGTAAGGGCTTCTTTCATAGACTTTATTTTTAGTTGAACTTTGAAAACAGGAAAAATAAACCTTTCTTTTCTAAGTCTGCTAGTGCGGGCAGAAAGGATGGTGATGTTCAAGTTACCTACTTTGATGACATATAGATGAGAAATTTTATGTAAAACTAATTTGAGTCATAATTTCAGTATACTATCAGATATATGATGCTACTATGGAAAATGTCTCCAATAAACGATAATAATTTTACATCTAAAAATCTCAGCATTTATCTCATTGAAGTTTTATTATTTTATTTCCACATATAAAATATTTTATTTCCTAATATCTTTGTATATATACAGTCAACTGCATTGTTACTATGTTTTTCATATGAACTGTTTCTTGAATTCATGGCATTTTTATTTCTTTGTAACCACAATTAAGTTTATATTTGCTTTTCTTCTTCTGGTAGGAGGTGAGAGTTTTTGTTTCCTTAGATGGATTTAGACTATGACCTTTTGGCTTTTCTGGGCTGCTTTGAGTGAAGAATTATCTTGAGCTGCATATAGTATCTATAATATAATTAATGTATATGGGTATGCACATTGGAGTATATAGGTAATGAATGTGTATAAGTAACAAAACTTTTAAAAATAATTTTTATTGTATGAATATAGCTAACAAAATTCCTTTTAAAAGTAGTTATTATAACAAAATGTAAGGCAACGTAAGTATAAAAGTGGGATAATTGACTGTGAAACTAATGTGTCTTTGGTTCAGTGGAAAAGTGGAATTCTCAATTTTTAAGGTGCTCATCAGAATTTTTTTTATCTAATTTTACTCTACAGGCTCTTGATTCTTGAAAACTGTTCACAAGTGTAAGTGCTCCTAAAAAACAGTGACATGTGGAAAGTGTGATTGTAAAATTAGGGACACTTTCTCTGTAAAAATAGGTCATATAAAAATCAACTAAGAAAACGTGATCAAACTTTTCTTTGAGTTGAATGTCTGATTGTGACTTTATACATTCAAGAAACGAATAAATAAGCAACTGTTTATTTTCTTAACATTGATGTTGTATATGTACATATAATAATATGAGCAAAAATTTGATAACTTTTATACTCCTATACCAACATCTACTAAAAAATGATCTTTTAAAATTATTTTAGGAAATAATAGAAACTGAAGCTTAATAATTGAATAAGAAAACTGACATATCTGCTGAATAACAATAAATGGCAGTGTTAGGCACATGTGTGTAGGTATGTTGAAGCATTATATCCAGCAATTGCTGAGCTTTACTTGCCAAGTCATACAAGCCCACGTAACATCAAGACTGGACCATAGGGCCTGGGAGATGGCTCAGTAGAATAAGTGCTTGCCTGGCAAGTGCAAGGGTCTGAGTTCAATCCCCTTCTGGAAAAAAAAAAAAAAAAAAAAAAAGACTGGACCATAGAAGGCAGGGTTAGGACTGCGCAGCACCTTTCCTCATACACTGTTCTGTTATTGCTTGTGCAGCCCCATTCCTCCCCTGCTAAGTGCTGCATATAGAGTTATGAAAAATATTCCTAAAAATCACATGATAATGTTAAAAGTGTATGATCTTGTGGGGCTGCTTTTCTAGTTGTCCATGGCCACACGGAGTTCGGACACTAAGTTTTCACTTAAGGAATTTGTCCTATTCATGCAGACTGTCTGCTAATCATGTAAATGTTTCTGAAAGTTGGGCAAGTAACAGAAATGTAGGAGAATATGGGAAGGTTCTTCCCACAGAAAACTTTATTGTACAATACATTCCTTACTTTCATTTATCCATTTGAAAAGTATATTTCTAGGGCTGGCGAGATAGCTCAGCAGACTAGGCACCTACTTAGACAAGCACAGGTACAGAGGTTCGAGCCCTGCCTCTGGGTGTGCTGAGCCTGCCACCTAGACTGGGCATGGTGGTGCACACCTGTAATCCCAACACTGGGGAGGATGAAAATAGAAGGATCACTATGAGTCCAAGCTGCATAGTGAGGCTCTGTATCAAATACATGAGGAAAAAAAAAGTATACTTCTATACATTTTTACATGTTCTTTAATAATTGACATTTTTTACATTTAAAGTTGTTGACTTGCTTAAGATTTAGTGAGCTGTTAGTCCAGCCTAAAGATTTTATATTAAAATTACTGATTTTTCTTTGTATCTAGATTGTTTCTTATCACGTCAGTTTCGTTTTTCATTTCAGCCAACTTTTTTTACAGTGCAATGAATAGTAATTTCATATATTTGTCAATGTGAAGCCTAAAAAAGGGTTGAAAAGTCATTTATTAATGCAGTTATCTACTAAAGATATAGGTGGAGGCACTATATTTGAAAGATGCTGGATGCTGGAGCTCTCTTTGAACATTTCCTTCTTTCATCAGTGATATATTTCTCTTTGTCAAGGAAAGCCATCTTGAATCTGTCCACCCTTCAGATGCTTTCAAGGATGAGGCCTTAAACAGAATAGTGTGGGAGAAGGGAGCTTAGTGAAGCACTGGACAAGGAACAGATTTGTTTGACCCTTGTGATGCAGGGAATGTTACTGAATTGCCTTTATTTTATTATTCAACCATTTGTTTGTTTGTTTGTTTGTTTATTTATTTGCAGTACCGGGAATTGAACTCAGGATCTTGTGCTTGCCAGGCAAGTGCTTATTCTGTTGAGCTATCTCCCTGGCCCTGAGTTGCCTTTAGATATATAACACATCACTTGACTTCTGATGATTAAATTATTTTGGGGATATTTTGTTAATTACGTGAAGCACCCTAAGATAGAATCATCTCACTAAAATTTCTACCTTTAAAATTTGGATCACTACTGCTTGTTAGCCAAACAAATAGTTTAATGAATATAGTTTACCTACCATCTTGTTCTTTGATTAATAAAATGTACAAGTCTTCATAAATTTGAACTGACCAAAAATATATAAATTTGAAAATCAGATACAGTTATTTTGTAGGCTTGGCAAGACATAGAAATCTTTCCTGGGCCCTAGACTCTTAGGGTACTTCATGATTAGGTTCCTTTTAAGTATTCTGGCTCTAGCAGGAAGAGTTATGCTTCATTCTTCTGGCAAAGCAATTCATCATAAACACAAATCTAGGCCGGTAGGTTTTTGTGTTTTTATAAGTTAAGTAGAAAATGTTAGATAAAAAGAATTTTAACAAAATTTCAGATTTCTAAAATTTAAAAAGTTAAATTTAGGTGTTTATTCTGACCTAGTACATTACTTAAGAGATACATCATTAGTGAATTGAGGTTCATTTGTCAATTAACTTGATTTAAGGTAAGATGTGTAATACTGTATACCTACTGGAATAACAAAAAGTCTAAGTCTTATGCTTTAAAATCTGTTTATATGAATCACATGAAAAGATTAATTTGGCATTAGTAATCAAGTAGCAGAACCAGTTTGAAAGCAAGACACAATTGAAATCTAATTGAAATTAAATAGAAAACATTTATTTCATATTTCTAAATGAGGTTTTAATTAAAGTGGCTCATCTTTTTTTGACATGTCTTTGCAAAGGAAATTTGAAACACTCTTCAGTTGATGGTTGGCTTTCTCTGACTTTGATTAATCACTTTCAAAGTAAGCAGTAGACCAGTGTACAGTAATTTTATAATTACACACAAGTGAGATTGTTTGAAACCTTAAATAACATAACTGTAAAGGAAGTTTTATGTTGGTCAGCATTACATAATGCAGTGTATTTTCTTTTATGATTCAAATATAAGTACTAATTTGAAAAGAAATCTTCTATTACTTTTGCAAATATAACTTAATAGAAGTTTTTAAATTCTTAGCTTCTAACGTATTTGTCTATTAATACTGAAAACTTTAAGCTTGTTTTCAAAACTAGCTATGAAATTCTCAGTGTGGTTAAGCATTGGAAAGAATCCAACTGATGGAAATGACTGTAACTTACAATTCTATACCAAGGAACCTATTTGTATGTCCCTAGAGCACTGCTAAAACTTTGAACTCTGTGAAAGATTTGAAATGACAATGGAATTTGTTTGTAATCAGAATAAAAGAAGTCTCTTCACTGCGAGATTAAAATGCCCACACCAATTTAAAAAATTTTCAAGTGTCAAAATTGACAAGAAATTATTTCCTAGTTTAATAAAACTGAAGAGGGGCTGGAGAGATGGCTCAGTGGTCTAAAGCACCTACTTAGAACAAGCTTAGCAAAGCATCAGGGACCGCGGTTCGATCCCCCAGCACCACATGCCAGCCAGCCCCGCCCCCTGGTGGACTGAGCTGGCCACACACACACACCACTCTCTCTCTCTCTCTCTCTCTCTCTCTCTCTCTCTCTCTCTCTCTCTAATAAATAAATAAATAAATTTAAAAAAAAAGTAAAAAAAAAAAAATAAAAAAAAATAAAACTGAAGAATGTATTCCTAATTTTACATACCTATTTAGAACCTCACTGAAAGCAAAATACTTAACCCTTTCTGAAAGATTCTTGTACAGTCCTAATCAAATCATTACTCTTATTCAATGTCACCTGTCTAAAATTTTCTTCTACGTAAAACGTAACAAAATAAAATGTATTTTCTCACTGATACTGCACAAGCAGGTGTCTTAATATCGTAATTTATTTTATTTTATTTGTTATTAGTTTTTAATCTTATATTTATTTTATGTATCTGGTACAGGGTCTTGCTATGCAGCTCTGACTCATAATGATTCTCCTGTCTCAGACTCCCCAGTGCTGGGATTAAAGGTGTGTGCCACCATGCCTGGTTTCAGTGACTGGCACGTTATGCCAGGGGTGTTGGGGCTGGCAGAACAAGCCCAGGTTCTGAAACCAGCATGGCATACAGTACCAAGGATTGAACCTGGGTTTTTAGCACTTGCCAAGCAGGTACTTAGACTGCTGAGCTATCTTCTCCAGCCCTGCAATTTTTTTAAAACACTGATTTATTGATACACTAAGAGACATTTGCTTCATCTCATTGAAGAGGGGGAAGAGTATTAGTATTAGAAGTTAAGTATTTATATTATTAATACTAAAGTGAGTTATTGGATGTTTTTGTGGAAGAAACTTAAGTTTGTAGCAATGAAGATTATATTATGATGAGTTTTACAAGGAAAAATTAAGCTTTTGATATTACTAATTGCATAGTTTTTCTTATGTGTTATTAATACATTTCTTTTGTGCTTAATTTTTAAAACTACATAAGCCCAGAACATAATAAAGTGTTTCAGAAACGTTTTGACTTGCCTTATAAATTCATTGCATTTTTAAAATGATGCTGCATATTTAATGAAAGAAAGTTTTTAAAAAGGAAGTGTTGCCAATCAGTCTAAATTTGTTACAGTTAAAATTTGATGGTCTACAGACAATTTATAATCCTTTTCTTATTAAAAATATTGTCAAATTTATAGTAGTATCAGTTAGGAAGTTTATGGAAACATTGTTTAAGGTAGTTTAAAATAGATCTAAATCTTTAATTTGAATTTGATGGCACCTGTTTTCATTTTGTTTCCTCGGCAACACCACTGGTACCAAAATTGCCTGTAGACCACCCTGACTTTAGAAAAGAATGGAATCATTCTGGTTTTAAAAAATTTCTTTCTTTTTACTGACTAAATATTTAAACAGTTACAAAACATCTGTCAGTGTTTGTGAATTCACTTTTAAAGTGAAAGAGTTTAGCACACAATTGAAAGTTTTGCATAAAAATCTCTGAGAAAAAAAATCTAGATTTAGAAAGTTGTCTTGAAACGCTCCACTTTCTCTCATTCATTTATTATGAATTGAGTTTTTAGAAGATGTCAGTGTGATTCTCCATTTTCAGAAGATTTTGAGCAATCAAGGTATGTGGATTAAATTTTATACCATTGAGGTTCCGGTGGGAGACAGCAAAGCAGCCAGAAATGTTTTCTAATAGGCTCTGCACTTTTATTTTTCTTGTTCTATCGTTTATTCATGTGTTTGGCATAGCATGAAATTTCATTATTCTGTTTTAGTTGTGGCTAGTTGAGACTTAATAGTGTAAAATAAGTGGCTAAAATTATTGATTTTTCTTGTTCAGAGATCAAAATTAGGTATCTTATAATAGGCAAACCGAGGAAGACCTTTTAGATCAATATATATTCTCTTTTTTATTTCTTTAGTCAAATGGGATTTATTCTTGTGTTCTCCAAATAAAAAATTATGTTGAATATTTTGGTTTCTATTGAAAGAATTAGTTGTATACTTCAGCAGATCTTTATTTAAATATGTCATTTATTTTGAGGAGCAAAATAATCACCTCTTTAAATATGTCATGTATTTTGAGGAGGCTAAATAATTACCTCTTTCCTCAAGGTTTTATGTGTGTGTGCACGCGTGCATGTGCACACGCACACACGTGTATAATTTTTATTTTTGTAACAAATAGTCCTTGCTTAGATGAATCAGAAATTTTAGTTCTTTTTTTTTTACTTTTACCAAAGCCATTATGTCAGAATAAGGAGATCATTCTGGTAGTAGAATACAAATTTTCTTCCAAGGTAAATCAATTATTAGGAGAAATTTACTTCTTTGCAATGTCCATTCATTTGGAAGGGACTAGGAAATCTTGTATTAAAGGTTCTCAAAAACTCTTGATGGCTTCTATAATTAGCAACACGTTCTTCAATAAGAAAAGTGATTTTTCATTTTAAAAAGCAATCAAAGTGAAAAGGAATGCAGACTATCACTTTCAATTCATGTCAAATATTTAATGTTTTTGTTGATTCTGTATAAAGGGATACCATAATTGAGTTAGGTTTTGAGACTCCAATAAATATTTGCATGACAGGCAATACTGTATGAAACAAAAAGGAAAACCTTTCTAGGTTACAATTTTCACTCACTTTGGTGGGAAAAATTTGCAGGAATATGCCTGAGGGACTGATTCTAAGAAATAAATTTAAAAATGCTTTTCAGCACTAATATGGAGAGAACTGTTATGGTCCATTTCTTTACTTGTAAAAAAAATGGTGATTATATCTTCCAAAGCTCCAGTCTTTAAAAACCATTAAATTTTGGCAAAAGTACAACAAAACTTACCATCTTAACCATTGCATATTATTATGAAAAAGATCTTCAAAAGTTGTTCATGTTGCAAAATTCATATTCTGTACTCATTAAACAGATACTTCCTAATTTCCCTTACCCTAACTCCTGGTTACCACTGTTCTACTTTCTGCCTTTATGACTTTATTACTTGGTTACCTCATATAAATGGAATTACATAGTACAGTATTTGTCTTTTTTGTGGCTGACTTATTTCATTTAGCAAAATGTCCTCAAGGTTTATTCATGTTATAGCACCAGATAGGTTGTCCTTTTTAAGGCTAGATAGTGCTCATGATATGTAAGAAATTTTATTTGTTTTATAATTTTGTTTTTAATATAGATTTTTTTTTAAACTAAGTTTATCTTTTGGTTTTAGCTTATTTGGGGAACACAAACCATTTTGTCTGACTTGTTTGAAGTTATATTAATGGTTATGTTTTTTGTCTGCTTTGTGGTTCAATTGCTAATTATACATTGCTATGCTAATTATTCATTTAGAAGTCTTTGAGTTATTTTAGTACGTTCCTTAGATACTTAATTGATTGGAATTTGAAAAGAAATTGGGGACTTAGCTAGTTAAATAATTATCAATGATGAAATGAATTTTTTTTTCCAGTAACATACAAACTCTGTGCTGCACCGGTTTAAATTATAGCACCTAACACTGCCTCAAGGCTTGTGACATAACTTTTCAACTGAGCAGTGCTTAATTTGTTATGAAAGTGAAAGAAAAGTTAAGTAATTCCATCAAAATTGTGCTGCTGACATCTGTTTCTCATAGCACTTTAGTAATATGATAAGAATTAAAAGCATTGTGTGATTACTGGTTTCTGATTCCCATGATAGCAAGCTGTAGATGACTTGTCTTTCCTTGGTGAATCATTTATATATGTGAGGTATTATTAAGTCCAAATGGAAAAGAAATCTAGTATTGAGGGACACTAAAGAGTTTCTTTCTGACACAGTCCTCTTAGAATACTTGATACATTTTTTGTTACTCTTGAATTTTGCAAAATAATGAAAAATTATACAGAAGAATATATTACAGTTATATTTAGGGCATAATTTTTTCAAAAGCCACATAGGATGTTAACATACACAAGTCAGCATAGTTAATCTGTTATCGTACTCTATGATATGCTCTTTTCTTTAAATTACTAGTAATGAAGAACAGATAAGGCCTTTAAGATAAAAATTTATTTGGAGGTAGTAAAATATTTCTGAATGCCCATGAAACCAAAGGTAGGTGGCGAGAGGGAAGAAAATAGTTCAGAAGTTGATGTTTGATTAAGATAATGGTAATGAGAGTAAAGAAATATCAGAAAGGAAAAAAGTAAATGGGGAAGAAAGAAGAATGAGATAATTAACAGAAAGTGAATGTATTTTTATTGGGAAAAAGAGAAGACAGTCCGAGAGAGAGTTCATAGCAACTTCATACATAGTTTAGAATGGTTGCCTCTTGATTTCTCACAGCTAGGAATAGAGCTCTTTCATGAGGTATTTTAGAATTGCTTTAGTTTGCTGTTGTTGCTGAGCAACTTTGTCACTGGTGTGTCATTGGGGTTATCATAAGAGTAACCTTGCAGAGAGTAACCTCAGCGTTGCTGCCTTTTCACTTAACTCCCTAAGCTGTTCTTCTTGACTTGGATCAAGCATACTTGGCACCAAAGCTCATTTTCTTTCACTACACAGTCCAGCTTCTATTGCTAATTGTTTTTTTGGAATCCTTTGCCCTATAACTTTGTTGAACTTTTAATTCAAGTAGTAAGTTGATATTCTTTAGTCAAACATTCTGTGATCATGCCATGTATATAAATTTATGTTTTTAAGCACCTTTTTTT
>NW_004524694.1:1107118-1111666 GCF_000260255.1 Octodon degus | reverse complement strand
TGAGACAAAGTCTCGCCTTGTAATTCAGGCTGGCTTTGAACTTACTATGTAGCCTAAGATGGCCTTGAACTCACTACAATTCTTCTGCCTTAGCCTCTCAAGTGCTGGGATTACAGATGTGTGCCACCATGCCCAACAAATTCGTATTTTTATTGTTTTCCATTTTTCTACTATAATATTGGTAAGATACTGATTTTCTTAAATTGTACTTTCCTCATATACAAAATATACATTAGAGGTTTATTGGAGTTAGAGGCTTATTGTAAGGATTAAGTGAAGAATTATGTATAAAAGATCCAGTACAATATAGGGAGTGGGTAGTACCAATAGGGATAGTATACACTGCAGTGTTGGCTAACCTTTTTTGAACTTTCAGTGATAGAAAGAGCCCACTGTGGCACACCTTCATAGGCTTGCTGCCACTGGCATACAGACATGCTAGTCTTCTATCTTCGTGGAGCTTATCTCTGTTTCTTCCAGTGTTTAGTTTTAAGGTTTTGTTTTGTTTTAAAAAGCGCGTTAATACTCTTAATACCTTTAAAATTATTTTAATCCTGAATACTTTATTATTAATTAATAGAATGATACCTTAATCATTTTTCTATAAAGAGTAAGAATTGTTTTGTGAGCTCCATATTCTAAAGTTGAATTTATGGGTATAATAAAAATATTAAGTTTGTAAAATATGTTCTTAAACATTCCTTACTGTGGCAGTTTCATTTTCAAGGAATTTATTCTTTCATATAACCAACCCTATGTTTCCTGCCTGCCTTGGTTTCTTTTACTGTTTTCTAAAATGCCTCCTTACCAGAAAGGCAATGTAGAATAATGACTAAAAGCTAGGTAGCTTGACTCAACTATTTACATGCTGTTTTGCCCTGGGAAAATCAATATCTCTGTTTCTCAGTTTCCTTAATTATAACATTTTTACTTTCCTTTGTTGTAACTACCTAATAAAGTTGTTTAGGATTGACTGATTTAATGCACAATCAGGTATCTTCAACAGCACATACTGCATAGTATACATTTTGCTCAATAAATAAGTGACTTAAGTAGTATTTTATTTGCATGTCAGCATAAACTATATTTTTAGATATGTAAAGTTTGATAACATATATTGATTCACCTCACTTTAGGCAAATATATGAATGAACTGGCCAAACAGTAAATGAATCATACATAATTGGCTTTGAAAGGTTATGAAGAAAAGAGGGAGCAATTTTAAGGAGTGAATCTTTCAATAGATGTGACCAAATCAAATGAAAAGTTGAGTAACTAATTAAGAATTCTTAAAATACAAAGGAGATACTAATTAATAGTCTTTCACCAAAAATAATTTACTGAAAGATTTAAGGAAATAGCTTATAAGGAGTCATCAAATTGAAGAAGGGAGATTAGAAGAATTAGAAAAATTATAACATCATATCAGTAGATGCTTAAAAATATAAAATTTAACACCTTTTCTGAGTGTGCAAGTACAATGAGGTTTACAAAAACAAAAGCAGGGCTGGTGAGATGGCTCAGTGGTCTAAAGCACCTACTTAGAATAAGCTAAGCTAAGCAAAAGGGCAGTGACCGCGGTTCAATCTCCAGCACCACATGCCAGCCAGCCCGCCCCGTAGTGGGCTGAGCTGGCCACACACACACACACACACACACACTCACACACACACACACAATAAATAAATAAATAAATTTAAAAAAAAAACAAAAACAAAAACAAAAGCAAATATTATCAAAATAATATCCATTTGGTGAAATGCTATTTCTAATAAGTTATGCCATTAGTATTGTTAATTGTTTAATATGTTCAAACATTCAATAAGGTGAGAAAATGAGTTATAAACATTAGAACAAAGAGAAAGGATGTTTTGTTTTACTGATGAGTGTCTGTTGGAATGTCTGAAATATAACAGTGAAGGGTTACCGGACTTAATAAGAGAATTTGATAAATATCTATGTATAAGATACATACAAAAGAATCAGTGGTCTTTCTCAATGCCAGTAATAGTGCTATTAAAGAAAAATTGAAAAAATCAGTTAAAGTACTTTTCAAAATATTAAATACTTGGGATTATAGTTATCATAGAGAATGCCAGATGATAAACAAATATAATGAAGTGTAGTATAAGAAGGACAGAGAGAATTTGGGTAGACACATTTACAATTTTAAATATGGTGGTCAAGACCCAATTGAGAAGGTGCTATTTGAGATTAGAATTGAATGCATTGTAGGTGCAAACAATTCATATACATGGGAACACTATTTTAGGCAGAAGGAATTGTCCATAGAAAGTTTTTGTATGTTTAGAGAAAGAAAAGAAACAGAACAAAGAGAGAGAAGTAATATGATCACATAAGTCATGTAAGTAAGGAAAATAATGGCAGAGGTAAGTCACATCAGAAGTGGTACTTTGTAGATTCTTGCACTGAGCAACAGAGTGATAAGATCTGATTCATATTTTTGAAGCATTCTGGTTTTGTTGAGAAAACATTGTGGTGTAGGTGGGCAAAAGTAGAAGGAAAGAGACCAGTTGAGAGGCTATTGCAGTAGTCCAAATGAGAGATCATGTTGGCATAGCTTAGTTTGGTAGTACTAGAAACGACCTGTTTAGACTTAGGTTGTATTTTGAAATTAGAATCAACAGAATTTCCTAGCAAGTGTATATGAGATGTAAAATAAAGAAGAATTAAAGTGAGCCAGCCAGATAGCTCAGTGGATTAAAGCACTTGCTTAGGCAGACATAAGGACAGGGGTTTGATCCCTGGCCAGCTATGCTGGCCCCACCCCTGGGGTACACTGAGACAGTGAATGAGGCCAGGCCTGGTGGTGCGCACCTGAAATCCCAGCACTTGAAAGGCTGAAAAACAGGAAGGATCACTATGAGTCCAATCTGCATAGTGAGATCCTGTAGACCCTATACTAAATACATTAAAAAAAGAATTAAGTTAGTAAGAAAGAGTAATCATGGGGAAAAATGTGAGAGATGGAACAAAGGAGGATATAAAAAGTATAAGAATATCAAGGATAAGTAGAAAACTTAACACAACAAAATGTGCCTTTAATTTTAGTCTGTAGCAGAAGTCTTTCTGTGTGTATGTGTGTCCTCTTTTACACAATACTTGCTTTGTATAGATAATTGTATTGAGTTACTTTAGCAAATGTAGGAAAGGAAATATGTGTGTCTTTGAGAATTAAGTCAGGTACAATTAAAATTAATGTAGAAAGTAGTCTATAAGAAAATGAGATAACAACAGGAATTCTTATCTAGAGTGGTTAAGATCAAAGAAAAGATTTAAGGAAGAGAGACTTTCTACTTCACCTGGTTAAAAGACCTTGAAATGGGACTCTAAATTTTAGGAAGCAGTAACTTAATTTATTGAGTAAAACTTCAGATTTTCTTTCCTTCATTCTAAATGGATGGTGATTATTTGGACAATGATAAAGGTAAAAGGAGGAGGAAACTGTTTTTGTTGATGGAAGTTGTGCCAAGAGAAAAAATTGCTGGAACCTTTAACAGATTTCAGGTGCTTCTGGGTAGCATATGGAAATTTAAGGAAAAAGATTAATTTTTTCACTTAACTTCTGGGTAAACTCCAAGAGTAAATTCTTCTGGATTACTGGTCAGTGGAATGGCGTGTGCTGACTTTGGCAGAGTGTACCTGTTGGAAAAACAAGAAAGCTTGTCCTCTTTTTTAGTGTTCTGATGTGGTACTCTCTGGAACAAACTGTTTGCCAGGTAATTGTATGATCTGTAAAAGGAAATTGGAACTAGAATGATAAGTCTGTTCATCATTTTATTTATCTATTAAGATTGCTTATATCAAAAATTTTGTGTTGCTTAACATTTTTGTTTTACTATTCTCAATGATATTGACTAGATCGAATTCTCCTTCATTAAAGAGTAAACACAGTTATTCAAAACTATATTTAACTTGGGTTTTATTTACTTTCAATTGGGATGGCTGTTTCTAGTCTGAACTGTGAGTTGAATATTCTTTAAGAAGTAGTGGCACACTTTCCTTGTTGTAAAGTTATAGGTGTATGTTTTTGCAATAAAGATTTCTGAAATTTTATATTAACTTCAAGAGTGGAAGAAAAGTCTAGAAGATACTGCTGGTGGAGGTAAAAGATGGGGTAGGAAGGCAGGAACAAACAGGAGTAATTAGGTAATTTTTAACTGGAATAAGGCTAAGGACAAAGGGAAGAATGAAGGGAAGGAAAAAGAAATATTTATGTATATATAAGGATAGCTTGGATAATTGTACTGCTGATTGCTGATTTCTGCTGACCTATTGAAAGCAGTATTTAAAGCTTAACTTTTTTACTCTCTTTTAGTTTTTTTATAACTTATTTTTGGACCAATTTTACATGCTTATGTCTGGTAATCTGAACAACTAATTTAAAGACAACAGTATGCAATGTAACAACCATTTAGAATTGCTAGAATTGCTAGTACTTCTGTATCATTTCTCTTTGTCTCTCTGTCTCTCTTTCTGTCTCTGTGTCTGTCTGTCTGTCTGTCTGTCTGTCTCTCTCTCTCTCTC
>NW_004524694.1:1094893-1107018 GCF_000260255.1 Octodon degus | reverse complement strand
TCTCTCTCTCTCTCTCTCTCTTACTATTTTTTCCCTTTAAAAAAAAAAGCATCTGTTTCCCTCCCCACTATTGGGCATGATGAATGAATTGATGTTGTCAAAGTAAGATTTCACAGGTGCCTAGAGAAAGGAGAGAGGCTGGTGGCATAGTTAGATTGCGTACAGTATGGTGGAGCATTTTACAGCTAAGGCTTCCAGCTTTTAGAATGCTAGCCAAAGCCTGGTGATGGTAGGAATTCCTGCTCTCTGTGCTAATGCAGTCGTGCTAGATTGGACATCTTATCAAAAGGTGGGTTACACTTCACAGCTTGACTGTTGGTCTAGGATTTATAGAACAGATGTGATAGAGAAGTCAGGCTTGTTAGGAGCTGCAGAAAGAAGTCATCCTAAGTAGTTATTATTTCCATCCAAAGAACAATTGACTCAAATGCCTTTTCGGCTTGAAGGGAACTCCAAAGTGAGGCAAAAGCCTTATTATAGCTATCCTGTTTTCAAAAAATACCGTGTTTTTTTCTTTTTATAAATGGTTTCCAAAAGGAGTAAGAAAAGACAGATAGCCAAAGAGGAGTTCATCATAGTGATATCATTAGGATCGTTACTGCTTTGGAAAGTCTAGTAATCCCAGTCTGAGAGTGTACTGATAGCCTTCATGTTTAACTTTTTAGTATTCTTAGTAGTAGTTTAGGCTAAATTTAAACTTTGTTGGACAGATGTATTTTTTTTTCTTCTAATACATGTTGGAATGCAGTTTAGCCACGTTTGAAAAACAGATCTCATAATTATCAACCTTTATATTTAACCATCAGAGGGTCTTTTGGAATATCAACTCTAATCAAGCAAGGAGAACTCAAAAATGGACAAATGAGACACATATTGTCATAGAGTAGCTCATAATTAAGAGCATGACATTATGTGGGTCCTTGCAAAATGTTCATTGGATTAAAAAAAATTCCTATTTGCTGCAGCTTAATAGGTATTCATCAAGAAAGTATTTTAATGTATTGTGCTATATGTGTATGATTTAGCATATATACTTAAACTTACTTACTTCACAATATCTGAGATATACAGTTATTTCTCAGACCTTTTCTGTTGCTTTAAGTTGAAAGTCAGGTTTAACACTTTTTTTGCTAAGCCTTTATTCTAAAGGTGTTGTAAACCTAATATCACTGTACTTTCAGAGTCCCTGTACCTTTAAAGGACTCTAATGAGTAGAAGAATGGCCATCCTGTTAAGACATTAGTGGTGAGTTTTGATTAGAAGTTGATATTTAAATCTCTGCATCTGGTTCTGTTGTTTAAATGAGTCTGGTTCAACAGAGCAAAACCAAAGTTGAAGTGTTTTAAATCATTTCAGTACCTGTAATTGTCTGTATAAACAATCAGTTCCAACTTTATGAACTCCCATATCTTTGGTGCAGCATAGGTTGTACTAATAACTGTTATAATTGGTCTTTGCGGCTGTATGTTTAAATGTTAGAAATAGGAATTTAATATGAATGTGCAGTAAATCTTAACCACAGAGGCACACACAGGTTCCAGTGTAATATGGAGCAGGAAGAGACACATGTAAACAGACATATTCCTCATCCTAACATATGGAGCCATGCTTCCATTGAATTGCATTCAGTGTTTATGTAGAGAGAGCTGGCAATGAAAAACTGCTGTTCTATGGTTTTACTCTGTATTTTGATCTCTAGATTATTTACCATTTCTAAATGTGTTGGGATGGTATTAAAAAGATGCTGGTATTAATTCATTATTTAATTGAAATAGTAAAACATATGAGTGGTAGTTGCATGCCTTCATTTACCTTAAGAGAGAAAGATTATTTTTTGAGAAAAAGGATTTTTAAAATAACATAAAAGACACATATGAAGCTTAAGTATAATGTGGCATTATAATTCCTGTTGCATGTGAAACAAATAGTAAATATTTTTTTACTTTATTCATGTGAAATAGTAAATATTTGATTATAAATGTCATATAACATAGCTTAGGGTTTTTTTCTGAAGATTTTCTAAAGATTTAGAAATGTCAAAATGTTTATAATACATAATTACATTTAATGTGAAGGATGCTATAAAGCATCAAAAAATCTTTAAAAACCTTTTGCAGTACATGTTTGTATTCTCTGTGTGGAGTTGATATGTGCACATAATACATCTTAATTCCTTTTCATCCTCTTTACTCCCATCTCTTTATCCCTTCCCATCTCCCTACAGCATCAAAAATCTTAATTTTAATTCTCAATCTTAGAATTTTTCTAGCAGAATGTTGTATGTTTATTAATAGCTATGGAAATGGGAGCCAATAGATGTGCTTATACAAGTTTAATTTCTTGTTAAATTTATAAAGAACAATGAAAATTGGTTAGGGTAAGGAAGTAAGCATTTTATAAGGACCAATTAAGTTTTTCTCACATAATATAAAACTATACATTAGAAAAAGCCTTAATTGAATTCATTAGCAGCAACAAAAACAAATATACTGTTTTTCTGTTTTAAAAGATAGAGTTCAAACAATTTTTACCAAGTGAAGAGACTGAGTAAAACAATTCTGCTTTCATGGTGCTAATAAATCAGTTCTGTAGGTAGGTAATAAGTGAAACATACATAAAATAATTAGGGTGTGATTAGTACTTTTTAGTACTTTAGAGAATGCTTGTAGGGAATATGAAGGTCTGGTTGCAATTTTTTTTTGAGACAGGTCACTATAGTAGTTAAGGCCGGCCTTGAGCTCAAGGCAGTCCTACTCCCTCAACCTGGGAGAGCTGGGATTATAGGCTTGTCACACCACACCCAACTATGGTTGCTCTTTTTTTTTTTTTTTTTTTTTTTTTGCAATGCCAGGGATTGAACTCAGGACTTTGCAGGCACTTATACCACTGAGCTATATCCATGACCCCAAGGTTGCACTTTTAAATCGAATAGCTAAAGGAGGCCTGGTTAGGGAAATTTTTAAGTTAAAGCCTGAAAGACATGAAGGAATGAGCCTTGTGGACATCTAAGTAAGACCACTTTGACTAGAAGGAATAGACAGTAAAAAGTGAGAAGGAAACATGTCTAGCTTTTGAAGGCTTACCTAGGAGGTCAGTATGGCTAGAATGATTTTTTTCTTTTTTTTTTTTTTTTCCTAATGTATTTAGTACAGGGTCTACACCACACAGATTGAACTCCTGGTGATCCTCCTGTTTTTAGCCTCCCAAGCACTGGCATTACAGGCGTGTACCACCATGCCCAGTCTCAATACTCCTCTCAGTGTGCCCTGGGGGAGGCGCCAGCACAGCAAGCTGGGGATTGAACCCCAGTCCCTGCATCTGCCTAAGTAGGTGCTTTGATCCACTGAGCTATCTGGCCCGCTCTAGTATGGCTAGAATGAGACAGATGGAAAGTAATAGAAGTAATAGAAATAATAAAGTTGTTACAAAGAACCTATTTAATTTTTCTTTGTGTGTGGAACTGATGTGGAGACTTAGAAGAATATTGTTGAATGGGTTGAACACTTTAAGATAATATTGTTTGGGAGTTTGTTTTTACGTCCATCCATCCATCCATCCATCCATCCATCCATCCGTCTGTCTATCCATCTCTGGTTGGCTAGTTAGCTAGATCATGTGAACCTATTTTCAACAGGAATATGAATTGCTTTAGATTAGTTATATATATATAATATATATATGGATTATAATTAATAATAGAAAAGGAATTAATATCACTAGACTTTTTATGGGAGTGGGAGGTTGTGAAGTGTATTGAAACATCCCTGATTTCACGTTCAGATGGATTCACTGTATATTTTAGTGCAAATGTTGTATAACATTGAGCAAATTAATCTCTTAAATGTCATTCTCTTATCTTCAGAATTAAGGAATAAAAATATCTACCTTCAAGATATTTAAACTTTGGAAATAGTTTTATATAAGGGGTTACACAATGCTTCTGCTGGAAGTACTTTGTAATGTCTTCATATGACATTTCTTTTATGTCTTATACTAATATCTTCATATGAATAAGAGATAAAGATGGTAGGTATTATTGAAACCCATAACAAAAAACTTTATAGGAGTTAATTGTTTGAGTTGCCATCTTGAGAGTATCTTTTTCTTAGCTACTAGCAAGTGGCAAGTAGAGTTTCCTTCCTTTTCCATTTTCCGCTGAAGATGATAAAGATATGATTCACATATGTTGTGAATCTCAGACAAGCTAGAATCTTGATTAACCTCTGCAGTGGTACCATGGAGTTATATTGAAGCTTTATTGTTGTCCTGGGCATTTCTGTTCTAAAAGTATGTATGGATACTAGCAGAAAGAATGATAGTCCTTGTGATGTACACAATAACAGCTGCACAGAGGCTCCATCCTCTACTCTCCTAACACTTTATATATGATTTTGTTACCATTTTCATATGCATATTTTAGTGTTATATGAGTTGTATTGAGGAATTTTTTGTGATATAATTAGACTATTCTTTAAGAAAAGGGCTGTATCTGCATCTTTATATTTTGATTGTGAAGCACAACACAAGAATAGAACATTGGTACCATTGGTATAACCTCTAAGAGGATAGGAGCCTTTTATTTCTTTCAATCACTATTTGTTGAACAGTTTGTTCCTGTGGAATAAATTTTCTCAGTGGTGATTAAGCCCTATATGTCAAATTCACTTTTTTTTCCTATGGTTTTATTTTTGAGAACAATTTATTTAAATTCTCCCATTGGACAAATATTTACTTGTAAACCATTGTTGTCAGTGTTTCAAACTACCATTTTTTGACTTTTTGGAACACTGTAATTTACTATCTGTGGTTAGTGCTATTACTGAAATATTGGCCACTAGTATGGCTGATACCTATAATTTCTGTCACAAAGTATGGAAACACTACTTTGAATTGTCTCTGATACGTCTTGGCCATTACTTGAAAAGTGACCAGCCTGTTTAAGGCACAAAATCAAATATTGTGGTTATGCTCTGAGAGGGAGATGAGAGTCTGGGTCATATGTACTGCTCATCAGGCAGCTGTTGGTTATTAGGATATTCTGTGTGTTGACGCTTCCGCTCAAATTTTGCTGCCTATTTTTCAACATGTAGTTCAGCCTAGTTCTTCATTTACTTTGATGCATAAATTATGTATGACATTTAGCTCCTCCTTGATTTTCTACATGCACAGATTATTTGTGCTCAATAATGTGTGCAGTTTCTGTTTCATATCACCTCTTGGCTTGCAGACCCAAAGCATGGGGTGCTATAGGAACAAATGGAAAGCAAAGACCTTGAAAGGAATATATTGTGATCTTTAGGACTCATGTTTGGTAGAATTTGTGTGACACAGTGAACTTGGAAATAATACTTTCATTCTCCTTTCCTGTTAGCTAATATAGTGTTTTGACTTTTAGTTTTCCTACAAACACCCAAGAATAAATTTGCAATTGAATATATCCTAGAGACAAATTATTTAATTGATCTAATACTTACTGGATGAATGACTTTTATGTAACAATAATAAAAATCTAAATATTGTGTGTTTAAGCATATTCTCATACTACTTTGGGTTACATTTGACAAAATAGTATAGAACAGGTAAATTAATAATTTTCATCAGAATTCACAATTACTTGACACGTTTGGTTATAGTAGCTCCTGATTTGAGGACAGGAATGCAGCTGTTTAGGAATTTAGACCTGGGATTTAGATCTTTAGCTTAATGATCATTGAGATGGTCAGAAGGTAGTTAGCATGAGAGAAAGCATCCTGAGAGAAAAATAGAAATAAAAGACCTACAATCTTACAACTTCAACAGTCAATCTGTGATTATGCATCCTTATGACATTTTATTTTTGTGTCCACTGTGGGAGAAATTTTCCTGTGGAAAAAACAATATTGAGAGATTTGTGAATTACAAAGTATGAAGGTAAAATAAAGAAAATTAAAAATGTATTGTAACATAAGAAATATCTAATATTGTTAATATTTAAGGCCGGTAAATAGTTGTAATCACTGTTTTTCAAGGTGGAAAAGTGATTTTAGTTGAAGTTAATTGTTTAAGGGAGCATATGGTTTCTGAAAATAAAAAATAAAAATTAAAAGCTGAATAATATTTATTAATCTTCACCTTGTTAGGTAAAGTTTATTTACAGGGTGTGAAGCACAAGGCTCAGTTGACCAAATATAATTAACGAAAACATATCAAAAATTTTCCTCTCTAGGAAGTACTTTAGAGTTTTTAGTTTGATACTAGAATAATTAATACTGAATATTAATTGTAATGTTGTTTGTTGGTAACAGGAAATATTGAAGATACGTACTATTATGAAAAAAGTGGTTGTAAAATAGATTGAGAATGAAATTAAAATTTGTTGAAATGAATACTAGGTACCCTTCACATAGGACATCAAATAATGTATTATATTTCTTTTTTTTATTTTATTGAGAAACAAATAGCAATGAGACAGTTTCAAAACTGATTAATAGGGCAGTTCCAATAATTAATACATTGTACATTGCTATCTTCTTAGTGGTTATCCATAGTACAAGATGCAGACAGGTTATCCTGTCCAAATACTATTAGTACAAATCTTTCTTCTCTTTGAATTAAGTGAAAGTAGCTGTATATCTATCCTAACTATTCTGTATATACAGATACAAAATGGTCCTTCCTTTGTATCCCCTTTTTTGGTTTAGTCCTGTCAGAGATGCGTATTCCATTGGCATCTAAATACTATAGGTGTGTGAAGTTAGCAAAACAATCCAACATAGTCCAGCAGTCCACAATAGTAGTGGGTTATCCACAGAAATTGTTGACTTGAGCCTTTCACAGCTCAGCATATTAATATGGCTTTACTTTTTATACCTCATTTTTATACTTTTCTGCTGGATGGTTAAGACTAAGATAAAGCAAGACCTATATAATAGGAAATGTAACTTTTGTATCTGATAAGGTCAGTCAAGTCCCCTCAGGATTTATCCTCTAACCCTGTACCGCAGTTTGCAGATCCTTTGTCAGTGTCAGCCATGTGGATGAGTCACAGCCATTGCTTGACCACTTTGCTCTCTGTGAAAGCCTGGGAGAATGTTTTCTCTCCATGTGACTCTCCTTAGACACACTCTATGTCATCGATTACGTTGCTCTGTGGCCCCATAATCTCCTTGATCAGAAAATTTGGGACACAACTGAGTTACATGATGTTACAGTGTGGGTTCTCCTATGTCCTGGGTCTTCACTGACCTTGAAAGGCTAGTGTCGAAATGTTGGCTGTCCTTGCAGCCCTTCTATTTCTCTAATTTTTGGTCTGCATACTTAGGTTGTTAACCCTCCAGAAGAGAAGCTTATTATTACCCTACAACATATGCAGTTGGTTTTAACCTCAGTATCTGTCTAAATATCAAATATCTTAGGCATAGCGTGGAACAGGTATTTTCCATCAAGTATTGATATGTTAAACTTTAAGTCCATATAGAATATGGAGATAAAAATTTAAAAAATGAAAAATATTAAAGAATATGAATAAACAATTACATATTTTTACACAGAAATTTAGAAATCTAACCATATGCAGCATTGTAGCAGGACAGTCCTGTGACCTTTTTTTTCTTGTGGTTTTTTTTTTCATTTATTACCCTTTTTTTAAAAAACAAACTTTTATTTGAGAGACAGTATGGTAATAATTGGTATGTCATCACAAGAAGTATGTATTTAGAAGACCAGAATGACAGGCACTCCAAGCGTGACCCTTCTATTACACATTGCTATCTTCAGTACAGTTGCTTGGTTCACAGGTATCAGCATGTATAGTTAGTCAGGGTGAGAATCCTACCAATTAACTGCTAGTTTCAAAAACCTGCTGATGTTTCTCAGGATCATTGCCTTACCCATCTTGTGTGTGTGAATGTATTGTATTTCTTGTACTGTATTTTCTCTACTAGGTGGTAGAACTGCAAAACAACATGTTCTTTTTTGAAATTTGGTTTATAAAATTTTTGAATGAAATGAATGTGGAATAACATTAGAAGACTGAAAGAGTAGATATTATCAAGATATGTTTTCTTTTTTAAAAGAAATCCTTGGGAGACCGGGGAGATGGCACAGTAGAATAAGTGCTTGCCTGGCAGGTGCAAGGGCCTGAGTTCAATCCCTGATTCCGCCAAAAATCAATCAGTCAATCAGTCAATCAATCAATCCTTGATCTTGATACATTTATTACGCAGGCTGCATTTGAACTCCTAGTTTCAAGTAATCTTTCTGCCTCAGCCTCCTCAGTAGCTAGGACTAGTAGTATGTATCAACCATGTTCAACCTTAAATATACTTATGCTTTAGTGTGCATGATTGTACATGTGTGGGATGCTGGAAATATAACCTAAAACCTTATGTACACTAAGCAGAATACCACGTGGAGGTGAGCCAGTGCTGGGGATCTAATGCAGGAAATACTAATGTTAACATGGAAACAATACTTTAAAAGATATTAAAGATATCAGTGAACTCAGATCTAATCTGGCTGTTGGAGTTTAATGAACTATTTTATACCTATATAATAAAACTAGTTATATTTGAAAAGCAAATGAAGACACAGAAAAGAAATTCTTGTGTTAGCATCCATCTAACGGATTAATAAATATTATGAAAATTTACTATGTGAAGGACTAAAAAGTCCTTCCTTAGAAAAAGGTATGCATATTATCATGTTTTCTGCAAAAGAACACTAGATTTCAACTTTGAGGCAGTTTACACTTTTAAACCTCATCTTTTTCAGGAGATGTGAAAGAGATGATTGTGATTTTTGGAATGCTATTTCTAAAGACAAGTAGCTGCTGCATTTTCATTATGAAATAGATATTGTATTATAGTACTGATCTTTTCCCATAATATATTATAGTATATTAGACTACAATCCTGTTTTGTCTGCTTAGTTTTAAATTAATTAATTAATTAATTAATTTATTTATTTATTTATTTATTTTGTGGTACTGAGGATCAAACTCAGAACCTTGTGCTTGCCAGACAGGTGCTTAAACCACTGAGCTATCTCCCTGGCCCCTTTTAATATTTTAAGTGGTTACCCTTCTAAAAATACAGTTACTCTGTTAAATAAGATTTATATAACCAGCATTTCATTGTAATAATATAGTAAGTTATGGGGAGAAGTGTTTATCGATTTAATGATTTTTTAGCATATCCTGTCTTACAAATATTTTAGTGAACTGACATGTCCCTCCCCTTGAGCATCATGTTGAACTTTTTTGGCTGTTTGTTGAAGTTTAAAGTATTTGGCTTACTCACTTAAGACTGCTTTAACAAAAATGTCATAAACTGATTGGCTTCAGTAACAGAAATTATTTCTCACAGGCTAGATGCTGGATAGTCTAAGATCAAAGTATTGGGAGATCTCACATCTGGTGAATGTCTGCTTCCTGGCTTGAGAAAGCCCTAATACCATTATATTGGGATTAGGATTTAAGCATATGAATTTTGAGAATAATCTTAACTATTAAAAATGTTCAGTCTGGAGGTATGTGTGTGTTTTGCCTGATATACCCATTCTTGCATTCCTTTCAGAAATACTATTCCCACACTCCAGACTCACTGTCTCTGTCTCTTTGCTCATATTATTGTCCTTTATGCTTTGACTCTTGAATATCTTAATTTTCACTTTATATGAAATAGCAATAGGAGTTCTGTACTGCTACTATGTTGTTCCTGCTGCTAATTCTTTGGTCTTTTTTCAGGTGTCAGCATATAACTGGTTTCCCTACCTTACTTTATAATCCATCTCTTTATGAAATCCTTCCCTGTGCTGTTTTTAAGTAGTTACATGAAATATGCTATTGAGTTTCTAATATTTTTCTCAGAGATTGAATATTTTTTGTGCAACTTCAGATAACAACATTGTATTTTTTAAGCTAAAGTAGGGTATGTAGTTGTTCTTAAGTGGTAGCATAATTGGAATCTAGATATAACTTGGAAGATGGAGGTATAATCTGAGTCCAAGAAAATAAAATTTAAAATGTAGAGTTGCTGACCCAAGTATACTTGCTCCCAGTGAAAAGGGAGACACATGGTGAAATCAGGCCAGAATCGACATGGATTGACAGCAGAACATGTAACAAATTTAGGAGTTTTAATTGACAGTGCAGGAAATTATATTTGCAGAAAGGTTATGTGATCTTAGGTTATTCTTACAAGATATGCACTCTTTTCTAGACAATGTAAATGTTGATTTATTTACTGAGACAAAGTGATTCAGTAGACATTATTGGGGCCAGGGAGATAGCGGCATAAACACCTGCCTGGCAAGCACAAGGTCCTGAGTTCTATCTCCAATACCAAAAAAAAAGTAGACATTATTGGCCAATTTTATGTTAATGTTTATGTCCCAAGGCACCTAAGATTAACTTTCTTGAATATGTTGAGGAAGTTTCAATAGCATACTGTCAGAGAAAATGTAGAGTGGAGAAAAGTAACTATAGAGATATACTCTAAGATATAAATTCTTTTTCATAGCAACACACTTCAGAATATTTACTTCTTTACTTTCCTGGATAGGGTAGGATGAACTTCCTGATCCTCTTCAGTAATACTGGATGACTGCCACTCCACAACCAGTATGGGATGCCACATATACCTGAGTTCTCTGCCACCAGAGAACCAGTCACCTGGATGAGCTCTTCCCGTGGGGCAGATATTGTCTGCCCTAGCCTGCCTTTCATAGTTCTGTGCTGGAGAGGGTGCTGCTGCTTTCTCAATCCTTGATCACCAGCTAACATCTGGGTGGGAGATTCACTCTTTTAAGAAACCTTAATATCAAGATTTGTTACTTACTATTTTCTGATTTACTATTATTCTTTGTTATTTTCTGACTTACTCTAGAGGTTGAACATAATAATGTCCAGTTAGACACATTACTGAACCCCATAGAGAAAGGAAAATGATCTGTAGCTGTTGGCTATTTTTTAATAAGAGATTGTGATAGTCTTTTTCATTTTGTCTAAAAACATCATCTTTATTCATTAAGTGCCTTCAGTTTCCATTCTCTTGGAGTAACAGCTTGATTGGTTGTGTCACCTATGCAGTAGTTTTAAATGGATATGAGTACACAATTTCAGGACCTCCCTGCTTTGTTGTAGATCATTTGGCCGTATGTAAGTGATTTAACAGTCATGCAGTCAGAATTTTTAGAGTAAATAATTTCCACGTCCATTACTGTATCTTTGTATTCATGAGTACTTGAAAGAACATAATATTCATCAGTTAAATTTAGAGAAGCTTAAATATAGGCTAAATATATAAGTAACAAAATTTTAAAAATCAAGATATTCAAAAATTTAGATTTCTGTTTTTATAATAATAGCAAATAGTTTCTAATTTAAAAATACCAGGAAAATTACTGAACTATGATATTCAATAATATGTCTAACTTTGGACATTATGTATGTTATAGTCAACTGTTGGAATCAATAAAAATCTTCTCTTTTTTTAGCCAAAAAGCATATTCATGAGCAAACTTCAAAAGGAATGGCAGATCCGAATTTTTAAAATGATAGACTTAAGAAAACATTGAGTGCCAATTCCTGATAAAGTAAAAAAAAAAAAAAAAACAGTATTGCTTTAGTTATAAATAGTGTTTTTTCCTATCACCTAGTTTATCATGTGCCAAATTACATGGTGGTTCAGGTTGATTTGAAAATACAAATATTGCTATTGAAGCTTCATGATGATCCTTCATGTGTTTATGTCAGCTAAATCATCATTCATTTATAACTATAATAAGTAAAAAAATAACTGGTTTCAAAAGAGTCATACACATATTTTAGACAACATACAGGTTATTAGTGGCTTCAGCATAAAACACTTGATTTAAAGGAGGAGATAACTAATACTGTATAGAGGTGCTGTTCTCACTTTAACCAGAAAATATATTTGAATTAGAATTTGCAAATGTGAGAAATCTGAAAGGAATAAAAGATATTGGTCTTAATGTTAGCCGTATGGTTGGTGTTAGCCAAAATGAAGTTCAGGCTATGATGCTTTGTAGCCACCGTTTGACCTACCCAAAGGCAATCAGAATGTACTTCTTTCTTTCTTTCTTCTTTTCTTTTCTTCCTTTTTTCTTTCTTTTTTTTTTTTTTT
>NW_004524694.1:1089555-1094793 GCF_000260255.1 Octodon degus | reverse complement strand
TATTTTTTCTTAGCCATGGTTATATTTCACTTGCAACAGGTTTTTTTTTTTTTTCCAGTGTACACAGTTTGTGTCATCTGGCCACACTGAGCTGCATATGTGAACAGTTTGTCATTTTTTAAAAAAT
The DNA here is from genome assembly GCF_000260255.1 of Octodon degus. NCBI lineage: Eukaryota > Metazoa > Chordata > Mammalia > Rodentia > Octodontidae > Octodon > Octodon degus. The sequence goes on along the minus strand of NW_004524694.1, from coordinate 1,094,666 downwards.
TAATTTTACTTTGGGCTAGGGAAATGGCTTAGTAGGATAAGCACTTGCCTGGCAAGTGCAAGGGCCAGAGTCCCCGATTTTGCCAAAAAAAAGTAAAATGGTTCCTTAATATGGTGAGAATTCATTGGGGCCAGGGAGATAGCTCAGTAGAATAAGTGCTTGCCTGGCAAGCGCAAGGGCCTGAGTTCAATCCCCGGTTCCACACCACCCCCCAATTTTATTTTACTGTGAAACAAATAGCAATGAGACACTTTCGAAACAGGTTAGTAAGACAGTTACAATAATTAATATATTGCATATTGTTGTCTTCATAGAAGTTATTCATAGTACAAGATGCAGATATGATATCCTATCCAAACACTATTAGTACAAATCTTCTTATTGAATTAAGAGAAAGTAGCTGTATATCTATCCTAACTATTTTGTGTTTGTGTATATATACATACTATATATATTTCACTACAAAATGGTAAAGGACCATTTTATCACTGTTATATATATATATATATATATATATATATATATATATATTGCTCTGTTTAAGGTTGTAGTGTTAAACGTCTAAACTTCCTCCTTAAGAAGCTAGAAGCAACTGGGTTGTTGGATGGTGAATGTGTCATTCACATCTAATCAGTGTTTTTATTTACCGTATTAACACACTACAGAAGAAAAAAAAACATTGTACAGAAAAGAACATTTGAAAAATTCAATATTTATTTATAATGTTTAATAATCTCAGAATAATAAAAATAAGGACATCTTCATTTGAGAAATAATTTGTACACAAACTTTTCAGCTAGCTTAATTAATAGTGAAAGAGTGACTTTTTCTCTCTTCTATTAGAAAACAGGATCAGTGTCTTCTCATAGTACTGTTATTTAACACAGTCCTGGGAGTTCTTAGTGGTGAAAAGGTCTTTGAAGCTCTACTCACTTCTTTCCCCCAGTTTGTTTCTGTTATTCATATGCATACATATTATGATTTATCTTCCAGTTGAGCTGATTCTTTCTCTGTCCTTCTATTCTGCTTTTGAAGTTAAACTTGAATTTTTATTTTGGATTTTGTACTCTTTAGTTCTTAAATTTCCATTTGGTTCTTTATATCTTCTGTTTCTTTGCTAAAGCTATTGTGTATTCAAAATATTTTCTTAATAATTAATTAAAGCATTGTTCATATTGATTTAAAATATTTGTCAGGGGCCAGGGAGATGGCTCAGTAGAATAAGCACTTCCCTGGCAAGTGCAAGGGCCTGAGTTCAATCCCCAGTTCCACCGAAAAAAAAATTTGTCAGACAATTCTGATATCTCTACTCTCTTGATGTTCACATATACAGTATTGACTATCTTTTTTCAATTTATGAATTTCTTGGTTCTTGATATGATGGATAATTTTTAGCTGAAAACTGTACCTTGAAAAATAAGCATGTTGTAAGAGTCCAGATCCTGATTAAACTCTTTGTTTTCGTTATGTGACATTGCCCCTGGTGAAAAAGAGGGCTCATTATTAATTATATTAATTTTCATTCATAGGTCTTTGTGTAAGCATCTGCTTAAGTTTTGCAAGTTCTATTACATATGATTGGGTTGAGTAATATGTTGTTTATCATTGGTATTACTGTTTTATATTTTGCTTTTCTTCTTGGTACTGAAGTTGAGCCAACGGCCTGATGTAAACTGGGCAAGTGCTGTGTCACTCAGCTATATTTCCAGCCCTGTTTAAAGTTTTCAAACAGGGCTCACTAAATTGCCCAGACTGACCTTGAACCTGCAACCTTCCTTTTTCTGCCTCCTGAGCCTCCTCACTAGTTAGGATTATAGATGTGTGCCACTATACTTGAGTTTCACATTTTGCTATGGTTGAGAATTTATTAACTATCACAGATTCCATAATAATAGTTCTTATATTTTGGTAGTAGCTATGACATCACATTTACTCAGGGGGACTTTATGTCAAATGATAATTTTTATTTTAATGTAGTAATAGATATAGTAGATATTAATAAGAAAATATAAAATAGAATTCTTCTTACTATCATGAAAAAATAAAAATAAAATTTTATTAAAAATAGAGAATATAGTTAGTACACTATATATTATAATCTTAAAAGAATTACCAAAATGTTATCCAGAGTATAAGACATAGATAAAAAAAAATTCTCGGGGCCATGGAGATGGCTCAGTAGAATAAGTGCTTCCCTGGCAAGTGCAAGGGCCTGAGTTCAATCCCTGGTTCCGTCAAAGAGAAGAAAAAAAAAAAAAAAATTCTCTTACAAAGAAGAAACAAATAGATGAAAGCATAAAGCTTTCTTTTCAGTGAAGTAAGAGAGACTAATAGTATAAATGAAACAAATTAGCATATATATTAAAATGTTTTTCAGACAACTTAGATAATTTGGGAAATTATATGGGCTTCTTTCTACTTCATATTTATCATATATACACATATACATATATGTATTTAAGTTTCTCATATAGAGAAGCCATGTACTATTTTTTTTGCCATGTACTATTTGTATATCTAACTTATTTCATTTAATATTATAGTCTTTAGTTGCATCTGTTTACCTACAAATTCCTCAAGTTTGTATTTCTTTATGACAAAGTAGTACTCTTGTGTATAAATACCACTTTTTAAAATCCATTCATCTATTGATAAACATACATGCTGTTTCATGTACTAGCTATTATAAATTATGCTACTCTAAACATGAGTGTATGCCTACCTTTGTACTATGATGACTTTAACTCTTTTGGGAAGATACTGAGAATTGGATAACTGAATCAAATGGAATTTTGATTTTTAGTTTTTTGAGTAATCTCTACACTCATTTCCATAGTGGTCAGACTAGTTTACATTCCCACCAATAATATAGAAGAGTTTCTTTTTTCTTACATCCTCACCTGCATTTGTTATTATTTGAGTTGTTCAGGATAGCCATTCTTTCTGAGACAAGATAGAATCTCAGTGTATTTTTAATTTGTATTTATCTAGTGGCCAGGGATGTTGAACATTTTTCACGTATTTATTGGCCAAATGATAATTTTGAGAATAGATTGTTAATCATGGGTGTTAGAACCACTTACTTATGTTCTTTGCCCAGAGATTGTACTTTAGAAAGCTCCTACACTGACCTTGCTCTTCTTAGCCAGGACCCCAGAACTCCCTTTGTAAGTGATATGATCCTGTGCGAGCATCTTTCCTGGAATTGTCCTCATGCGGGCAGACTGCACCAAAATAATGGTAGACAAGAGGTGGCTATTGCGTGTTGGCCTGTGGTGGGGGGAGCATTAGGGTAGAGATAAGACACGAGTGTGAGGATATCTTAGGAGTCAGGTGGGCATAGAAGAAAGTAATTACACCATAAACTCTGCTCTTTGTGTTCTTGTGCTGGACCCTACTCCTAGTAGTTTTTGTAAGCTTTTAGCAGTTAGACTAATATTTTTCTGCATAGCTTTACATTTATTTTGTTCTTTTATAATGTGAAAATGTTTATTGTAGAGGTAATACAGAGTAAATTATAAACTGTGTCATGTTCTAGGTGAAATGCCTTATTTAAATAGCTGAGATAAAAATATCATGGTTTAAATTATAGCCAAATGATACTATGTTAGCATCCCAAACAAGCAAAAAGTATCTCAACACATCAAAGATATGAGATATTGTTAAGTACAGCACCTTTGTGCTACTGTTTGGTGAACATGAAGTCAAATAGGAAAAAAAAAAATCCACCTATTAGTTTATAAATTATAGTTATCTTAAAATTGTGACTTTTCAGCTTTTTGGACCAGCATCTCTTTCTACTCTTAAAAATTGAGAACACAAATAAAATCTGAATATGTGGATTTTATCAGTATCTTCATGTTACAAGTTAAAAATTAGGGAATTAAGAATATGTTTATTAACTTATTTAAAACTAATAATCCTATTGTCTTAACATAAGTAGTATATTTTTATGAACAAATATGATGTTGCAAAAAGTAATAAGTCATCTTAGAAGAATGCATTTGAGGGCCGGCCAGATAGCTCAGTGGATTAAAGCGTTTGCTTAGGCAGAAACAGAGGCCAGGAGTTCAATCCCCAGGCCCGCCTGATGCCCTCCCCCCCCCCCAGGGTGCACTGAGACTGTGATGAGACTGGGCATGGTGGCACATGCCTGTAATCCCAGCACTTGAGAGGCTGAAAACAGGAGAATCAGTACAAGTCTGATCTACAGAGTGAGACCCTGTACACTGTGTCCTAAATTAATTAAAAAAAAGAAAAGAAAAAACATTCAGTTGAACTTCCTTATTTGTTTCTATTGCAACACATTATTTTGAGTAAAGTATATGAAAAAAAGTCTGGCTTAACACAAAGATGTGGTTGAATCAGAGAGAGAAGAATTTTAAGGGTATTTTTCCCCTGATAATTAGGAATATTCTTTCTTGATACATCAAAATTCAACAGTGGTAGTTTTTTAAAGATTATTGCCATTATTACATTATAAGGCTTTAATAGTTTTCCTGTTTTGTTGTACTAAAATCCATTTTTCATGTATTTTGAATAGATCTTTATTAATGTGATTAGGTAAGGTTGTACATTTGTCATTTGTAAAGCACTGTTATGTAGATCTTTCAAATTTGACATTATTCAGTATCAAAAAATTACATTTTTCACTATCCTTAGCAGTCTGAGTTTTGGGAATGGGGGTATTTCATGATGGCAGATAAAAATTTTTGAAAAAGTATATCATCATTTGAAATTTTGAATTTACTATGACATATTTAGTTCATATTTGAGAATAAATCTGTTGATACCCAGATATCAGTCTTCCATTTTATAAAGATGCTTCAAGAAAAAAGCCGTAGATTGCCTTGCAATTAACCATATATCTGTTTCTCCTGGAGACAATTCATTGTATTCTGGTATTCAATAGACATAGTTTATTCATATCTGCTGAGACAAAATACCCAGCACCCAAAGTTAAAGGAAGAAAAGTTTATTTAGTCTCACAGTTTATAGAAGTTTTACCCATAATCAGCCTACTCCAAGGCAGGGTGTCATGGCAGTAGGGCATTTCAGAGAAGAAAAAGTTTATAGGAAGCAGGTAGGTGAGAACAACCCTGCCTTGTATA
>NW_004524694.1:1081953-1089455 GCF_000260255.1 Octodon degus | reverse complement strand
TTTTTAAGCTAATTGGCCCATGTTTAGTTTACTGAATGTCATCTGGACTCAGTAAAAAGTAAGTGACCTGCATTGAATTAGTGTAATTGTAATACAAACAGAATATTGCATAGTTTTGGTCTTATACAGGAAAGGAGAAAGTTGGAAAGATTTTCTGTTTGATAAATAGAAACTGAAGATATGAGGATCCAGACCTGGTTCATACTTGATTTTACCTTTTATGTCTTACAGTTAGATCAGTATTTGGACATTTAGGACTTTTTTTTCTTCCTGTAAATAAAATCCTGGTTTTTCCTTGAAAATTTACTATGAAAAATTTTAAAATCTTACAAATGTATATTAAGTCATGAGGTTTCTTTTTTAATCAAAAAAGTTAATATTGTTGAAAAATGAAGGTACTTTTGGGAACTTGGTATATTATTTTACTTTATTATGACCAGTGTTGCAAGGACATTTTCAAATTCTGTGTATTAATTTGGATAGTTTTTATTTATTGCATTTTGTTTCAAAGAGATGCTAAACACATTTATCAAGGTAAAAAGAACTGAAGAATTTATATATCATTTAAAATAATATTTCAAATTTTAACTATATGTCTTTGATCTTTTAATGAAATACTTTAATTTGAAAGTGTCTGCATTAGTCAACTTTCCTGTTGCTGGGACAGTGTCTAACACCCTTAATATAAAGGGGAGAGGTTTCATTTGGCTCATGGTTTCAGGAGATTCATCCATGGTTGGCTGGCTCTAAGGTAGAAGCATCATGGTGAAAGGGTATGGTAGACACCTCACCTGTTCAGCTCATGGTGAAAAGGAAGTAGATAGGCGGAAGGTGTCAAGGGTAAGGGACAAGAGACTAGACATAGAATCTAAGACTACACCTCCATGACCCACACAGGCATACCAGAAGTGTGCTCCACCCATTACCTTGCTGGATCTCAAAGCCAACCAAGTTCACACTCCATCCTATCACACTGCCCTTATGAAGTAAAGTTACTTGACTTTCTAATATCTGTGTATTAAAATGCTGAAGACCAAGTACAATTACCATAAGCATGTTAGATCTTATAATTTCAGTTTACTTTGTACTGTGTTTTTAAACACTTACTGAAATATTTTCCATTTAAGAAATGCTTGTCTATCTAGTTTGTTTTATTCTCTTATTATTATTGCTATGAAATGTTTATTTTTTCATTAAATAAAAAAATGCAAGCATTAAATCTTCTTTTTCATTAATATGGTAGTCCTTAGTGATTAGCACAATGTCTGGCATATAATAAATAGTCACTCAGTAAATATTGGTTTGGCAAATGTAAAAATTCATAAGATTTTAAAAAATTAGTGTTTATAAAAATCTAGCATCTAAACAACACTTAAGTGCTAAACAGTCCAGTAATTAATTGTAATGGATTTGCAATGGTAAAACTATTTCTTTTCCTTTCTAGCTGTATCATCTTAGACAAAGTCAACCTTCCATATCTCGTTATGTGTATAAGGAAACTAAGTCTTTATACTGCAAAATTACTAGAATTAAATAAATTCTTTGGGGAACTGTTATTTTTTTTTTTTTTTGTAAAGTGACAATAATTATAGTCGTACGAGATCTGTTAGGATTAAATGAGATAATTTATGTAAAGCATTTGATAATTTTCTACAAATATTGATTAATATTATCCTTTTTTTTCTATTTCTTATTGATTTGGAATCAGGACATGTGTGACTTGACCAGAAATGGGGGATTATATAGGGAATGCATCTTTAAGCAAATGATGTTCTAAAAATATTTAGAAAGGTGAGTAATTAGAAAATGGGCAAATGGTCTGTAAGCTATGTTGAGAAAGTTTGTACTTTATTTTATAAGTAATGGAGAAATTGTGGTTTAAAGTAGGGACTAATACAAACATTTACATTTTGAAAAGCTATTTTTGTGCAATATGGAAGAAAGGCTTCATAGGCATTTGGAATTCCCATGCAAATTATATTCCCATGCCAGGTTTGTATTATCTTTGAAAAGAAGTTGATGTGAAGTCTGAGAAATAGAGTAGATAGTGAAGATGATAATAGTCATCATCACCATCATCATTATTATTATTATTATTAATTACTACTACTGCTACTATAGGTACTGCTTACTGACTGCTTATTGTATGCCAGGAATCTCAGTCCTTATGGAATTACTAAGGTAGTTCTGTGTTCTTTGGATCAGCAGCATCACAGGATTTGGGAAAGTATTAGAAATGTAAGTTTTTGGCTTTGTCTCACACCTGTTGAATCTGATAGTCTTTGGAGGGGAGTTCTGCAGTTTGCATGGTAATAAGCTCTACAAGAAAAACCTGATACATGGTAGTAAGAATCATTGCTACATGTAGGCATTTATACAGATAAGAAAGTTGTGTTCACTGATGTTCAAAATCTTACTGCTAACTCTCTAGGTTTTCTTATTATATTAAATGTAGTCTTGCAAGGTTCTAATTAGCAAGGTCCAATTTTCTTTTACAACTATTCCAAAATAGGTTACTTAGTAAACCCATGTGAAGGCCAAAATGCTTGGTGGTTAGAACATGAACTTTGGAGGTAGACTATCTGGGTTCTGTCTTCCATTTCTTGAGCATTCAACAGCCAGTTATTTAAGCTGCCTTGTTCTCAGTTTTTCATGAAATATAAAATGGAGAAATAAATCTCCATAGGGTCTGTTGCATGATTAAAAGAAATAACTTGTAAAAATACTACATTGTTACTTATTGTTTAGTAAGTGCTATACAGATGCAATGCTAATAATGATTGCTGTAAATGATGTTTAAATGTATCAAAATTAATATAACAAAACTTTAAAATAATCTAGAAATACAAACAGTGTGCTCATCGTTAAAAAATATTGTTTAAATGACTTATTGTAAACCTGAACTTGAAAGCTTATTTCTCATGTCTTCTGTCCTCTACCCATCATTTCTCTATCTCCTGTCTCTTCTGGAACCTTATAGGCTCTACCTGTCATTTTATTTATTTATTTAGGCAGAACTGGGGATTGAACTCAGGCCCTTCTGCTTGCCAGGCAAGCACTTATTCTACTGAACTATCTCCCTGGCCCCGTGCCTGTCATTTTAATTTCTCTCCCATTTACTCCTGAGTAGACTTTGGCTCTTCTTTCTCCTCCACAGTACTGAAAATGTTGACAGTTTTACTCCTATTCAGCATTCTTACCGATTTTGATTTCTAGGATAGCTATTTTCTGACTTCTTTCTGGCCTCTTATCTCTATCTGGAGTTCTTGGTTCATTTCTGATTATACATTTGGATAATTATGTTTTCTGTCTGTTGAGATGCTTCAAATTCAGTATCTCTAAATTTTTTACCTTTGTATATTTTCTACCTTGATTAATCATAGCAGTACCATTCAAACCAGTTGCCAAGTTAGAAATATGGAGATTATTCTTCCTTTGTATAGTTTGCCATCCTTCAGCAATTGATGTTACTTTTCTTCCTCCCTGAGCACCCCCAGAGTGCTCTCATTCAGAATTTCATTATTCACCAACTCCCATCCATGTTACATTCTTTTTAATCTTTTTTTTTTTTTTTTTAATGTATTTGGTACAGGGTCTCACTACACAGCTCGGACTCGTAGTGATCCTCCTGTTTTCAGCCTCCCCTGTGCTGGGATTACAGGCATGCGCCACTATGCTTGTTCTCACATGTTACGTTCTTAATGTTGCTCAGGTAATATACTTCATATCCACATTGTTTTCTATTTTGGATTCTCTGTCTTAATCTCTGGGTTTCTTTGTCAATCTAACTGATCTAATAGATTGGGAATATATAATTTTCATTTTCATTTTTTAATTACTAAGAAGATTGATATGGAGAGGACATTTCTGTAGTATATGCCACTTAATTGGATAAACATTGAAGGAGAGAAACAATAGCATTTTTTGTCTCTTATCACTTAAGAGCTCTAGTCCTACTATCTACTTGACCCTGGATGAGGGACTGCATGAATTAAATTTTTTAAAAAAAGAAGAAAAAAAGCTATATTTTTGATAAAATGTTTTTTTAAATTTTGTATTCAGAATTTATTATATTTTATTTTTAGTTCCATTTAATTTTAGGGAAACAAAGTAGAAAACCATTAGGTTAAAATGCTAATTTTGAACTTTTCAGACTAGAGTATGGCACTTGTCCAGCAGAATCTGTTAAAAATTTTCCTCCAAGTCAGATCTAAGTTGAGAAGAATGAGCTCACTCTAATATGAACCCAGATTGTAACACAGTCTTTTTCTCCAGTGAATTGCCAAATTCACGATTCCATTTATTTCCTGAATTGGGGAAGCTGAGTTTAATATGGATGTTTGCCAAAAATAGCAAATCTTAGCCAGAAAGTCTTATTCACTGTGCTTAGTTATTTTGAAGTTTTATTTTGAAGTTTTCCATGTTTATTTGTAGGTACCTGTTTTCTCAGGGTGAATTCACGTGATTGCCAGTGTCTCATACATTTGTTTTTCTTTTGGTAGTTAAGAATTCACAAGCAAGTTTTTCATTTAAAAAGACCAGCATATATTTTAATGTATTTCTACCAGTTTTTCCATATATGTCTCTTTACAAGATTTATAGATTGCAGGGGTGTAAATTGCACAGGTGTAAATCCTTTAGAAAGATTGAATTCTTGGTATATTCTTCTTCAATTGATTGATTGATTGCTAGGGGTTGAATTCAGGGTGTTGTGCACGCAGGGCAAATGCTCTGCCACTGAAATACACTTGCCACCTATCCCATGTTTACTGAATGCCTGCTTTGACATTGTTTTAAGTACTGAAATATAGCAGCAAATGAAACAGAGCTCTACCCTTTAGGTGCTTATATAATAGTAGAGGAAGATTTTTTTAAAATACACACAAAAAGCCTATAACATCAGGGACTGATAAATGCTATGAAGAGAAATGAAGCAGGAGAAGAGGGCTACAGAATGACAATTGTTTGTGATATGTAGAGAATGGTCAAGAAAAGCCTATCAGAGGAAGTGTTTCTTAGTAGAGCTATAAGAAAGAAAAATCAGTGAACCATGTTAATATTGGAGAAAGAAGGTTTGAGTCAGAGGAAATAAGAGGATGTGTGGTTTAAAGAACAGCAAGCAGGTTTAAGTAGAGCTGGGTCTGATAGCAAGAGCAGTAGATGAGACCAGAGAGGAGCCAGGGGACCAGATCACCTGTGACTCACCCTTTTATTTTTTCTCCTTTTCTAATAAGGAATTTTTGGGGCCACATATAAAACATATAACATAAGAAATAAAACTTCATTTAATTTTTTTCAAATAACATTTAAAATGGAGGGAGAGCAGGTAGTTTGTCATTAAACCTTCAGTATCAATGAGCCCAGACATTTCAAGTAACTTGTCTACAGATACACTGTGACCAAAGCCAAGACTATTCAGTCTGGTGTTCTTTTATAGCTCTGTTTCCCACTGTGTTATGTGTAAGAAGTAACTGTTGATTAACAATCCTTTCAGGAGATTTTGGTTTTAATTTCAATCTTCTATCCTTCTCATGTCCATTGAAGCCACTTTCTCTGGTTAAAATCCAACTGGTTTTCATTCTCAAGACATTTATTTTTCCTTCTGTTTTCCAGCCTGTCAGTTTCATTTCCTTTTGCTATAGCATAGGCTCTGCCCCATTTCTTTTCTTTCTTTCTTTCCATTTATTTATTTATTTTGTTCTTTTGAGACAGGGTTTCACTGTGCAGTTCAGGTTGGCCTTGAACTCCCTGTGTAGTCTAGGCTGGCCTCAACTCACAGCAATCCTCCCTCCCATAGGCTATAATAGAATGTCATAGACTGTGTGACTTGACAGAAATCTATCTGCTTATAGTTCCAGAGGATGGGCTTGCAAAGTCCAGGTGTTAGCAGGTCTGGTTTCTCCTGAGGCAGCCTCTTGCCTTGTCTTGTAATGACTCCTTCTCACTATGCCTTCATATGGCCTTTGTTTTTGCCATGTACATTCCTGGTGCATCTTTTTCTTATGAGGACACAAACCATAATAGATTAGAATCTCACCCTTATAACCTCATTTAACCTAATTCCTCTTTAAAGGCCTAATTTGCAGATACAGTAACATTGGGTGTTAGGGCTGCAGGAAATTTGGAGGGATACAGTTTAGTTCAAAACAGGTAAAACCCATCATGCCCATATTACTTTCTGATTTCTTCCTGCTCTTTATGTTTTTCTTCCCTTCTTCCTTCTTTTTTTGTTCATTCTTCCTTATTTTCAAAATGATCCATATAGAAGAGAAGAGTTCTTCTCTGCCCAAATTTAATCTGTTCACCTATATTCATGCTGCATGCTGTTCTTCCTCTTCCATGTTTTCTGTGTATTATTTTACCATGTTGACTCTCCAAACTCATTTTTTCAATTGATTCTTCTTCATTGGTTTCTTCTTATCAACATGTAAGCATACTACTCTTGTACTCTCGTGACTTCTGCTATGATGAAGTAGATCATACTGTGTTATAAAATGGGGCACAGTCTAAACGTTTTTGGGGAAATCTTTGTGATTTTAAAAAGGGAAACTATAAGCTTTTGCAGTTTCAGATAAATTTTCATTTCTTAGTTTGAGAGGCTTTCTGTGTTACATGTATGTTAAAACTGAGGATAGCAGTTTAGTACAGTGAAACATGCAAAATTAATTTTCATTATCTTCTGAGTTATAAAAGTATGTTCACTTTTTAAAATGTAGCATTATAGGAAATTTGATGCCAAGTAATAGAAATTTTTATGTTAATCCACATCTTTGTAAGTAGGTTCTCAATAATTTGATTTTTTAATAGACCCTTGAATGTACCATGACAAGCTATCACTGCAGTACTTGTGTTAACTTGCCATACTATCTTCCAGTTGTACCATACTATTAAAAGATACTATTTTTCATTAGCTTTGGTATTTTGTATGTTAGTATATAGCTTTAAAAAAAACTAAAAAGAATGGAGGACAATATAATACATAGTTGTATTTAAAAACTTACTGACAGCTAAGAATTGTACTACTGATTTCTGTTTTCATTTAAAGGAACAGTTAGTGTCTATATTGTTTGATCAATTTTGCATGCCTATATCTGATAATCTGAGCAATTACTTTGAAGATAACAGTACGTAAGATAGTAACCATTGTTAATTTCCTATCATCTTGTTTTGACTTTGTGTATAATTAATTTGTTTTGTTTTTTTCTCTTTAAAATAAAAAGGTTATTACTAATTCTATTAGTATTTAGCCTATTTTATTTCATGACTTATAGAACCAGTTATTATAAATAAATGTTCTACTTCCTATATGGAATTTTGAGTTTGACAGTATTTTTTCTTTTTTTTTTCTTTTTTTTTTTCTTCCTACAGTTTTATTGATAAACATATAGCAATGAGACAGTTTCAAATCAAATTGGAAGTACAGTTTCAACAAATAATACACTGCATATATTCTTCTTAGTGGTTAATTGCTGTACAAGATGTGGACTTGTGATCCTATTTAC
>NW_004524694.1:1050174-1073438 GCF_000260255.1 Octodon degus | reverse complement strand
TTTTTCAGAACCGGGGATTGAACTCAGACCCTTGCGCTTGCCAGGCAAGTGCTTATTCTACTGAGCCATCTCCCCAGCCCCTGTCCCTTATATTATATAAAGCCTACCTCCCTAGGGCAGGTACAGCTCTTACATCCTTAGGCCTAGCCAGAACTATGCAAACCAATCAGCATAGTGATGTAGTAGTTATACCCTTAATCCTAGCACCACACATTCTACATCCAGCCACCTGTAAAAAGTCCCTCTTTTTGCAGGGACATCTAGACACTAGCCTTAGCAATGCATATTCCCATTTAGTCATACACAGTTCTTAAAAATGTTTAATCATGAGTGAGGAGATAGCTCAGCGCCCTAAGCGCCTGCCTGGCAAGCACAAGGACCTGAGTTCAATCCCTGGTACTGCCTGCCTTGCTGATGTTGAAGCACTGGGTGTGCTGGACTGGCTCCGAAACTGGGTGTGGTAGCACATGCCTATAATCGTAGCACTGGGGAGGCTGAGACAGGAGGATCACTGCAAGTCTCAACTGTGTGTGTAGTGAGACCCTATATCAAATAATAAATAAATAAATTTAATCAAACCTTATGATTTGACAAAATGCATTTTCTAGACAGTATCCTAGGATAGCCCTAAACTCCTATGCTCAGCTGATCTTTGTACCTCATTCTCCCGAGTATGTGGGAGTATAGCCTTGTACTGAAATGTTTGGCATGTTAATTTCTTTATCAAATATATTTTTAATTGAAAATAGCATTTCTTTAAAACTTGGGAATATGTGACAGTGGAGGCTACCATCACTAGTGTTTGGTTCCATTGCCTTGATTGGTGCTGGGGCAAAAGTTTTACCTTTTATTGATATTGTAACTCTAGTGCAAAAATCAATTGAAAGAAAAAAGGAAAAGAATGTCTTAGTGTTACATGAAACTGTTTGTCCTAATGAATCCCTGAAATGACTTGGAGTCCATGAATGACACTGTGAGAGCCACAACTATAGAGAAAAGCTATTGAGAAACATTATGCTACTTCTTTAGTAATTTGAGTATTAATTTCACTGTTTTGTTATATTTGAATGACACCTATCTTATACTGTTTCATCCTAATTCTGCTGCTAACCTTTGGAAGTTAGCCAAGATACCACAGGCTCCAGGGCACAGTGGATGGGTGGATTTACTTCAGATGCCAACTATACTTCAGGATTGCCCAGATTACTCAAACAGTACTTCTGACTAATTAGCTATATATTCACCTATTCCCTCAATGTCCTTTAAGTTCAGTAATTCACTAGAATGACTAAAGAACTCAGGATAGCACCATACTTATGATTACAGCTTTAACATAAAGGATACAGATCAGAAGAACCAGCCAAATAGACTCACACAACAATGTCTGACAGAGCTTCTGTGCCTTCTTGTGAGAATACCTCACCTGACACATGAATATATTTACCAACCAGCAGGCTCCACTGAACCTCAGTGTACAGAATTTTTATTGGTATTTCCTTAAAAATAATCACAGTTCATGAAATTATTGATCATATGCTTGACCTCAGTCTTTAGGTTCCCTGTTTCAGAGGCTTTGCAGCTGGAAGTACTACTCCGTCAAGCATGTGATCCTTTTTTCCATGACCAACCCACTTTCCTGAAGCTATGGAGGGCCTTATCCAAAGTTACTATATTAGGATAGTAAAGACACTCCAAGGATGTTCCAGGAGGTTTGGAAACTCCTTGAAAAAAGCTTTCAAAGTACAGTGTATTTAGGAGAAAAACATTGTGTTGAATTTTTAGAGAAATTAGATAAAGAACATAGACTCCTACATTGCTGTTCTTGCATTTACCTCCTTGGTATTTGGAGTGAGGATATTGTAGTTAGTGTTAAAATAGCCATCTTAAGCCATGAGGTAACCTGGAAGGGGGAGAATATATCTTCATAGCACTGTAGCACTACTAGCCTTACCGTAACCATTTCTAGATAACAACTTCTGCTCTCTGACCTTGTCTCCTCTTCCCACCTTCAAATATCTGTCTTTGTTATGTTTCCTATTTTTGCTATAACAAATTACCACATATTTAATGTTTCTACAACACAAGTTTGTAGTCTTCGGGCTTTGTAGATTAGACATCCAGTACAGATCTTAGTGAGCTAAAATAGAGGTGTTGGCAGGGCTGCCAGTCTTTCTAGAGTCTCTAGGGAAGAATTTGCTTCTTTGTTCCTTCCTGCTTGTAGAGGCTGCCTACATTTCTTAACTTGTGACTCCATTATCTTCAGAGCAGCTGTATTTGAAGCATGCTTTAAAGCAGATCATTCTTCCATAGTCATATCTCTCTTTGACCTTCTTCTGCCTCCCCCTCCTACTTTTCGGGAACCTACCCATCCAGTCTTTTCATTCTTTCCCTTTCCTGTCTATCTACATTAATTTTTTTTAACTGTTTGCTGTTTCACCGTAGAACATTTACTTTTGCATGCATCCTTGAAGAATAAGCTTATACATCTAAGAACTTAAATTTTTTTTAATGTCATGTACTATTTAATTTACATTCACATTTTTCCCCCTTAGCAACATTGATTATTTGAAGGAGTGGGACCACTTTTTAAAATCTCTTCCTTTTTTTTGGAGGATCTTCCATAATCTATATTTGAATTAATGTAAACTATTCTGTATATTTTCTATAGCCTGGAAGTTAAATTTAGAGTAGGCTGAGGAGCATTCTATAATGATGGGAATGTTCTTTATTTGCGCTGCCCAGTATGATCACTACTTTCCACATGCTGCCAGGGTGCAAAGTGCACCTCTTCTCTGAATTCACCTTTTCAGTTGGCAAATTGGTCTTCTTCATTGATCACATCATTTAATGATTATGGAAGTTGTCTTAGTTATTTTTCTTTTGTTGTTGAGACAAAATACCCAAAGTTAAGGCAAAGAAAAGTTTATTTGGCTCACAGTTTGTAGAGCTTTCAGTCCGTAGTTGGGTGGCTCGCAAGTAGAGTGGTGTGGCAGACAGGCACTGTTGAGGAGAAACAGTTAATGGCGGGCAGTGTGTAGGAAAGCAAGATGACCACAGCACTCTCTATCCCTTTCTGTCTTATTCAGGCCACTTAGGGTGGGTAGCACATAGACTCTTAGTCCTAGTGCCCTTGGTCCTGGCATTGCACCATGAATTAATTCCAGCACCTAGACCAAAAGCCTCACCTATGACCTCATAAGACTTTGGGAAGACATATAGATGAAACCATAAGAGGAGTTGCGTGTTCTTACTCTGGTACTTTAACGTGTGCTTCCTATAGAATCCACGCTCTTGGAGAAAGCTCACTTTAGATTGGCATTCTTTTCAGAATCTCTATATTTTATATTTGTGTTTGAGGAAAGGGCAACTAAATTTAGGGCTGTATTAATGTTAACATTCAGAGGTCCTTATTCTCTTTTCTTCTCCTCCATCATCTTTCTAAGTCATAATTTAATACTTGTTTAGCTAGAATTTTACTTGTAGATTGCAAGGACAGAGTGCCAGAGTATTTTTATGTACAGAGTGGGACCCGATAAACATCTAATCTAACCTCTTCACTTATAAGAAAATAAAAAATAGCTGAAGCTATAAAATTTGAGGATGATTTAAAACCCAGACCTCTGACTCAGGTCCAGTATTGTCTTCATAGCATTGTATTTGTTTTTTTCTCAGTTTTAGTGGTATTCTAAAAATTATTACTAAATTTTTTTTCTTTTCATAAATTTAGTTTTAGTTGACTTTGTAGCTTACTACTTGTGTGTTCTGCTTATCAGGAAACAGCTGTATTTATTTAGTTTTATAAAGCTGTATTTGTAGTTTTATAAAGTGCTTTTTCATCTTTTATCTCAATTATTTGTTATAAAGATAACCTTTTGCTCATGTACCTGAGGTTCTTAAATAATGGATTGGATTTCTTTGTGACTCTACCATACCTATTGCTTCTGTACATTCACAAATCCAGTTGCCATAGCTTCAGACATATCTGTTGACTCATTCCCCTGAGATAATAAAGTTCAAACATTGTAGCTTCTCAATTTAAGCTCTTTTACATCTTCTGGACACTCTTAATTAAGAGTCCAAGGCATGAAATTCCAAGTATGAAGGTAATTAGTTGTTTTGAGCCACGTCTACTTCTTGGCTTCTTAAAATTACTTGCAATCAGGGAAATCCTTTTAAAAATGTAATCAGAGGTTCTGTGTGTAGTTAAGCAATACATTGTATAGAAACAAACACAGGATAATCATATAATTCATTGTACTAACATTCTTCAATCAAAATGGTGTTAGAGATAAGATAAATTATATAGCTGTAATGTGTGTTTGTGTGATCTGGTTGGTGCTAAGGGAGTGAATTGTTAGTCTAAAACTAGCCACTGATTGCCAAAGTTTTCTACAGTAAGAGGCTTATTACCTAATCAACTTGCACGCAACCTTGAAATTAAGTCTTAAAGAGCTCCTCTGTGATTCATAATTAGGGTAAATTAGTTGAACATGGTAAAGTGTGTAAAAATTTATCAGTCTGTTACTGGTTTTCTAACATTGAAAAAATGAAAATAAAGACATGTTGATTTTCTTAGAGGTATTTTGGTAGGTTATATATAAAGACATTTGTTTGAAGTGTATACCCATTGTTCAAGCTTGTTCAGTGCTTGTTTGAGTGTAGAATGTGACATTTAAGCTTCACTTTATGATGGTACTGAGTAAATAAGAGTTAAGAGTTAAGCTTTTTATCCTTGACTTTCTAATAGCTACTGCTGAGGTGAACCTTATATGCTAAGATTTAAGATTATCTGAAGATAAGACTGCAACTTAAATGGCTCAAAGTTCAAAGGAGAGCACTAGCGTCAAGGATATAAATCACTGAGTTGTTATCCACCAATTTGTAACAGAAGTGCAGAGGAACAACATTTATCTAGACGATCTAGTATCATTTACCTGCAGTTTGAGGTCAGCACGTATAGGGACTTATATAGGTCCTTTGAACTGTTTTGTAAAGTTGAGAGTTAAAATTTATTTTTATTCTGTAATTTGAAGTAGCAGGTGAATTTGTGTGTCTTTCCCAGCAGCTGCTGTTAACCCTATTTTGTCCATTCTCAAAGTTTTATTAGGTTCTAACTCAACTGTGAGTATGAGATTGTCATTTACAGACATTTTCTTGTTCTGACACTTCATTGTTTGCTGTTTGTTTCATGTATGTTCTTTCTTTTTTCCATAAGTTTACTATTTACTGTGTGGATCTGAGATGCATATGCTATTTTAAAACTTTATGTAATAGCAGGGCTTATAAAATCAGGTACTTAAAAAAAAATTGTCAGGAGAAGTAGCAATCTAATAGGTTAAAAGGAGTCCATGCAAAGGGAGAATATACATGCTCATTTCAGTTAGCCTAATAGCTGCAGATTGCTGCCTTATGGGAATGTGAGTTTGATACTCTCTAAACAAAATAATCCCATGGGTGCTACTGGCCTGGTCTTTCAGGTCACTTTTAAATTATGGCATCATTTGAACACAAAAAAAAATGGCATAATAGTAGCTGGACATGATAGTAAATACCTGTAATCCCAGCACTTGGGAGGCTGAAGCAGCATTGCTCCAAATTCACCACCAGCCTAGGCTACAAAGCAAGTTCAAGGCCAGCCTAAACTTCAGAGTGAAACCCTATCTCAAAAAGACAAACAAAGGCCATTTTATAAATACTTTTTGAGTTGAAAGATGCTTATTGCTTTTAATACAGGCTATCTTGGTTTTGAAGGACTGTCAAAATACTGTTTAACATGCTGCAATGGGATGTACATGAATGTTCTCATCTATTAAAGAATTTACCTTTTTTACATGATGATATAAAGAGATTAGCCTTTACTCTAGAATAAACAGACTTGAATATTGTGTCTTTATTCCTGGGCCCATGTAAAGTTTATTGGATCACCTTATAAATTAGAAACTGGTGATAATATGTTGTAGTAAGTAGCTGCTTATTCTGAGGATATTCAAAAGAATGATATATCTAGCTGTGGTGAGGCACACCTAAATACCAGCTACTAGGTTGGCTTAGCCAATAGGATTGAGAGTTCCAGGGCAGCTCTTGTAGCACGGAAACCTCATCTCAAACCAAATCAAAGAATCATATGAAACAGTGATACAGTGAAATGTTAGACTACTGAAATCCCTTACAGTTAAGGTGTCTGGGTTTTATTTCTTTAATTGTATTTCTTGAATATAATTTTTCATTTTTTTCTTCTCTACTCCTATCAAGCAATATTGTTAACATGTAATCTCAGTTCTTTGAAGCCTCTCTGGCTTCATCTATTTTATTCATATAGATAATGTCCTGATTTGAACTTTTTAAACTCATATTGGGATTTCTACACTGTGCTAGTCCCTGACTTTTATATATCCCATGTATAGCATATCTCTAGGTTTTTTTGGTTTTTGAGTTACACCTTGGTTCATAAAATATACTCTGATTAAAAGTAAGAACACACAACACTCCCCTTCCCACTAAAAAACTTGCAGTTGAATATTTTCTTGTAGGCTGTTTGGTGTAGAACTGTATATCCTCTCTTTTTCATGTTACATTTCTGAGCCTTTACAGTTTATACCTGCCTGCTCTCTACTTTTCTCGGGAGCCATGTTTCATTCCCTTTCTTTTATGCCAGGGCCAGGGATATGGCTCAGTAGAATAAGTGCTTCCCTGGCAAGCACAAGGGCCTGAGTTCAATCCCCAGTTCCACCAAAAAAAAAGAAAGAAAGAATTCTTTTATGCCATTTCTCTAATGGGAATGACCTTTCTTCTTCTTCTTCTTCTTCTTCTTCTTCTTCTTTTTTTTTTTTAACAGGTGAATTGACTGTGGACCTTTCTTCTTTATGCCCTATATAATTACTCTTTTACTGTTCTGTAGATACTTTACTCTTTAGGATTTATTACCGCACTACTTTTTTTTTTTAAAATTTATGTGTTTGGTACAGGGTCTTACTACACAGTTTAGACTCATAGTGATCCTCCTGTTTTCAGTCTCCCCAGCACTGGGATTATAGATGCGAGCCACCACACCTGGACCGGGTTGCTGGCTCAATGTACTCCAGGGGCGGGGCCTGCCAGGAATGTGGGACCAGGGATCGAACCAACCCTGGTCCCTCTGCTTGCCTAAGCAGGTGCTTAGTCTGCTGAGCTATTTTACTGGCCCCTGGCTTAGAAGTTTCTATGGACAGTGATTTTGTTTTCTGCTATGTCTTTTGGCTTTGTGTAACACTATACTTTTATGTAGTAGGCATTCAACAAATATTTCTGAACTTGATTGTTACTGTCTTTTCCCTCACTCATATTCTTTATATGGTAAAATGTAAGAAACATGAAGTTCACCATTTTACTATTTTTAAGTGCAGTACTGTGATATCAAGCATGTTCTGTGCATCAATCACTCCTACCCATCTCTAGGACCATTCATCTTCTCCCATTGTAACCCCATTTCCATTGAACTCTGACTTCCCATTCTCTTTCTCCCAGCTCCTTGCAACAGTATTTTTCTTTGTCTTCATGAATTTGACTACACTAGGTCCTCGTATAGGAGGAGTAATAAAATGTTTGTCTTTTTTGCCACTGGCTTATTTCACTTATGTCTTCAAGGTTCACCAATATTGTAGTAGCATAGGTCAATTTTTTTCTTTTCATGGCTTAATAGTATTTAACTGTACTCCGTATTTTGCATATCCATGCATCAGTGGACACATGGATTGATTCCACCATTTCATTATTGTGAGTATACTGCTATAACATCAGAATACAAATAAAATTCTCTTGGGTTATACACAGAAGTAGAATTATTGGATCATATGGAAATGCCACATTTATATAAGAATCACCGTACTATTTTTCTATAGTGACTGCCATTTACATCTGCAAAGCAACACAGAGGGGGTTCAGTTGTTCTACGTCCTTGCCAATATTTTGTTCTGTCCTTTCCTTTCTCTTCCCCTTCTTGTTCACCTCACCTCTCTTTTTCCCTTTTCCTTTCCTCATTTACTTTCTCCTTTCTTCCTTTTATTTTTGCCATTCTGTAGCACATGAAATGGTATATCTTTATGGTTTCAATTTATATTTTCCTAATGAACAGTGATGTTGAGTATCTTTTCATAACCTCATTGGCCATTTGTATACCTTCTTTTGAGAAATGTTTATTCAATTCCTCAGCCCATTTAATAGATGAGATCGTTTATGGTTTTGTTGTTCAGTTGTATGAGTTCTTTATGCTGTTAATTGCTTCTTACATGATTTGTAAGTATATTCTCCATCTATGGATCTGTGAATTTCCTGTCACAGGTGTTCTTTTGTTGTTTTTTTTTTAATGCATTTGTTACAGGGTCTCACTGTGCAGCTCGAACGCATAGTGATCCTTCTCTTTCAGCTTCCCTAGTGCTAGGATTACTACACCACCACACCCTGTCTTGGTGGCTGGCTTAGTGCACCCAGGGGCACTTCCTGCAAGGCATTTGGTGCTGGGAATCAGAACCCCCCAGCCCTTGTGCTTGTCTAAGCAGGCATATAGTCTGCTGAGCTATCTCGCTGACCCACAGTGTTTTTTAAAAAGTTAGGTTCTAAATGTAACTGTAGCTACTGTAGTTCTAAATGTAATTTGTACTATTACCACCTCTGTCTTATTTATGAATTAAGGAAAGTGGGCACAAATTAATGTACATTGAGAGAGAGGGAGAGCAAGAGAGGGATGGATGGAGGGAAGGAGGGAGAGAGAGAGAGAGCGAGAGAGCACACAAGCTACCAAAAGCCAAGTGAAAGACGGAGGAAACAGACATCTATCTTATAAAAAGTCAAAGAATTCTGAATCCTGAAAGGGAAGATGTTTGGGTGCTATACCTATGGATATATTTTTGAGAGCTCATGATTATAGCTTACATTAGGATTGCCCAAAAGCAATTTATCCCTCATCTCACCCATTATGTTGATTTACTACTTATTTATTGAACTGCAGTTAGCTATATGTTCTGAATCACTTTACTTTGTAAAATTTATGTCATTGCTGTTTGCCTCCTTTTTGTAATGTTATGAAGAAATAAAAATTATAATAGTATTTATTGAGTGATAACATTTCAGTTTTATTGTTTCATATCTTTTCGAAGAAAATGATGTTTTAATGATGGCATTTTATTATGATCTATTCTGGATGACCAGATGAGAAGTTAATTTGTTACATACAGTGATTTTCTAAGAGCATTAGGGATTAATTGTCTTGATTAAAAAATGGTGACTGGATAGCTAGAAGAGAAAGGTTGAATTGAAGCTTTTTAATAGCCTGTGAATGTTGAGCTATCTGAATGTATTGTAATTACTACTGAATCATTAGTACTAAGTTTTTACTAAAAACTAGAATGGTATATTATCTTTCAAACGTTCTCATTTGGAATCATGACTCCTATATTTAAGATGAAGAGTAAAAATCTTGTCTCCATCAATTATGACTTCAAATTGCAGTAGTAATTTCATTTGTGCTTAAGTACTTTGGATTGAAGATGCAAATTGGACTGCGAGTCCATCTTGAACAATAGTACTTACTTAATATTGAAATAGAATATAAATCTGGCTTTCAGTACCAAAACTTGGGAATGTGTCTGTTTAACTAGGAAATGTCTTTAGTGAAAGGGTCAGAAATGTAAAGTCTTCTTTGGAGACTGATAAAAAATAATACATGAAATACAGAATGATGTGCTCAATAAGCTACAATTCAAATAGAGGAAATTTAATGGGAAATGATTGTATTAATAGCAGATGGACTTACTTCCTGAATTGCAGTTTTACTGGAAATCCTAGAACAGCTTAAATTGTTTTGAGATTTAAAGTCTGATAAAAGATAGATAAAAAGATTTGTTTATTTGATTTGCTGTTGTGATTCTTACTGTGTCTTTTGGATGTTTCATTTGTACTAGGCTATTTTTATGATTCCCACAAATCCACCACCAACATTCAGGAAGCCCGAACTTTGGTCTGATGATTTTACTGATTTTGTTAAAAAGTGCTTAGTGAAGAATCCTGAACAGAGAGCTACTGCAACACAACTTTTACAGGTCAGTGCTTGCAAAAGGAAAAATATTTTTTTTTTTTTCATATCTTCTTGCTTTCTGACACTGACCATTGCTGCTTTGAGTTTCATAATTCACTAAAACTTTAAACCTTCCAAAGAATTATGGATTGAGAAAACAATATATATGCACCACTCTTCTTTATGTTCTTTCTGTCATTTTCTGTTTCTCAGTCCAGTCTTCTTTTCCCATTTTTTTCTTCTCTCTTTGTTCTTGACTCATTTCCTCTAATACTGTTTTGAAACAAAATTTCCGAAGAATTCTCAGAAATGAGTTCTTATCTCTATAGTTGTTATTACTTTGGTTTTTCCATGTGTCCCTTCTGTCAGATTTTCTCCCTGGACTTTTTGCTATACTACAGGATGTAAATACAAGATCCCTGAACTTCATAAAGGATTGTTACATGTTACAAATGTCTGGAAGATTATCTAGTATCCTTGCTGTGAGCAGACTTTGTATCCAGCATGTCAGGAAGTTTTTTTGTTTTTGTCTTTGTTTGCTTTTTTTTTAAAGTCTGTCTTGAAATTCAATGCAGAAAGAAGTAATTTAATAGGATAATAAATATTTATGAAACTTTTCTCAACAGAATTCTCACAACTGAACTAATACAAGCATATCTCACATTAACAAATTTGATATTTATAAAATGTTTCTTTAAAGAAATGACAAAAGAATTCATAATGCTTTTGTAAAATAACTTTTCAACATAACAATAAAAATGATTTTTTGAGTTTGGAAACGATTCATAAATATATTGCTTTTTTATGAAAATTTAACTTTATATTGTTTCCATAGAAGCTAATTTTAGCAATATCTGTTTAATATTATATTCTTTGTATTCATTGACCCAGCTACATTTCTAGGAATTGTTTACAGAAAAACTTAACTGTGTGTGAAATAATAGATATGAAGAAATGACTCTAGACCATTATAATAGCAAGAGATTACAGAAAGCTTAGAAACAATATTTCTCAAGACATTGGAAAGCATCTAAGGTCAATCAAGGAGAGTAGGTGGAAAATACATCTACACACATAGATGTATATATACATATATCAGGGCTTATACAGTATTATGTTCAAAAAATTAAGAGACTATCTTCCACAGTAAGTAACTGAAAAATTAAAAAAAACAAGAATGGGATGGAAACTTTTTATTGAATGTTCTTTATGAGATTTGAGTTTTGCATTACACACAAGAATCACTTTTCAGAAGCAATAATTAGTGGTTATGATGTTAAAAATTTATGTTGTATGTATTTTTACAATAAAAATTGATTTTAAAATATAATGATATTCCAGTGGAATATTAATTGCATAAATTAAGGGCCTTAATATCTGAATTGTTTATATTAATATCTAAGTTATTCAATCCAAAGGAAAACACATAGGGCCGGCCCAATAGCTCAGCGGACTACAGCACCTGCGTAGGCAGGTTCAGGGACCAAGGTGCAATCCCTAGCACTACAAGGCCTGCTGGCCCTGCCCCCAGGGTGCACTGAGACTTCGAATGAGACTGGACATGGTCGTGCATGCCTGTCATCCCAGCGCTTGGGAGGCTGAAACAGAAGGATCACTATGAGTCCGATCTATGTAGTGAGACTCTGTAGATCCTGTACTAAATATATTTTTAAAAAGGAAAGAAACACACATACACACACACACACACACACACATACATGTGCATACACATACACGAAATAATTAAGATCCTTTGAGATTAAGTTGAAATCTTAGCTTTTAAAAGATGAGACAATTGTAATCATAGATATATTAAAAGATAAGGTTCAATTTCAGTCCAGTAGCCCTAGAGTTCCTGATTTGGTTAGGATCCATGTATTTTTTGAAGACAGAACATGGAAGTCAGAATATTAGGGAAACTGAGACTTACTGTCATTTGAACAGTCTGTGGGACTGGATGGAACAGGTAGTATCTCTGAACTTTTACAGTATTTGATTTACCCTACTTTTACCAGTAGAGGTGAGGTATAGAAGAAATTACCTCCCTTTCTGACCCTCTAATATAATTGCCTTTAAATACCTCCTTTATATACTTAAATTCAGAACCAGCATAATTGAAAATTTGTTGTTTAACTTTTTTTAAAAAATTTTTTTCTGATGTTCCTTTTCTTAATGTTCCAAGGCAATTTCTTGTACTATTTCCAGGAGGGTTATGTTAGCTATTCTTTTAGGTTAGATTTGTAGTGGAAAGTTCTTTTAGTTTTCCTTCATCTGAGAATGTCATGACTTCCCCTCCTTTCTTGATAGATATTTATATTAGAGTCAGTATCTTGGGTTGACAGTTCTTTTTCTTACAATACTGAAAATGTCATGCCACTTCTTTTGAGTGCCATAATTTCTTAGGAGAAATCTGCTGTTACTTGGATTGTATTATCTGTTCCTTTTCTCAAGATTTGTTTATCTTTGATTTTCAGATATTATGGTGTGTCTAGTATAATATTTTTTACAATAAAACTTTTATACCAAATATGAATCTCTCTGGGTTTATTTTGTTGGAGATTTGTTTAGCTTTTAAAATCTGTAGGTTTATATCTCTTGTTAAATTAGAAAAGTTTTCAGCCAAATTTTTTGAAGTATCTTGCCAGCCCTACTTTCTTTTTCTTTTACTCCAATGACATAAATTTTTGAACTTTTGTTTTATCTCTATTGGTTCCTGAGGCCTGAGTCTTTTCTTTTTATTGTTTATACTGTTCAGTTTGTCTTTTTTTTTTTTTTTTAAAATCTTCCAACTCACTGATTCTTTTATTTATCTCCCCTTTGCTCTTAAGCTTGTCCAGCAGGTTTTTAAATTTCAGTTACTGCATTTTTTGAGTTCTAAACTTTTTGCTTCTTGTCCACTATCATCACTTCTGTTCAACATAGTACTTGAAATGCCAGAACAATCAGGCAAGAGAAAGAAATAAGGGGGATACATATAGGAAAGAAAGAATCCTAATTATTGTTTGTAATGACATGATACTCTACATAAAAGACCCGAAGTACTCCACTGAATAAAACTCTTCCACAACATAGCAGGATAAAAGATCAGCATAGAAAAATCATTAACATTTGTGTGCTCCAATAATGAACTCAATGAGAAGAAAATCATAAAAACAACACTATTCCCAGTAGCTTCAAAATAAAATGAAATACCTCGGAATCAACTAACAAGGAAGTGAGAGATCTCTATAAAGAAAATTAGAACTCTGAAAAAGGAGATTGAAGAGCATATTAGAAAATGGAAAGGTGTCCCCTGCTCCTTGATAGGCAGAACCAATATTGTCAAAATGACCATATACTCAGAACTGTTAGACAGATTAATTGCATTCCCAATCAAAATAAGAGCAGCAGGGCCAGCAAGATAGCTCAGTAGAGTAAATGCCTGCCTGGAAAAATAACAGCAGCATATTTTACAGATCTAGAAAAAATAATCCCAAAATTTATATATAACCAAAAGAGACCCAGAGTGACAAAAGCAATCTTGGGCAACAAGAAGAAAGCAGGAGGGTTTACAATATCTGATGTCAAATTATCTTTTTTTAAACTAAGGCATACCAGATTTGTTTGCTCATTGCTTTAGAATTCTTATCAAATAATTTTAGTATCTCTGTCATCTTCTTGTTAGGGTCTGTTGATTGGCTTTTCCTCCATTTAAGTTGTAATTTTCCTAGTTTTGGTATGATGAGAAACAGTTGAAATCTGTACAGTGTATTATGTTACAAGGCTCTGGATCCCCTCTCTCCCTCCTTCCCCATTCTTTCTGTCCTTTCTTTCTCTGTTTTTCCCCTTCTTTCCTTCCTTTCTTTCTCCCTCTTTCTTTTGTACTTGGGATAGTACACATTGTCTCACACACACTAGGAGACCAGTCTAACACTTAGCTACACCCACAACCCGTTATTTAAATGTTTGATTATAACAAACCTGTCTTACGCTACTCCAGTGAAAGTAGAGGGTTGCCATTTTATTCATGCTAGCTGAAGTTAGAAGACCATTTTCTGTACTTGGGCTGCTTTGAATTGCAGGGTGAGTGAGGCCTTGTTACTGTTTGATGTGGATGCAAAGTCAGGTTTTCCTAATGTCTTCAACTGGTACTACATTGGGTGAGAGGTGGCCTCATAATAGCTGATTGGTGGTGACAATTTCGATCCTTCACTCACCTGCTTGTGACCCCATTCCAAGAAGGAGAATGGAGCTCCTTATTATTTCCTGATAAGGTTGTAAATATGAGCTCCCATGTGCCACTTTCCTCTTGGGATGGGTACTTTTTATAGTATGTTTTATAGATGAGAGCCCTAGCTTGGTATTCCATCTTATTTGATGCCATCTCAGTAGTAAACCTAGACAGCTTCATGAAGCTGGCAGTTCAGGTTCTTCACTTGGCATTTGGAGTCATACTTTTTTTCTGTGATGTTTGGAGTAGAATGATTATTGTATGAAATTTTCTAGTTCTTTTCCTTGAAAAGCAGGCCCTTTTAAAGTTTGTACTAGCTTCTGTAGTACCCAGTCGGGGATAAGTCAAGTAAAAACAAAACACATGGAAGGCACAGCCATATCTTGAACTCCACCATCTCTAGCCACTCTTTTGCCTTCTATTCATATTTCAGACTGTTTGTAGGTTGTTCAGATATAAGAGTGAACACAACAAAATTATTTTCTTTTGAACATGCCCATGAAGTTAACAAGGTATGTAATTCTCTTGGTCCCCAGTTGGTCTATTGTTGATCTTCCACGTCTGTTAAAGCTAGTTGTATATCCCTTATCTGAAATGCTTGGGGCCGGAAGGGTTTCAGATTTCAGAATGTTTTAGGATTTTTGGAATATTTGCATAGACCATAGACTACCAGTTGAACTTCCCTAGTCTGAAAATCAGAATTCTAAAATGTTTCAAAATCTGAAACTTTTTTAGTGTCATACTGGCTAAGTCTTCTACCTATTCCACTTTGATCATGTTATTGATGATTATTTTTGTTTGACTAATATTTCATTGCCACTAAATTCTCCTTTGCCATCAGATTCTCCATTTCCTCTTTTTCTGGCAACTACTTTTTAAAACCGAGCTTATTAATAATTTATACCTGTATATATTTACTTTCCCCCACTCATTTCCCCCACTCATTTCATTTCTGAACTGTACTATAAGATTATTTAGTAAAGGCTTTTTACATTATGCTTTTTCTCCTATAATTAAAATATAGGCATCTTATCCTAAGCATTTATTATCTTTACCTCACTGTTGCCTGTATTGAAACTCACAGAACTCGATTTCTCTAAGTGACATTCCTGTCTTGGACAGGATAAGTGTTTCTGCTGTATTCAGCATACATCCTCCATGTTGTGTCTTTATTCATATGCTTCATCCTAAACAACCTATTCCTTCTTTATGAGGCACTGTGACTACCGTATCCATTCTTCTGTTTGTTTATTTTTTTGTTTGGCAGGTGGTAGTGGTACTGGAAATTGAACCCAGGACTTCACACATGCTAAGTTTACAGCCTAACACTGAAATATACCTTTGGTATAGTCTTCTGTCTGTACATCTCTTTAACGTGTAGGTTGTACCAGACGAATGTAACGTTTGTCATACAGTAATTTTAAAATATATATTTATCTTTTATTCCTTATGTTAGATTGTAAATTTGTTAAGGGTGAAGAACATAACTTCTTTGTGGGTTTTTTCCCCCTTTGTTTTGTTTTGATTTTGACTTTTTTTTTCCAGTACTGTTTCTCAAAAGGTTTCAGAGTAGGAGAGGGTTACCTTGCATCTTGCTCTGCTAGTATGTCTAGAACTGTCTTTGTGGTTGTATCACAAGTACCACTCTTCCAACTTAGCACAAAAAGAAGAAATCATGGATGGATGCAGAATGTTTTACAGCCAAGACTAGGAAATAAAACAATACTTGAACTCACATTCCACTGGTGAGAACTTAGTCATTTAATCACAACCAGCTGAAAGGGAAGCTGAGAAATGTAGGATCTGGCCGAACAGCTATAGGTCTGGCCACAACTTAATTTTGGTGAATGCCCAGGAGTCTCAATCACTGATTTGTTAATGGGACTTAATTTATCTGTTTTACTGTTTCTGTAACTATTTACCAGACTCTGGCAAAATTCTTAACCCAGTTTCTATAAATGTTTACTCTTTTACAGCTTCTAAATGTCTATAATTTCATCAACATGTTTTTTCTGGATGTATATTTTTCTGTGCTGTTGATCTTTATTAAAATAAATATGTTGCTTTTACCTGAAAAGCTTACTGGCATATAATTATGAAAAATAAATTTTGAAGCTGCATTGGTGCCTCAAAATAAATTTGTCTATACTAAATTACATTTATAACTTGCTCCTCTATTTTCTCTCATGCTTTTCTCTCCCAGCAAAAATTCAAGTCTATTTGTATGATTTTCTTTTATCACAGTTTATAATAATAATATTATAGAGAACTTAGCCATTTTAGTTAGAATGGTATAAAAAAGTGACAAGTTGTTTTCAAATATAGTATGAAACTAAGGCACTAGTTATCTGAAAATATTTTTCTGTCTTTATTTGAAATAAGTTATTTGAGACACAACAAAATAGAAGGTATATAAAGGAACTAATAAAATTAGTTGCCTTGAAAAAAAAAAAAAGGCAGGCTAGATAGCTCAGCAGATTAAAGCACCTGCCTAGGCAGATGCAAGGACTGAGGTTCAATCCCGGTCGTTCTGTGCTGGCCCCACCTCCTGGGTGCCCTGAGACAGTGATTGAGACTGGGTATGGTGGCACACACCTATAATCCCAGGACTATAAAACAGGAGTATCACTACGAGTCCGATCTGTGTAATGAAACCCTGTAAACCCTGTACTAAATACATAAAAAACAAAAGAAAAAATTAGTTGCCTTCCTTTTGACCACTGATCTTTAGTTGTCAGTTTATAAAGATTAAATTCTGTATCCATGGCAAAATACATTATTTTTATTTGTAATATAATTACCACTTTTTTTAGTGTGTAATATAATTAGCACTGTTTTTAAAAAATCTATTATTTTCACTACCTAGTGTATACTTCCTTTATATAGTTGTATGTTTAAGGTAATGTAGTATTATTAACAGAGTTATATTTTTATGTGTTAGGTTTTCTAAAGCAGCCAGTGCATTCTGTTTTCTTAACCAAACTGGTTAGCATTTACTGTTGCTTTTGTACTTGTTACCTGTAATTCAGAAAAATCTTTTGACTTTGTACCGTTGATTTTACTTTTTTTAGCATCCTTTTATCAAGAATGCAAAACCTGTATCAATATTAAGAGACTTAATCACAGAAGCTATGGAGATCAAAGCTAAAAGACATGAAGAACAGCAGCGAGAATTAGAAGAGGAAGAAGAAAATTCGGTTTGTAATTCTCAAAAAGTCAATTTTTTATCTTGGTCTTTTAAAAAAATTTTGTTTTGATAAAATATATTAATAGTACTTTTTATTACACAAATAAGGTATGTTTCTTCATTAAATCTCTAAAAATATATATTGCTTGTGAAAATAATTGTTACTTTTTCCTAATGTCTGAAGAACTTGTGATTAGTGAGGAGCAAACATGATGATGAAAACATGTAATCTTAACACTTGAGAGGCTGAGGTAGGCGGGTCAGTTGAGCTAGGAGTTCAAGACCAGCCTGGGGAACATAGTGAGACAAGGAATGGGAGTGGGAGTTAATGATGAGTGATATCTTTTTGAACTTTTTTTAACTGGTCACCAACTATGCTATGAAAAATGACAAAATAACAACGCTTAATGACTATATGGAGAAATTGGAGCTTTTGTTCCTTCTTAGGGGAGTGTAAAATGGTACAACATTTTTGGAAAACATTTTAATGGTATCCTGAAAATTTACACATAAATTTAGAATGTGATTCACCAATTCCATTCTTGGATACATACAGATGGTACTCAGTTTATGATGATTCAACCTAATGATTTTTTTACCTTTACTACAGTAGAAAAAAGTACCAATAGTTCGTCTAGCTTTTCACTGTCAGTATAATACTCATTGAATTATCTATGATATAATAAAGTATTATAAAATTCTCTGTGATTTTTGCCTACCTATCAGTTAATATAAATGTTTCAGGCACTTGAAAACTAGGCAAAACTGAGCTGTGAGATTCAGTTGGTTCAGTGTGTTAAAAGCCTACATTTATACTGAGAATATTTAGTTGATATATTTTGAAGGAAGGACTGTGAAAATGTTTTGGACATATTTAAAAATTATGTTTTTATTCTTTGAATAAGTATTTGTTTTGTCCTATGGAGTAAAGCTATTATTTCTAAGTAAGAATATTGTGTTGTTTGTTATTTTTAACTGAAATTATAAGAAAAAAATTAAAGTCTTAGCAGAGTCACACAATGAACAGTATTCATACACTTTGGACCACATTCTTAGACAGCAGCTTTCATCTTGATATTGTTTCATGATTTGTTGTTCTCAATATCGAATACATGTATACATACACGAGCTTGAATGAGAACAATGAAATATCTGGAATAGCTCTGAAGTACCTGTGTCTATAGTAGAAGAGACTATCGTATAATGCCTTTCATTTAAAAAGCAGACTTTTAAGTCAGTAGTCATTTTTTCTCAGGATTATTTAACCACATTGAAACCTCAAAAGTTTACAGAGTTTATACTGTTCATTATTTAGAGATTCTTTTGCAAATTTACCTAAATTGGATTCATATGGAGTTATCATAGTTTAGTATCAGAATGTCCCAAGAACTCTCATGTGTTTAGAGGTGGGGCTTTTGGATAGTTATTAGATCATAGGGCGGGGAGTCGGTATTTATTAGTGGATTGATCCATTTATTGAGTTCATAATTAAACATGCTGTGAGAAGGATGGGACATAGTAGAAAAGGTGAGGTATGTCACAGGAGAGGTACCTTGGAGGACATTATCTCCTTGCCTTTTCTCCCTGTTCCTGGCTTCCATGGGTTCAGCAGCTTTCCTTCACCAACAGCTTCTACCACACTGTGTTTGCCTTGGAGCCAGATTACCATGGACTAGTGTCCTAAAGCTGTATATCAAATGAAACTTCCCTTCATTTATGGTGTGGATATTAGTTGTCTTGTCCTAGCAAAAGAAAAGTGGCTAATGCAATAATTTTAAAATAAAGTAGCAAATTTATTATAGGACCAAACATTAGAAAATCAATTTATGTCTTTAAATATCATAATTTGGACAGACTTACACTTTGACTAAGTCAGCACAAAATTTGACATAAAAATGAAAGGTATAAAGGGATTTTCTTGTTCTCTTTTATATTATTCTGATTTATCTGTAGCATTCAGGATGTAATCATGCAATTTGGTAATTTATTATGTTATAAGCAGCATTCACTCTCATGTAATATCTAATTAGCTGGTGATTTTTAGGACAATGTTAATTTTCTAGCATACTATATTAAGATGCTATACAGGCATTTGAATGTTTAAATAATTTACACAGTAAAAGGGTTAGTCCTTGCTGTTTTCAATAAAATAACAAGGCAAACACCCTACACATGGCACAATGTGTGATTATTTAATAGTGGAATGGATGTTCTTAAATCAACTTTATATGATAAGGCACAGAATGCACCATTGACATGCAGTAGTTTTTAAAGTAGATTAAAAGATTGATCAAGAGTTTATAGGACTTGCTTCGTCACTGTAGCTCAGACATTTCCTATATGGATCACAGTGTTAAGTGAAATACAGGGAGTCAGATGCCTGTAGAATCTTAAATGAAATGCTAAACAAAACCTAGAACACTTCTTAATGTTAGGTTGTATGAGACCCTTTCACTTTTATGCATGTACCAGGCCTTTTAGTTTTACTTTTTTTTGTTTGTTTGTTTTAGTTTTACTTTTATATAAAGCAAGACGTTATTTATCTTCATATTAAGTTGGTAATAACTCAGAAAAGAGTTTTGCTTGTTGTTTTTAAGACTACCTGAGAGCTTCTATATTTGGAAAAGAAATGGGAACTTTCTGTTGACTCCTTTATGGTCTACACTTTAAACTTTACAGGTTGTGGTTTTTAATGGCTGAAGAATAACATTTCTCTTTTAAATTTGATTTCTTGACTCAATTCTCTGCTTGGTGTGGGTAGAAACATTAGGTGCCACTCCATGTCCTCTACAGATAGAGCCTGCCAGATGAATATTTCTCAAAACCTTTCCCCTTTTCTCTTACTTCTATTGAATAGGAACTTCAAATCAGTCTATTCTTCAAGAGCCTTTTGAATTAGATAAAGAACAGAACATAGCAGAATCAACCCAAGTCAGTCCAGAAACTTCTGATGTACTAGCTTGTTAAAGAAGATGTAGAATTGTTGAAGAGCAGAACAGACTGCTGATTCTACTTCCAAATGTCTCTTAGATCCATGGGCAAGTTGCTTAAGCTGTCTTCAGTTTCCTTATCTGTAAATAGAATTGTTATGGAGATACAGTTGAAATTTTAAAATATATATCTTAGCATGGGAGGCATGTTTTGCACATAGTATATGCTAAGTGTAGCTTTTGTTTCTATTAATAGTGCTATGTTACTTTAACATTTTGACAAGGTATTTCAGATTTTGGTTTCTGTGATGGCACTTGTTGCTTCTGCTTATATTGCTGTCTATTAAAACAATGACACTGATTACACTTGAACCAGTATAAACTCAAAATTTCTTATTAAGCATTTATTTTCATTAAAAAATATTTTAGTGCATATTTGTAGTACACAGTGATCACAGTCCTCATAGGGAGTTGGTACATGTATATAACACGTACTCTTTTTTTTATCACCTTCCCTATTTCTCCCTCCCCACTTTGTCCATCTTTTGGTCCCTTACCCATTTGCAAAAGATCTGTTTCCTTATTTCTTATTATCTGTATTTTATTTTGCTCTTGATTTATATTATGGGTTTTTCATATAAGAGAAACCATGCAGTATTTAAGCTACTTAATCTGATTTATTTTACTTAAAATTATGGTCAAGATATATCAATTTTCCTATAGGTGATTCAAGTTTATTGATTGGTAGACCTATAGGCCACTTGCAAGATTTAGCTGTTGTGAATTGTACTGCTATAAACATAGGTATGCATGTATCTCTGTAATATAACGTCTTTAACACTTTGGGGAAAATACCTAGAGGGGGAAATGGGGTCAAATTGAATTTCTAGTTTGGGTTTGTGAGAAATCTCTCTACTGATGTCCATTGTGGTTGTACTAGTTTACATTACACTAACAATGCACAAATGGTATGTTTCCCCCAAGCAGTGTCATCAGCACTTGTTCTTTGATTTCTTACTGATGCCATTATTTTATGCAATAAGATGGAATCTCAGTGTTGTTTTAATTTGCATTTCTCTAATGGCCAGAGATGGTGAACGTTTTTTCATTTATTTTTTGACCATTTGTATTTCTTCTTTTTAGAAGTGTCTGTTCATTTCAGTTGCCCATTAGGTTTCTTTTTTTTTTTTTTTTAATGGGGGGCAGGGTGGTGGTGGTAATTTCTTTGAGTTCTTAATGTATTCTCAGTGTGCTTTGTGTGAGAAACAGCTGGCAACGTTTTTATCATTCTGTAAGTTACTTCTTCACTCTATTGTTGGTTGTTTCCTTTGCTATGCAGAAGCTTTTTAACTTGGCATGATTCCATTTGTTGATTCTTAATATGATTTGTGAAATTGGTGTTCTGTTCAGAAAGTCCTTGCCTGTGCCTATGTCTTTAATAGCTTTCCCTGTTTTATCTTTCAGCAGATTAGGTATTATTGCTTTAACATCTAGTTCTTTTATCCATTTTAATTTACTGTATGTTGAAAGATGGAGTTCTGGATTCAGTCTTCTGCATGTGGATAGCCATTGTCCTAGCAATATTTGTTAAAGATGCTGTCTTTCCTCCAGCATAAGTTTTTGGCTCCTTGGTCAAAATAAGGTAAATTGTTGTATTTCTCCTATGGTGGTAAACCTATAAGAGTTATCAATAACAAACAACTGGTGGCAGCATGTATGCTATAGGTTCACCACAACTATTCTGATGATCCACGTGCCTGTTTTTATGCTCATACCATGCTGTTTTATCACTGTAGCTTAGTAGTATATCTTGAAATTCTTTTAAGCATTTAAAAACAAAACTTAAATAACCAAATACGTTTGGAAGAATTAATGTAACTTCAACTGAAAAAATACTTTAAGAAAATTTATTTCCAATCCTTTACTTCTTAGACTTAGTAGCAAGTATTTATATTTGTGATAAATTATTGATAACAAATTAAAATCTGTTAAAAGATTTTTGATTGCTTGTTATTGCTTATTTTTCTGGGTAATTACATTATACCATAAAAAATTCCTCCTTGGTGTTTGCATTACGACTAGGTAACTATAGTTCATAAACATAATGAATTATGACGTTACTTTTTTGTGATTTCTGAAACTAATACTTGTCACAGTTTTTACTATTTCTGTTAGTTTTCTATGTACTGATCAGTAATTTATTTTCAAACTATATATTCCCATACTCTCTGATGAACTATAAACTCCTTTAAGTCCAAACACCAGTTATTAATATTGTACTTTTTCTTGGCTTACTCTGTTCCTAGCCACCTATCATCCTCTAATCTGAAACTGCTCTTTGGGAGTCTCGGTAGCTGACATCTTCAGATTTCCCTTCAGCATATTCCTGAGAACTTAATTTTTTCTCTTCAGTAATAGATCTTCAACTTGCTGGCTTTTGTGTTTGGCTTATTTTGAGGATCATATCTCCTGATTTTCTGACATTAGTGTTTTCTAGACTTTGTATAACCATGTTTCTGTTTCACCTTTAACTATCACTGATTCTAAAATTCTAGTTTGGAAATAGTTCCCTTCCAGTTTTGAAAAGCCTTGCTCTATTTCACTGCTTAGCAGTACTACTGATGTGAAGACAGATGCCATTCTGATTCCTAATCCTCTGAAAATTAGGATCTTCATATCCTCCCTGCTATTTAGATCTTTCATGATAGTATGCCTTAGTGTTGATCTTTTTTTATTTTTTTTTAATTTTATTGATAAACAGCAATGAGACAGTTTCAAATCAAATCGGAAGTACAGTTTCAACAAATAACACACTGCATATATTCTTCTTAGTGGTTAATTGCTGTACAAGATGCAGACTTGAGATCCTATTTACAAACACCATTAGAA
>NW_004524694.1:1035518-1047022 GCF_000260255.1 Octodon degus | reverse complement strand
CCTGGTGTTTTTTAGTTCTTTATAGATTCTAGAGGGCAGACCCTTGTCTGAGTACTTATTTGTCATGATTATTTCCAAATTTGTAGGTTGCCTTTTCACTTTATTGGTAATTTCTTTTGACGTGAAAAAACTTCTCAGTAAGAGCAGAAGTGTTGATCTTTTTTATAATTCATTACATGGGATGTCTTTTGGCATTTTAAATCTAGCAATACTCTTCAGTTCTGTTAATCTTTTCTTTCTCAATAATTTTCACTTTTTTAAATACTTGCCTGGCAAATGCAAGGTCCTGAGTTCAATCTCCGGTACCAAACAAGCAAACAAATCGGTAATTTTCCCTTTTCTTCTGGAATGCCTTTTGATTGTTGGTCTTCTTAGGTTAGTCTTTCAGTGATCTTGTTTTTTTAGGAGGTGGGTTGAGGTCTTCTAAATTTTATCTTCTAGCTTTCTGTTTTTCTGTATTGCTTAATTTCCAAGATAGCCTCTTCTTCATGATTGTGGTATTTTCATGATGATTTTGAGTTTTCTTTTGCTATTGTCTTGTTTCTTCTTTCTTTGTTATTGATTTCTAACTTTTCTTTTATTGACTATCTTCAGATGTTTGGTGATTATATTTGAGAAAAGCACTAAAATTACCTTCTGAAAGTTGTGTGTGTAAAAGCAGAACCAATTAACTAACATAGACAAGATGTTACAGCACACTTTCTTGGAGTGAGAATTTGCTAGGCCTAAACTCATGCTTTCTATCTTCCATTTTAATGAAAATGCTTGCTGGTTTTGTGTATTGACTTTGTAAAAGGATAATTTTTAGTATGACCTCTTTATTTAAAAAAATCTATGAAATACTCCATATATTTCAGTGATTAAAGTACTCTTCCAGTACCCACAAATTAGTAGTATTCAAAGAAAAGCATAGTTTGGTTTATTCTGTCAAACTATAGATCAAAGTGATCCAAGCAGTGAATGAAAGATTTCTGAAAGATACTATAAGAAATCAGTGTACCTAAGACAACATATATCAGAAGGGTAAATAATAAAAATATGAGTAAGTAAAGATTATTTCTCTTTTTCAAATCAATAGGTCTTTTTATGAAAAAGTTTCTCTGTGATGGAGCTAAGGAATAGCCTAGGATTATCTAACATGAAAACAGTTTTCGAATGAGTCAAAACTACTTAACATTTTGCTTGCCTTACCGTATGTATCTGTGAAGACAAGGTTCTTCTTGGTTTGTAGCTTCTCTCATTTGGAACTCATCTCAGTTACCGTTGGTCCATAACATTGGTGCTTATTTATTTTGTGTTGGTGCTCCATTTGGGAAGTTCATTTGGCCAGTACCTTCTTAGTTGTGATTCTAGATCCTGGCTTTTAGGATGTCACAGCAAGTTTTGGATCAGTAGATATTAAATTTTTTCAGTGAAATTTTACCTGTTTTTCCACTTTTGGATTATGAAAGTTCTTTTCAGCCATGTAGGAAATCTGTTGGGTTGCAATGTAGTACATTAAGTTTGGCTATTTCATAGCTATTTCCAGTCCAGATCCTGAATTAGTCCTTACCTAGAAATTGTGCTGACATGCCAAAGAACACATTTGACATTGCACTGTTGAAAACTATGAAGCTAAGTTTTGAGACAATTTAAATCATACTCTTTCCCTGATCTCAAAATTCCAGAACTGTAAAGTTTACCATTGGGCTCTATTATAAGAGATACTGGATTTATATTTGATATCCACTATTAATACTTGGGCTAGTTTTGGATCCTGCTTTTTCATTGAGCGCAGTCTTTCAGCAAACTCATGAGTTATACCAATATCAGTTTAACATTTTTCTAAATGTAATTTTCTGCTGTATCATTCAGCTTACTACAGTTTTAGAAAAATCAGTGGCCCAATATTAATGTTTCCTTCAACTTTCAATGTAGCTTTAAGAAAGGAAACAGTATATGATGAGCATTTCACAATATTATTTTAAAGTTTTAGTGTTGTACATCTGTGGTCTTGGTAAGTATCATAAACCTCTTTTTATTTCAGAAAGGTATAGAATACTATTACAAATAATGTCTTTTGAATTTGGTTTTTATACCTATTATGGAAAAAGCTTGTCTGATGAGAATGTATTTTGACAAATTGATATGCTTTGATAGGTACTCAGTAATTATACAGATTTTTAAAATTAAAAAAATTGCAAACAGATTTCTACAGTAGATTAATCCCAGTATAAAAATATACTGTTTTAATTTAAACATTAGTGGGCCAGTGAGATAGCTCAGCAGCCCAAGCACCTGCTTAGGCAAGTGCAGGGACCAGCGTTCGATCCCCTCTATCCCTGGTATCACATGGCCCACCCACCCCACCCCCTGGGTGCACTGAGCCCACCAAGACGAGGTGTGGTGGTGTGAGCCTGTAATCCTAGTGCTGGGGAGGCTGAAAACAGGAGGATCACTACAAGTCCGAGCTGCGTGGTGAGACCTTGTACAAAATACTTTAAAAAAAAAAAAAAATTGGTGTGACAAAGATATTTTATTGGGACATTTCTAGCAGCAATACAAATTTGATTCTGGGAAAACTGTATTATATAATAAAAGATATTCCATTGGATATTAGTAGGAGACATTTCTAAATCTTTAGTTGAATTGATTAGGTGACATATCTGCATTTGTTCATGTTTGCTGTACATATCAGCCTGAGCTGAATAATAGGAGGGATGCCCACATTTTAAAGAGTTTTTACTAACAATTTGTTCTTTCTATACAATACAACTTTGAAATACAGTATTTAATTATTACTAAGGAGCATTTATAGTAGTAGTGTCAGTAGTTTAAAGCAAATTTGTATGAATTACTCCTTCCAAATAAAAGTTTAAAATATAGAATACTGAAAAAAATAGAATACAGGATTCTGTTTTGAAAAATAGTGTGTACTTAAATGTATTTTTTAGACATGTGCATACTGAAATTTGCTATTTTTTAAAATTACCTATTCTGACAAGAGATTATAAAATATTTCTGGTTTAATAGTGGGATGAAGAGTTCTTGTCAGTACAGAAATTAAATACAGGAATCACTTGGAGTCTGTGTTCTTTAATGCAGAAATGAATACTAATGAATTTGTAGGGTATTTTTCCAAATTTTTAAATTTTATTTTAAAGAGTAAAAACAAATAGCAGAAACAAAGACAAAAACAGAGTAACAAGTAACAGTACAAATTCTACAGAGTTTCAACACACGAATAAAAATTTAGGGCCAGCAGATAGCTCAGGGGACTAAAGCACTTGCTAAGGCAGAGAGCAGCGGCCAGGGTTTGATCCCCGGTGTGCCATGCTGGCCCCGCCCCCAGAGTGTGCTGAAACAGCAGTTTAGACAGGGCATGGTGGTGCACGCCTGTAATCCCAGTGCTTGGGAGGCTGAAAACAGAAGGATCACTATGAGTCCTAGCTGCATAGTGAGACCCTATACCAAATACAGAAAATTTAAAAAATAAATGAAGTCTCAATTATGTGTAAATTTTCTTAGTTTTTACTTAATGCTGTTTTTCAGTTTCAGAATTTATCCGTTATACCACACTAGATGGTTTTCATGTCCTGATGTCACAGTTCCTTGGAATGTCTGTATTTGAGGACCTAGAGAGTACAGTAATGCTGGTTATATATCTTGTAGAGGGGGCCTGCCCCTTAGCTCAGTTCTTTAAGTGGCTGCTTCAACAAAGCAGTCAGGCTCAGGTCGCTGTGGTTCGATCCCTGGAACTCAAGCCAGCCAAACCTGCCCGGAAGGCATTCCGAGTCAGCCAAAAAAAAAAAAAAAAAAAAACAAACCAAATCCTTCTGCCATTTAAGGGGATACAGATGAATGTCCATTTTTGTATCTGTGTATTCAAAATTTTTAGGATAGATATATAGTTACATTGTCTTAATGAATAGAGGAATTTGTTCTAATCCTGTTTGTAAAAAGGATATCATGTCTGCATCTTGTACAGCAAATAACCACTAGGAAGAGAGTGTACAATGTGTTAATTATTGAAACTGTCCTATCAATTTGGTTTGAAACTGTCTCATTGGTATTTGTTTCTCAATAAAATTATGGAAAAAAAAGAATAGAACATATCTTCTAGAATTTCTCTCATTTGACATTTGGCATTTTTTGAATTATGATGAGAGTGGGGCTATTGTTTTAGGGAGAAGACCAGTAGAGGAAGTTTCATCCCATAATATTAAAATATTTTCTGTCAACATGATTTATCACTAATAGTGTTAACCATGATCACCTGGCTGAGATAGTGTTGTCAGATTTTTTAAATGGTAACTTTTCTCTTTTTTCCACTCTGTGTACTCTTGGGAAAAAAAAATAATCATCATCCACACTTAAGCAATAGAAAAATAATTGCCTAAGTTATTTGGAATTCTACCCAGGATATTTGTCTGATTTATTGACTGATTGATTTAATTTAGTCACTTTTATTAATATAGCTTGTGTTTTGCTTTATTTTCCCCTCAAATTGTTCCAGATTTGAGTATTGGTATCTGTTTCAGTTGATACTTTTGTCCCTGTGACATACCACTGTCAATATGGGTTTTATTTTCATTTCTTGATACCTCCTTACTGTAAGATATTTGAGGTTCATCTTGCATATTTCCTGCTTCAGATGTAGAATTTGGGGTTTAGTTCTTTCTACTGGAGTCGTATTAGAAACAAAGATTGGACCCTCAGTGTACTTGTTGCCACTGTGTGAGGTTATTGCCTCTATGGCTCTCAGTTTACACAAAAGGAAATTATGTATTTGTGCTGATGAGTATGTGTATATGTACATGCATATGCATATGTATCCAGCTTTGTCTATACTAAGCTAAGTATGAGTTCATAGTGATGTCTCTGACTCTTATTCATTACCACCATAGGTTATTTGAGCTGTGTTCTTTTGCTTTTTCATAATCTGCCACTCCATTGAGAAACCCAGCTTCCACCCATCAGCATTTACTGAATTTTTTACTGCCGGTATGTTAGTATAGGGCCTTCAGAATTATTAGCTCATATATCTGCAGGAAGCAACATTATCCACTAAAGTACTCTTATTAAATTCCTTTTATCTTTGGTCTTAAATACTCCTCTCACTTCTGAAGTTTAGGTTATACCATTTCTCCCCATATCCTTCCAAGGAAGTTCTTTCGTATATTCTAACAGTCAGATTTTTTTGCGGGGGCTGAAGGGGAACACATTCTGCATTCCATCCTGGGGTTCTCTAATTACCTAAATGATTTTTTAATGAAAGTTGTAAAGCATTCATTAAGATTTACTCTATAATATAAAATTGTAAAAAAAAAGTTATATGTATTTGACCAGTATATGGTGTTTGATATTCTCCATTACAGTGTCAGACAGAACAGATAAGACATAAACTGGGAGAGTCCTTCTGCTTTATCTCTTCAGCTCTCTCCCTATGCTCCTTGCAACTGCTGATCTGTTTGTAGTCTCTAGATTTTTCTTTTCTATAATACTGCATAATTGGAATCATACACTATATGTCGCATTTTCAGACTGGCTTCTTTCATTTGACAATAACATTTAAAGTTCATCCATTTTTTATGTAACTTAAAATCTCACTTTTATTACTGACTAGTATGACATCATGCCACTGCTTATCTATTTTCTCTTCTAGGACATCTTAGTAACCTAGTTGTTTGAATCAATTACTAATAACTACCATGAACATTTGTGGTGCTAGCTTTTTTAGTAGTATATGTTTTCATAAGTTAGTTGAGTACATGTGATTGAAATTTGCTCTGTCTTACTTATAATGTATTTAGCTTTGTAATAAACAACCAAACTCTCTTCCAATGTGTATAATTCTGTATTTCTACCAATGATGAATTTCTGTAAATACACATTAGCAATTCATAATATAGTTTAAACCTTTTATTCCTTCTTTTTTTATGCATTTTAGTACAAGGTCTACAGGGTCTCACCTCCCAAGTGCTGGGGTTACAGGCATGTGCCACCATGCCTAGTCTCAGTAGGCCTCTCAGCGCCCCCCTGGGGTGGGGCCAGTATGACATGCACAATCAAACCCTGATCCCTTCTTCAGCCTAAGAAGGTGCTTTAACCTGCTGAGCTATCCGGCTGGCCCTATTCCTTCTAATAGGTATTTAGTAGTATATTATTGTTTAACTTCTAATTCCTTAATGGTAAAGCTATTGGGCATCATGTGCTTATTTAATGTTTATATTTGCAAAGTGTTTAGTACTATTCCCCATTTTATAATGGGGCTGTATTGTTTGTTTTTGTACTGTTGATTTTTTAAGAAATTCTTTTGTATTTTGGATACAGGATCTTCCTAAACTATGTGCTTTGAGGGGCCGAGGAGATGGCTCAGTAGAATAAGCGCTTGCCTGGCAAGTGCAAGGGCCTGAGTTCAAGCCCCAGTTCTGCGCCCCCCCA
Organism: Octodon degus; assembly: GCF_000260255.1. Classification (NCBI taxonomy): domain Eukaryota; kingdom Metazoa; phylum Chordata; class Mammalia; order Rodentia; family Octodontidae; genus Octodon; species Octodon degus. Next base: position 1,040,599 of record NW_004524694.1, on the reverse strand, counting down.
AAAAAAAACTATGTGCTTTGCTAATATTTTCTCCCAGTTTATGTCTTATCTTTTTTTTTAATAATGTCTTTTAGAACGAAAGATTTTAGTGTTAGAATCACCTTGTAAGTTTTTTTTTAATGGGTCATGCTTTAGGTTTCTACAATCAACACAAAATTCAAGATCTACTGACTTGTTTTCTGTGTTTTCTTCTGAAGCTTTAATGGTTTTGCATGCTACATTAAGGTCTATGATATATTTTGAATTACTTTTTGTGAAAACTTAAAGTGTGTATCTTGGCCTGGACTGGCCTAGCTCCTTTCCTCTTAATATTTAGTTGTCTCAGCACCTTTCTATAAAAGACCTTTTGCCTGTCCATATAATCTTTTGTGTAATTTTTGTCAGTATTTGCTAATTAGCTGATTGGGGTAGAATTTGTTAGAACAAAATAACATCTTACTACAATTTAGTTATCTAAACCATTAAAATGTAATGACCCTCAGTTTATTTATATTTTCTTTTATCAGATCCTATATATATTTTTATGTTAAACTCAAAGTGTGTCATTTTTGGTGCTATTGAAAAACTTAAAAAAAAAATCTCCATATCCAGTTATTTATTACTGGAACACAGGAAAGCAGTTGACTATAGTATATAGCCCTTCTGTTTGTGTTCTTACCATACTCAGTGTTGCTCCCAGGAGTTTTTGTAAAATCTTCTATGAAGTATTTTTGTTAACTTTTTATACAGTAGATTATGTCACTTACAAATATAGGTTTGTCTCTTCTTATCCACTTATCTTTCTATATTTCTTTGTCTTCACTATATTTCTCTCCTGTTCTCCCCTCCTTGCTTCCCTCAACAGGGTCTCACTGTGTGGCCCAGGCTGGTCTCAAACTCCTAGACTCATTTGATCCTCCAAGCAGCTAGGACTACAGAGGAGCACTGTCATGCCCACCTCTAACTACATTTCTTTTTCTGTTTCAGAAGATAGGTCTTTCTTCCGTTCATAAATATTGGTATAGAAGCAAGATAAGATACGGTATTTACATTCAAGAAGATTCCAAGCTAGTGAGGCAGCAGTAAATGGATGACAGTCATGATTTAACATAACAAGCACTCTGAGTATCTCAAGATATGCCTTGAACCTGTGAGGGCCAACGTTTTAGAGAGGAGGGTGGAAGTGGGTGGGAAGGGAGAGGGGAGGAGGGGGAGGGGAGAGAGGGGAGAGAGGGGAGAGAGGAGAGAGAGTTGATGTAACTCTATGAGCACCCCTGAGTTTGATCTCCATGCTTTAAAAGAGGGAAAAAAAAGTACCTTATTGGCATGTGAATTATTTCTTTAGCAACACTTCAGTCAGGCATATGTTACATTTTTGTGTTGAGGTGAAAGACTGTTGTATTGGGAATTTGAATAATGTAAATTGCATCGTAAAATGATTTCAGTAAGTCTTTCTAAAAAATTATATATTTCCTATTTCTTAATATCATTTAATATTTCTAAATATGTGCAAGTAATATTTCTTCCTTTACATGTATGTTAAAGTTTCTGTTTGCTCTTAGCATCATAAAAGAGTAGAAAAAGCATGAGAAAGAGAAAGAATGGAAAAGGATACTCCTTTCAAATTAGCTATTAAATAAATTTGTGCTAAGAGCAGGAGATATACAATCATAAATCTTTTTATATAAAAGCAACTTACACAGTAGTTATAATGTACTATGAATATTTTATTTCCTTAGTAGTCCTTCATCCCTTTTGTGGTATCAACATGGTACAACAATAATCAACACATAATCAACACATGGTACAGCTATTATTTGCAAGTCATTTTGGAAATTATGAAATGTAAACCACATCTGTAGTCCTTACATGAAGCATAAGCACTAATTTTATAAAATATAACTTCTTTTGTATAAATATGACCTGAGAGTGGTTTTGTTATTTTAAAATCTCAGTTTAAAAATTATTATTCATCTGTTTCTGAAAGTTATTGATAGTACGTGAGTAAATGTAGCCTATTATATCAAATACCTAGTTAGTGGAATTTTAGCCTTTTGCCTTTGGTGCCCTCTTGTGACGTTTTTGTAAACTGCTTGTAAAAAAAATTTTACAGGTGTTACTTTTATTCTAAAATATTTTATTTTATAAGCTCTTTTATATTTTGTTAATCCTTTGACATACTTTTGACTGTGAGAGAGAAACATAAAAGTCATGGCTAAAGTTGCTTTTACCTTTTAATGTACTCTGTTGAACATCAGTATTGTGCTCAGTGGTTGGGGGATAATCTTGTTTGAAAACTTTTTGGATAGTGCCAAGAACTTGTGCAGTCTTGCATCATGGAGCTTCTGAAGTCCTGCCCACATTCCTTCTTACCATTTAGGCTTGTTGTACTGATGAATAAATCTTTTATGACTTTTAGAGATCTCAAAAGTTTTGATGTAGTTTTAAAATATGCCTCTGAACATGCAAAAAGTTGAGATCCATGAAATTTCTGTTTGTTTAGTACAGGTATATCAAAGACTACAACTGTGTAAGCCGTTATGCTCATTTAGCAGTGAAATAGAAGGACCACCTACTTAAACAATGGGAAGAGGGTTTATTCTTTGTGTAGATTTTCAGCTATTACCAATCATAGTAATTTTAAGTGGTTGACTACTGATTTTTTCGTAGTCAACCACTTAAAATTACGTAGATTTTTACATGTGGAAGTGGTACTAAATGGTACCTACGTGAAGAATATTTTTTTGTTTTCTCAGTAATTCTTAGGTTGGCTGTGGTATCTCTGAGACTAGCTTTAACGACCTCATCCTTCTGTAGACCATTTCCATTCAGAAACAGACACCTTCCTGTAAATTGTGACAAGAAAGTGAAATAAGTGCTTTGGGACATGAGATTGGCCCTAATATCCTGTGGGGTCACTGTAATAGTTTGTCCTTGTTATTAGCATAGTTGTTCCATGATTTCAGACATTTAAGCAGATATATAATATTGCCTTTTTTTCTGCCTTTTCTGACATGATTAAATCATAATTAACCTTTATTTATTGACATGAGATTAATGTTAATATCATGGAATCATAAACCTCCGAATTTATTTATGCACAGGGATGGAATGAAAGATTCCTGCCAGAGTTTTTCCCAGTTTTATGCACATCTCACTGAAGTGTCACTGCAAATGTTTTGTTGCTTTCTTAGTTATCTCCTTTTGTTAGTTAAGTTTTTCAGTACAGATTGGGTTCTGGTTCCTTTTCATGTGCTGAAGTGCCAAAGTCCATTAAAATCACTTGAATATAACTGACAAGTGCTGTTTTGTTTTATCTTCATTAATCCAAAATTCAAGGACTGGCGAAATAGCTCAGCAGATTAAGTACCTACTTTGGTAAGCACAGGGGCCAAGGTTCAATCCCAGGTCCCACACACTGCACTGGCCCTGCCCGGAGTCGGGTACACTGAGACAGTGATTGAGACTGGGCGTGGTGGTGCAATCCCAGCACTGGGTAGGCTGAAAACAGGAGGATCACTACGAGGAGACCCTGTACCAAATACATTTTTAAAAAAAAAAAATCTGTCTTCCAACGATTTCTCTTTAGAGTCAGTTTGGTTATATTAGGTTCCCAATATTGAAGATATTTTTGATCCATGATATTTGACTGGAAAAAGTTTGTAGGATATGGTGATTTTTCTTTTATGATTTCCTTCAGATTCAACTTTGTTATTTAAATTAACCTGAAATCTGGATATTAGTAATAACCTTCCTATTCCAGCTGTGTTTTCTCTAATTCATCCTTTAGTTTCCAACCTTCCTGTCATTCCTTTGCCAACCAGGTCATGCAGGCTCTCCATATTTAAAGCACTTCATAACCTGTAGGCCCTACCTTCTTATTGTCAAGTCACTTATTTCTTTTCATTTAAACCAGAGTGTTTCAGCGTTAGGGTTTGTTTTTCCAATCTAAAATGCTGCTGGATGTCTACTATTTTATCTTGTAATTTACTTAAAGAGATCAACTTAATTCCAATGAGGAAGTTCATTTGAATTCTGTTGTTTCTTATTTCTCTTCATTCTCAGTAGTGTGTTTATTACACGTATTTATCTTTGAGATCATGGACTTTTATTTAGCTGAATTTTATCTCAGAAAGTGATGTGAGTTCTAAATGCAAAGGTTGAGTGGAAATGAACTCCCCAAGATAGATGTTTTTGTTCCTAGCAAGCATCTGAGGTCCTACCACACGAGATTACATTAGGTTGATTTCTAAGTATGAGGTTCTCCCAGACCAAGTGAAAAATATGAAATTAAATGCCAAATATGTGGTTGTAAATTCTAAAGGAAGAATTTCCTTTGCCTGTAGGTGGATTTTTCCTCATCTACCCTTTTTAGTGAGGATGTTAGACCTTCAATATTTCCAGCCTTCTGTAAAAGTTCTGATTCTCTGTGAAGAAAACCTAAAGACTTCTCTTTTCTCCTTTACCCACCAAAAGCAAATGGTATTTAACTGCTAATGTCCCAACCCCATCGTTACAGGCCTCTAAGGCAGCCATAAGGTCAATTTTACCTTATTATCATACCCATGTCTGTTTTGGGCAGTTGGAGATTTCCCTCGCTGGCTTGAAAGCTCAGCTACGCATTTATATTTAGGGTTTCTGTATTTATTGTTTGCTGTTTCATTAACACTTTTAAAAGGTGTTAAAGATAGCTACAGCACTGTAATATGTTAGCTTTTTACATGATTTGTTCACATCTTTTTTTTTCCCATAGTTTTATTGAGAAACAAATAGCAATGAGACAGTTTCGAATCAAATTGGTAGGACAGTTTCAATAATTAATACATTGCATACATTCTTCCTAGTGGTTAATTGCTTTGTTCATGTATCTTTTTTTTTTGTATCCCCTTTTCTTTTTACATTTATTTTATTTTTTTCATAATTTTATTGATAAATAGCAATGAGACAGTTTCAATTCAAATCACTAGAACAGTTTCAATAATTAACACACTGCATACATTCTTCTTAGTGGTTTATTGCTATACAAGATGCGGACTTGAGATCCTATTTACAAACAACATTAGAACAAATCATTCTATTCATTAAGAGAATGTAACTATATA
>NW_004524694.1:1009522-1030048 GCF_000260255.1 Octodon degus | reverse complement strand
TCCTGCATCCTCATTGTTTTTAAGAGATCCTTTCTTACCTTTTCACTAGCTACACCAGCATCTTCAAGATCTGAAACTCTGTCTTCACATTCACTTATACGGTTTTGCAAGCTTGTGATTGAGAGTTTAATTTCCTCTATATCTCTTTGACTCTGCTTCATGCAATCTATTTCTTTCCTGTATTGCTCATTCAGGGATTCTGTCATTTTTCTAATCTCTTCTATTTTTTTATCAGTATCTTCTTTTGAAGCAATTATAAATTCTTTTACTGCAGTGTTTTTTTCAGATTGGCTTTCCTCCCTATGTTTCTGTAGTTGCCTCTTTCCTTCAGATGCTATGAGTTCTGAGAATTCTTTTTTTATTTCAGAAAAAAATTGCGTTCTGATTTCCTCTATATCTTTCTGCTGTTGCTTATTTACTATCGACACTATTAGTTCGTGCATTTGAGCCGAGCTGGTGTACTCCGCACTTGTTCTGGGTGGGCACTGGGTTTCCTCCATATGTTTCTGCATTTGATTCTTTAGTGCAGATGTTATTAATTCAGGGATTTCTTTTTTTATTTCCAATCTGAGTTCTTTTGTTTCTTTTTGCAGCTGTTTCTTTATTTCAGAAGCTGTTGATTCATTGCTTTTAGCTGTGTGATTTCCAATTTGTTGTGTGTTAGTGTCCTCTGCACTTGTTATGATTAGGCTTGGGTTCTGAGGTTGCATTTTGTTCCTTCTCGTCATTTTGTGTAGCACTGTCTTCTGACCTTTGTTGTAGATCTTTTTTGTAGTTATAACCTTTGCACATACTGAAGTTCAGGTGCAGCTTTACAGAGTTTGGACTTACCCAGCTGTGCCTGGTTTGGTTCTGGCTGCTGTGCTCAGCTCCTTCCCGCTGCTGCCGTTGAGGATGAACCTGTTGTGCCCCTGTGACAAGATGTTCTGCTCCTTGACTAGCTGGGTGGATCTATCCTCTACACTCTCTGCAGGGATTGCAGGTGCAGGGTTACACCCCAGGCATGTATGCCAGGCCTTAGCTGTGCCTGGAGGGGGCAAGGTGGAGTAATGCGGAGAGGAAGCTCTCCCTCACACTCACTGGGTCTGCGCTAGGACTGGGTTTGGGGGTTCCCGGAATGCGGTAGAAATTCCTACTCAGCGGGCGGGGTGGGGGAGGTGCTGCGGAGTGGTGGGGGGCGTCACAAGTGGGTGGGAGAGGGTCTCGCCCACACCGCGCCTGGTCTGGGACCGGTATTTGGTCTGGCTGGTGCAGGGTAGCAGGAAGCTCTCCCACACACTCACTGGACCTGGGCTAGAATTGGGTCTAGGGGTTCCTGGAACGCGGCAGAAATTCCTACTCGGCGGGCGGGCGGGGAGTTGCTGTAGAGTCTGTTCATGTATCTTAAACATTGATTTTTTTCTGAAATTTTTCCATGGTGTAGCATGTATATTCATTAGCATTGTTTAGTTCAATGAAAACCATTGTGAGCATTTTACTTAGACTAATACTGTACTGTTGTATGACTGTATTTGCAGTAAAGAGAGATTGCGTATCACTTAGAAAAGAAATACAGTAATTAAAATAATTTTCAGTAAGGACATCTATTTGAGGATGAGTCCAACTGTCTTAGTGTTGCTGATGGCAAATACCTTCTAAAATGTTTGTGTAAAAAGCCTTACAATCAGGGCCAGGGAGATGGCTCAGTGGAATAAGTGCTTCCCCGGCAAGTGCAAGGGCCTGAGTTCAATCCCTGGTTCCACCAAAAGTGGGGGTTGGGGGACAGGGAGATGCCTCAGTGGAATAAGCACTTACTAAGCAAGTGCAAGGGCCTGAGTTCAAACCCTGGTTCCACAAGCAAAAAACAAATAGTAGATCTGAGCATTTATAGGGGCCAGGGAGATGGCTGAGTGGAATAAGCGCTTCCCCGGGAAGTGCAAGGGCCTGAGTTCAATCCCTGGTTCTCAGGAAGAAAAAAAAAAAAAGCCTTACAATCTTCAAATATTTACTGAATATTTCAAGACTCCTTTAGAATCTAGTTGATGTGGCAAACATAAAGATATCATATGCAAAGCCTGATTACTTCTCAGACATGTAGCATGAATATGTTTTAAACATGGAGTAGGATTTCCTAATAATGTTTACAAATATTTGTATTCCATGTGGATTTTATGATTCATAAGCTGGATTATCATCAGTATTCCATTTTGCATTCCTGGCACATGATGACCACTGATTGAAAATACTATTGTATTCTTTACTGGAATTCGCTGCTTTTTGCAGTGGGGAAGCATCTGTTCTGCAGATCTTTTTTTCTAAAGTATCAAGATGTTTATATCCTGCTATTCTTCACTGAGGAATAGCAGAATACATAAAAATAAATAAATACATATATGAAGCATTAATTTTGAAAAACATAAGTAACTATTCTGTTTCAAAAATATAAAAAGTATTAAAATTTAAGTATGGCGAGTTCAGAGTTAATGATTTTTTAAAAGCAAAAAATGTTGCTGGAAAATTTTCAACACCACAGAATTATTAGTGTTTTGTGTGTTGTAGCTTCACACAAATTAATTCCCATTTTACCTGTACTTCATTAATTACTTTTTAGATGCCACCCTTTCATTAGTGAATTGAATGCACAGTAAGGTGTTATTATTATCAATATTTTTGCTGCATTAGATATTTGTACATTAGATTAGCATCCTTTAGCAAACTGACTGTATACATCAAGATAAAATGCAGCAAGAGCCATCCCCTCCAAACTTGATCAGTGTTTGTATAAATGTGTAGAATATCTAAGATAGGGGCGATGGCTCAGTGGAATAAGTGATTCCCAGGCAAGCACAGGGGCCTGAGTTCAATCCCTGGTTCCGCAAAAAAAAAAAAAAAAAAAAAAGAATATCTAAGATAATTGTATAAACTTGGAGTTGGAAACTCTATTATTTCTTTGTAGATTCAAGTCTAGTGTGTATGGCAGCAGGGCCCAGAAGTCCTACTTCATACCACTTAGATGGATTTTTTTTAATTCTTTTTAAAAAAATTTATTGATAAAGAAGTAGCAATGAGACAGTTTCAAAACAGGTTAGTAGGACAATTACAATAATTAATACATTGTATATTGCTGTCCTCATAGTAGTTATTCATAGTACAGGATGCAGACATGATATCTTGTCTAAACACTATTAGTAAAATTTTTCTTCTCATAGAACTAAGAGAAAGTAGCTGTATATCAAACCTAACTAATTGGTATATACAGATATAAATATTATTTTTCACTACAAAGTGGTCCTTCATTTATATCTCCCTTTTTGGTTTACTTTTGTCAGAGATGGGTATTCCTTTACCATTCAAATATTGTAGATGTGTGAATTCAGCAAAATAATCCAATATAATCCAGGACTGGAAATGTCAGAAGTTGTTGATTTAAGCCTTTTACAGCTTGGCATATTAATAATACACATTAAATATTATGTTTCCAATGGTAACAGCATTGAATCTTACAAGGACAAAAGATAATTGGCTCATGCATATGAAAATAGATCATGTATTTTGGTAACAAAATCATTGCAACCATAGTAAAATATTAAGGTAGTATTCTTCAAAAAGAAACTAACAGACAAGCAATGTTTTTCCTGCGTGTTTGTTGGAACCTACTGGAAAAAATAAATCTCAGTGTTTTAGTAATTAGATGTTTGACAAAGTAGAAATCAGTCACTGATATGTATGTCATCTTCTTCATTTCTTAACAAAATGAAATAAGCTCTAGCATACCACCTGGACTTGAAAAATAGTGTAGATAATTTAAAAGTCTTGCATAACTGGAAGTTAGATCTTGATATTTAGCATCAGATAGATCTAGTTGGAATCATTGCTTCTCCACTTACTTGTAATATGATTGTTGCACAAATTTTTAAACCTAATTGAACTTCAGGTTCATAATTTGTATGAGAAGAATAATGGTACGATTAAGTAGGAATAGGTTTTAAAAAACGATCTTAATACAATGCATTTAACTCATTGATGATAACTTTTTATCATTATTAAATGGATGGCCAACCAATTCACTAAAGTACTATTTCTCTTTTCAGAGTTTCTTTAGTAGCTATTCTATGAAACAATATAGTTTGAATAAAGTTGTATTGCTATAACCTCACATTAACACTAGTTTTAGATCTACACTTTGGTAATGTCTTATAATGAATTTAACATTCTTTTTGTAAATATATAAGAGCAATGCTTTTTACTAGATAGCAGGAATAAATGTTAACAAATTCTGGGTTTTCCTCTTAGAGATTTTAGACGCTAATAGAGGATGTATATAGACAGTTAAAGCACACTATGGAAAGTGTATGATTGGCATTAGCATAAGATACCACAGAAGTATAGTAACACCTGATTTAAATGTGGGATGTTTGAATTGTGATAGAAGTTGCAAATAAAAACCCTCCCAAAATTTATGTATATTTGTTACAAATATGGTCTACTCATCCTTCAAGACTTAGTGACTAGAAGAAACCTGAAGGTTTCAAATACAAATGCAAAGTAACAATGAGATGGAAACAATTAAGTACCATGTATCAGTGCATATTTTATACATGTATTGAACTATCACTTGGTATCCCATATGTGTATAGAGTTAAACTGTATATTGTGTTAATAATTTTTTAAAAATAGTAAGAGGCTTAAGGGCAATTTCCCTTATGAGGCCTTTTGTTACAGACAAAATTATAAACTTTACGCTTGGATTTTTACTCCACTGTTAATACATTTCTTGTAGCACTTAAGAGATTGTTTCAGAATTTATTGTTCACTTACAAGATTTCTCCTAGACCTCAAGCTACTAAAAACAAAATGGAACAAACTATGTCTTCCTTGTCTTTGTTTTTCCAATGCCTGGTCTAGTACTTGACACATTAGAAATGTGTAATAAATTGCTCATTGAATGAATTAGTAAATGAAAATATAAATTGATTTAGCAATAAATACTAAGCCAGATGGTTTAGCAGTGTGAATTTAATAATTGAAAGAAGTCTCTTGCCTTCATCAGACTTACATACTAATGCTAGAGAAAGATAAATATAGGCTGTGAAAAATAGAGAAAGATGAAAAAATAGAGATGATGGAGACTTCAGTTTAAATTGATAGTCAGAAAAAGCCTCATCCTCAGAAGAAGAAATAAAAATAGAAAGGTATAACACAATTGAAAGGAAAGCGAGAACTTAAGGATTAAACAACGAAGGAGAAAAGCTAGGAAATATGCCAGGAGCAAAGCCATACATTTATATGCACAAGATGGTTAAGGCAATGATCCTGAGAATCTTAAGCAGGTTTTTGAAGCTAGCAGTTAAATGGTAGGATTCTCACCCTGACTAACTATATATGCTAATACCTGTGAACTAAGGAACTGCAGTGAAGATAGCAATGTGTAATACTAGGGTCATGCTTAGAATGCCTGTCATTTTGGTGTTTTAAATACATACTGCTTGTCATGTCATACCAATGACTGCCATACTGTCTCTCAAGTAAATGTTTGTTTTAAAAAAAGGGTAATAAATGAAAACAAGAGATAAGAAAAAAATGGCATAGGATTGTCCTGCTACAATGCTATATGTGGTTAGATTTGTAAATTTCTGTGCAAAAAATATGTAATTGTTTATTCCTATTTTTAATTTTTTATGTATTTTTTTCCTTTTTCCTCACATTCTGTAGAGATTTAAAGTTTATCATATCAATACTTGATGAAAAATACCTGTTCCATGTTATATCTAAGATGTTTAATATTCAGACAGATAGTGAGGTTAAGCTCAACTGCCTGTTATAGGGTAAGAATATCATTAAGCTTCTCTTCCAGAGGGGTAACAACTTAAGTTTGCAGACCAAAAATTAGAGAAAAAGAAGAGCTGCAAGGACAGCCAACATTTTGGTCCTAGTTTTTCAAGGTCAGTGAGGGCTCAGAACATAAGAGAACCTGTACTGTAACATCCTGTAACTCAGTTGTGTCCCAAATATACTGATCAAGGAGATTATGGGGCCACAGAGGAAAGTGATTGTTGATGTAGAATGTGCCTAAGGAGAGTCACCTAGAGAGAAAACATTCTCTCAGGCTTTCACAGAACGCAAATTGGTCAAGCAATGTCTGGGACTCATCCACATGGCTGACACTCACAAAGGATCTACAAATTGCTGTATAGGGTTTCAGGATAAATCCTGAGGGGATTGGACTGACCTTGGCAGATACAAAAGTTACATTTCTTGTTATATGGGTCTTTTTTTTTATCTTGGTCTTAACCATCCAGCAGGAAAGTATAAAAACGAGTTATAAAAAGTAAAACCATATTAATATGCTGAGCTATAACATGCCCAAGTTAACAACTTCTGACATGGCCAGTCCTATGGATAACCCACCACTATTAGGGACTATTGGACTATATTGGATTATTTTTCTGAATTCACACACCTACAGTATTTAAATGGTAATGGAATACCCTTCTCTGACAAAACTAAACAAAAAGAGAGGATACAAATGAAGGACCATTTTGTATCTGTATATACAAAATAAGATAGATATACAGCTACTTTCTCTTAATTCAATGAAAAGAAAGATTTGTACTAATAGTGTTTGGATGGGATATCATGTCTGCATCTTGTACTATGAATAGCCACTATGAAGACAACAATATGCAATGTATTAATTATTGAAACTGTCCTAATAATCGGTTTTGAAACTGTCTCATTGCTATTTGTTTCCTAATAAAATTAATTTTTAAAAAAGAAAAAGCCTCATCAAAGCAGTGACATCAAAAAAAAAAAAAAAAAAAGAGGTAACATCAAAATAGAGACCTCAGTTAAATTCCAGCCTGAGATATCAGCCCATTTAAACTCTCAATAAGGAACATGCTTAGAATGCTCAAGAAACAGCAGAAAAGGCCAGCGTAGCTGGAGCTTGGTGAATAAGAAGAATGTGATAGGAGATGGAGTTGGCACTTGTTACTAGGCCAGATCACATGTGGCCCTGATAAAGATTTGGATTTTATTCTTAGGGTGATGGCAGGCCAAATGCAGATTGTAGCAAGAGAGTAAGGTGATGGGATTTATCTTTTTCAAGGCTAAATCTGCCTATAGTATGTGATACTAAAAGAGGGAAGAATGGAAATAGTGAAAATAATTAGGAACCTCTTTCAGTAGTCCAGGTGAGAAGATGATGGTCTGGACTGGCATGAACCCACTAATTTATATTGTACTCTCAGAATGCAGCTGGTGAATAAGCTGTTGACTTTGATAAGCCTCCAGCCTAACCATTGAAGCAGTTAAAAGTATAAATGTAAGGTACATGTATATGGTGGAATATTGGACTAAGAAAGGACTTGTTACTTGTTTCCAGCTTTATTTTTTTAAGTAAGTGTGTGAACTTAGGGAAGTCTCTTAATTTTTGTGGGACTCAAAATTTCTGTTTGGTGGTTGTTTTAAATATAAATTGTCAGTTGAGTTCACTTCTTTCTACCTGTAATTGATTTTATAATTCTATGAAACAGTAAATATATACCAAATATTTACTATGTTTTAAATGTAGAATAAAAAGTGCTTTTGTAAATTCAGAATTAATACAGAACATTTTTACCTGTAATATATTTATAAAATAAAAATATAAGTGCTCACAATATGGCTCATAAATTTAAATGTAAGCATGGATAATTAGATTATAAATTATACAGAAGTTTGGAAAAGCAAATAGTGAGCAAGGAACTGAATTAGGAAAGGATGGAACAGATACTTGGTCAATATAACTTAATTAATGGTGCTGGCAGGATAGCTCAGTGGGCTAAGCATCTGCTTTGTCAAGCACAGGGAACTAGGGTTCAATCCCCAGTCTGAATGCTCTGTTGGCCCTGCCCTCAGGGCAGGCTGAGCTGTGACAGAGTCTGGGAGTAGTGGGGCATGCCTGTAATCCCAGTGCTGGGGAGACTGAAAACAGGAGGATCACCACAAGTCCAATCTGTGTAGTGAGACCCTATACCAAATACGCAAAGGAAAAAAAAATTAATTAATGGTTAAGGAGAAAAGATATCCAGGATACAAAAAAGGCAAATGAGCATAACATTATATGGGCTTATGATGGAAGAAGATTCAGTTAAGGTGAGCCTGTCTATCATGGAGGATATATGAACAGTGGGAAAATTGATTTGGCAAGATAAAATGAGAAAAAAACATAGACAACATTAAAATGTAGGCAGAAATGTTAACTAAAATTTAATGTAAGCAAAAACTAGGAGCTATAATAGATTCTTTATTAGAAGAATATTGTGATACAAAGTATATAAGAAAGATTATTATAATACTGTATACTTTGAGGAGAGTGTAAAACTTCCTTGTTTCAGATAACAAAAGAAAACTTAGCATAGGTTTCTCATTTAATGTTCATACCAGCTTAAGAAAGTGAAGTTCAGAGAGTTGGTTTGGCTAAAGTGCTGATTCTAGAAAGTGATTTAAAAGGATTGGAACTAATATCTTCATGATTCTAAGAAATTAGTTGGAAAGTCTTTAGTTAGAAAATATTACAGTACCCCAAGTATAAGACAAGGAATAATATGCTCAACTAGCAGTGGGAATGGAAGAGGTGAAGATGAAAGGCAATTTTTTTCTGAAGTACTTTGGGCTCATTGTGCATAGGGCACCAAAGAGAATGTGTGCCTATGGGAAGCTAGTGAGGATTACCATGCTTTTGGGCAGTGGTTATTGGGGACCAAGGAGGAAGGAGGAACCAGATTGAGAGATGAAATAATATCTGATTTGAGAAAGTTGAATTTTGGGTGGAGTTAAGCATTCAAATGGTTAAGACACATAGTTGAAAGCACAACAGTAAAGAGGTCTTCTAAGAGAAGAAGGCCATAACGAAAAGTGAAAGACTGAGAAATAATGCCTAAACTTAGTGTGTAGGTTTAGGAAGAGAAGGTTGATCAAGTAAGTAGCCACCCAAGTACTGTTACTTCAAATTGCCTAAGTTGTTAGATGTCATTGATATTTCTGTATTTTGTGTTTTGACCTGTCAGAACTTGACTTTGTTGATACAGTTCTGTTGAAGTATATACTTACACACACACACACACACACACACACACACACACACACACACCACACACGAATTTCAGTACATGATCAAGTTTTTCGAAACTGCAGATTCTTTGTTTTATCAAAAGGATTTGGTACATTTATGATTATTCAAGTATATCTTTTAGTGATGTTCTAAGGAGCACTTTTCATTTGTACTTGTATTACTAATTTATACTTTTAATATTTCTTCTGTGAAACATTTAAAAGCTAATGACTGGAATGTTATAACAAAAGCATAGGCAAAGAAAGAAAATTAGTAAACTGGGCTTCACTAAAATTAAAAACTGTTCATCAAAAGAAACTGTCAACTGAGTAAAAAGACAATGCATGGAAAAGGAGAAAATATTTACAAATTATCCATCTGATATGGGTTTAACATCCAGAACATCTAATTCCAGAATGTGTGATAAGCTCACAGTGACCCCCACCCAAGAAAAAGTCCACTTAAAAATGGGCATAAAATAAGCATTTTTTCCAAAGAAGATACACAAATGACCAGTGAGTGTGTGAAAGGTGGCTCAATGTTGCTGTTAGAGAAATACAAACCAAACCACAGCTAGATACCACTTCAAATCCATTAAGGTCATTATTATTTTTTCTAAATGAAAAATAATAAATGTTTGTAAAGATTTAGAGAGATTGGAACCTTGGGCATTGCTCTAGGATGTAAAATGTAAAACTGGAACAGCTACTATAGTAAACAGTTCACTGATTTCTCAAAACTTGAGCAGAGAGTTACCATATGACCCAGCAGGTACATGCCCAAAACAATTGAAAGCAGAGACTGAAAATAGATACATATACAGTGATGTTCTTAGCATTATTCACAACAGCCAAAAGGTATAAATAACCAAAATATCCAGGTACTCATCAACAAATAAACAAGGTAAAACATGCTATATACATACTATAGAATATCATGCATCCTTAAAAAGGAATGCTGGAAAATAATCTTGTAACGCATGTGCTAAGTGCTATATGCCAGACACAAAGGATCATCCCTGGTATGGTTCTGTTTATATGAGGTATCTAAAACAGGCAGATTCATAGGGGCAAAAAGTATAATAGAGGTAACTAGGGGCTGGAGAATGGCAGGAAATGAGCAATTCTTGTTTAGGGTCACATTTTCTGTTTGGGATGATAAAGTTATAAAAATGTATAGTAGTGAAGGTTGTACTACATTGTGGATGTAGAGCCGTGAAGCTATACATTTAGAAATGGTTAGGATGGTAATTTGCATGTATGTGTATTTTATCACAATTTAAGAGGAAAAACTAATGGCTATTGTAGAGGTTATAAGCATTATTGTCTGTTGTAAAAGAAAGTGCCCACATATTCCATCTTAAAGGTATTCTCTTGTATATTTGTCATCATATTCTGTAATATATTTGTTGATAATTTATCTTGACCCTTATTTTAAAAGCAACTAGGAGCCTTCTGTTTCATCAATTTCTATAGCTTGAACTTTAATTGCCTATGGCTCCTAAATTTTGGATAATTTTGGCTTTTATAGTAACATTATATGTATGCTTATATTAAAATTAATAGTAATAGTATTTTTATAATTATTAAACATATATGCATACTCTTGTTAAGAGTTAAGGAGTCCAGTTATACGAGAGAAGTCTTTCTTACCGTGGTGTTTCATTTGCAGGATGAGGATGAGCTGGATTCTCATACCATGGTGAAGACGAGTTCAGAAAGTGTGAGCACGATGCGGGCCACAAGCACGATGAGTGAAGGGGCCCAGACCATGATTGAACACAACAGCACAATGCTAGAATCTGACTTGGGGACTATGGTGATAAACAGTGAGGATGAGGAGGAAGAAGATGGCACTATGAAACGTACGTGTCTTTTTCCCATTGAGTATTGTTTTCTACTTTAGAAGTATGCTTACATAGAAATCAGGATAGTTTGTGTTAGTTTTTAGAGCCAATTATGCAATATTTTGTTCCTCAGTTTTATTTGACAGTAAGGAGGGAAAAAAGTATGGCAAAAGTCAACATTTTATAATTTTATTTTCTTATATCACGAAGCAATATATCTTTAACGTAAGGTTATGGCACTTCTCATAATTTAATTTGTAAAGTACTTTAGAAAAAAGAGGATAGTGTTCCTAACATTTACTTTTCCAATTAAAAAAGTAAACATAAAGGTCTGTTTCAATAAACGCAATGTTACATTATTTCATGTTGTCTAAATTATCCCTAAGGCTACAGAGACAGAGGAATGTAAGCTACGTGAAGAAATGTGGACTGAGATGGGAAAAATAAGAAACACTAGGAAGAAGGATTAAGAGATGGGGATGCTCATAGAGAAGACTCCATTCCATTCAGGTTTATTGCTCCTTATCATGTGTGAAGCATGGGGCCAGGGGCACTACAAGGACTGAAATGACAAGACAATCTCTCTGACCTCTGTTGCTTACAGAATGATGAAGATAAGGGCCCTTTCAAGGACTAGCATTCTTTTCTAATGTTTTTTTAAAGCTATTTCAGTTAACAATGCAGGACATGTGATTTCACAATGATAGGCAAACAGATTAGCTATCTCTTCATACTGATTTCTTCTCTCCTCCACTTCTGAAGGAATGTCAAAGTCTAAGCACTAGACTGTTTTCTACTGCACAGAATTCTAAATACCAGGAAAGGATTATGTGATTTCTGCCATCCTAGAGTCTAGAAAATTGTAAACATTCAAATCTTTTGCTGCTACTGCAAAATGGATATTGGAATTTCCTTCCAGATGTGATTGATTTTTCTGATGTTTCTCTTTTCCTTTTGGCCATCTTTTTCTCCTGCTACTGTTGGTGTTGCTGCTTGTCTATAAGGTTCCTAACCCCAACTTACTTGGCTCACCATTACTACTTTGTTTGCATTTCCTAGTACTCAGCCCTTTATGGCTGGCTATATACTTTGAAATGAAGGAGTCATGAAGCACAAAATGCAGATAGATTGCCATATGTGGTTAATGCTGCGGGGCAGGTGGAATGTATGATTTTTCTATCTCCTGCTACTTGTGCATCTCCTGAACTTTTTTCCTTGGAAAGCAATCTAAAGTGAGTAGAATAGTTATATATAACATGCCTTACTCAACCATACAGCATGTTCTCATGATCTCCAAAGCCATCTGAGTTGTATGACCTTAAGTCAAAAAGACCCTATTTTTTTAATAGCATTTTTCTGCAAATTTTTTTAATCTGAAATTTTAGGATTCTTAATAGATCAGGCAGAATAATCTTAAGTGTTCTGTCGATAGACTGAGCTCCCTACAAAGCTGACAGACAACTGTGATGTAGTCATTTGATTGAACATCGGAATACAAACAGTAATTAAAAATGCGTCTTTATGGAATCTAATTCATGTTAGATTATTGTATTTTTAGGAAGAAATAGGGGTGATTTATCAGAAACTTAACTCCAAAATTATACCACAGATTTCCATATAATTTGTATAGTGATTTTTAGCTATT
This sequence comes from Octodon degus, assembly GCF_000260255.1. Taxonomy (NCBI): domain Eukaryota; kingdom Metazoa; phylum Chordata; class Mammalia; order Rodentia; family Octodontidae; genus Octodon; species Octodon degus. Next base: position 1,017,484 of record NW_004524694.1, on the reverse strand, counting down.
ACTATTAAGGAAACCAAAATATAGTATAAATTTTATTGTAAAGAATTAAATATGTATGAATTTTTTGTCTTATTTAAAATGCACTTTTAAGCTGAGTAGATCATTATTTGTAGTGGTTGTCTGCTGTGCAAGAGTAAGTTTTAAATCCCATGGTCCAACTTTTCATATATTTTTAAGTTTGTACAGATTGGACATCATTTTATGATGTGGGGTTTGACATTCTCTAAAATTTGATCAAGTAATGTTAGTTAATTCTCAAACATTGTCTTATTGTGGTAGAGCAATAGTAACTAATGTGAAGAAATTCCTTAGGGAAGACTGACTTTCCCTGAAATCACATTAGTTTTATTTTTCCTCAAAAATTAAGTAGTATGAAGTCTTGGTTTATGTTGTATCAGTCAAAGCCTCATTGTTAACGTATTTTCAAGATTTCTGTTCCCTAAAAACATTGCAGCAATATATTATTATTACTGTCCCCTTTTCCATTGGAGTATGAAGTGAGTTGTTTATTTAGCATTCTTGTTAGTTTAATTTATGTTTTATACATTCTCTTTTTGTCTTTAACCATGAAGCTGCAAATTACAGACTTGTTTTCCTTACAGAGCTGGGGCTGGATTGATAGCTGTAGTTCCCTGAAGAGAATCTATACCTGTTGTTATGTGAGGAAGAGCCAAACCCTCTAAAGAAGTCGGTGTGTGTGTGTGTGTGGTTTCCCCTAATAGATTATGAGGTTTGTCCCACTCAGAATACTTTATAAATCTCCTATACTACATAATAATAGATGTTCCTGGAACATTGGTTTCATAAATGAATACTTATTACGTGTTAGAGTCAAACAGCTTTTTGATCAGATTAAAACTTCATAACTCTAAGAACTAAGAGAACTTTCAGGTAAACCTTTGCCTTAGAAAGCTACTATCTGGTGATGTGCTACTTTCTTTTCAAATATTCTATTATCAGTACCTTTTATTTCCCAGATCAGACTTTCTAAAAGTTCATTTTTAAGATACAAATTTAGTGACAGTCTCTGATAAATATAGATACCATATAATAATCCAAAGTGTTTGGAAAATGGTTATTTATCTGGAGATAAACTATTAAACATCTATGTAACATAGTAGCTTGTTAAATACCCTACAAGTAGCACAGGAAGGAAAGCTGTGTAAAAGTTATATTACCCAGGCTTTCTTAACTTGCTTGGCCCTGAAAGCTTTTAATGAGGAGCACATTGGAGGTTAACATCCTGTGTAATTGATGTCTAAGAAATAGTGTTTGGGAGATGCTGTCACAGGAGCTCTCTATATCTTTGTTCTTGCTTCCTTTTTATTAGCTCACCACCTTCCACTTCTGTTTATGTTGAGACCATGTTTCATCACTCTCACCCACTGTCTTACCTACATTCTTAGCTCCTTTTCAACAGTGCCTTTCTTTTTTTGTTCTTCTTGAAAAATTTTGATTGGTTCGGCTTGTCCATCTTCATGCTGACTACTGAGTTATGCTCGAGAAAAGTGTAAAATCCGCATAGATAAGGACCACCAGCTGAAGATTGAGTCTTCAGAACTTTCCTATAGGCTTATTATTTCTCAACTCAGCTCTTTCTTATTCTACAAAGTGGCTAAATTAGACCTTTTCCAAATGTTCTCCTGCCAGCTTCCCTCTCAGTTTTAGTAGATAACCATTCTTTTTGTTTCATGTTAAAAAAAAAAAAAACTCATGTGAGAAGTTACCAAAGTTGTATACATGTTTTGAACATGAACTTTGGAATAAGATAGAAAATTTGAATCATTTTTAATTTCTTTTTTCACTTCTCTGAAAGTAAAAGGCAAAAGATTTATACTATGTGAAGAGAAACCAGAATATACTTCTCTGAAAGTGAATGTGCGTGAAGTCCCATCAGTTCTTTCTACTACATATCTTTGTTCTGTTCTTACCATCTACTGTATATCCTGATGCAGGTCTTCATACTCTCACTTATAAGGCAGCCTAATGGATTCCTTGCCTCCTGTATTGATCCCCTATATTGCCTACTGATCTTCCCATATACTATGAATTATGTCTAGGTCATAGGTAGGCTTTGGAAGGTGATTAAATTATGGGCCTTATGGCTGGATTGCTTGTAGGAGATGGTGTCTGGTCAGCAGAGGTGAGTCCCTTGGGTGTGGCCAGCAGGGTTTCCTGTTTGCCATGCTGTGAGCAATCCTTCTCTGCCTGGAGCCTGCCACCTGGGCCAAAACCTGTACGGACCATGAGCCAAATTTCCTTTAAGTTGTGGATATCAAGTATTTGTCTCAACGATGAGGAAAGTACCTGAGAGAACACGTCACTCTTCTCTATTCTTCTAGTTGCTTCCAATTGCTCTTAGACCAAAGCTCAACATGAGTTAGAAGGCAGTAGATGCTCTGGAACCTACTTACCTTCCTGCTGTTTGTCTCATTGTTTCCTTAGCTTCTCATTTCTTATTGTGCTCTTTCTTACCTTTGAACATTTGCATTGCCCCAGTTCTTTTGTTTGGAGTCCTGCTTCCCTAAGTCAGATTCATTCTGTCAGGCTAAGAGATCTTTTCTCTACTGATCTCAGGTCAGGGATGGGTGTCCTACTTACGTGCTCCCATCTTTCCTCATGCTTTTGTAGCACTTTATGCACTGTACCACAAGTGCTCTTCTGTGTGGTCATCTGTTTGTTCCTGCTGTAGTCTCAAGACATAATGTAATATTTAGTGCATTCATTAATTTAAGATTTTGAACAGATGATGTGGTATAGTGAAAACAGCATGAAATCTGAAGTCAAACCACTTACTAATTATGGGCTCTTTAATCATTCCTGAATTGCAGTGATGTACATTTGCCTCTGTATATACACTTGCATAGCCCTGCTTCCCATTCCTTGGGAAAGGCTTTATCTTAATGGGATTAGAGATGCAGAGGCATTGAGGCCTCTAGGAGTGATCACAAAAGTGAGCTCATATGGAATTGCAGCAACTACTACAACCAGGATGGCAGTCCAGAAGCCGCCACTAGCACTGGTGAGTGGAGTAATAGAGATTGAGATCACCATCCATGTTACTCAGGGATTAGAAAGCTATCAGTGCCCCTGCAACCTGTGAAACTGGTGACTGGATGTGGGAGTACTGCTCTGAACAATTTCAGGACTCACTGACTATGCTTGCCAAAAGGAAATCACTAAAATAAAATGGCCTCTGCTCATTTTTTACTTTCCCTATTATAAAAAGAACTCACTCACCCAGAACTCTAGTTAGAAGGCATTCCAAGCAATGTAGTATTTAGCTTTTCATCCTATACAATATGAAGTCTCATCAGAGGGAGATGTCAGTGGTTGCTAGGTTTCCATCAACCACAGTGTTAAGTAATACATTGTTTTCCATCAAAAGTTTCTTCATTGTGTGCTGTAGAGACTGAATGGCTCAATAGTTTTATCTAAACTTAGATAAAGTTACAGGTTTAAAGTCCATTAGGATGGCAAATGACAGGAAGTAAGGCAAAATAAGAATACATTCCAAGATAGAATCACAATCTTAGACTTTCACAGCCTGGAGTGGTGGATTTCATTTATAAGATAAACTTGGAGGACCGGCCAGATAGCTCATCAGACTAAAGCACTGGCTTAGGCAGAGCCAGCAACTGGATTCGATTCTGGCCCAGGGCGGGCTGAGATGGTGACTGAGACTGGGCATGGTGGTGTACCCCTATAATCCCAGTGCTTGGGAGGCTGAAGACAGAAGGATCACAAGTGAGACCTTGTAGAGTCTGTACTAAATACATAAAAAAAAAAAGATGAACTCGGCTCTTGGGCCTAAACCAGTAGCATCAAAAATGTATACTGTAGCAACTGCCCTTCAGAGATGATGTTTCTGCAGGATAGAAAAGCTTTTTAAAATATTACTTAAAATAATAATTTATATTTTAATAAAAATATGTCATTAAAGTTATTTTTAAAATAACTTTAAATAATAAGAAAACCCTCTATAACTGCTTCTGAATACAGGTAGGACTAATCATATTTTAAAACAAGAAATAACAGCTTCACTATAATTTTAGGAGTAAGAATTCTGGAATATTATGTTTAGAACTTAACTGAAATATTTAAAAAGGGTGAGACACAGAGTTTGCTGAAGTCAAGAGCTAAATGGAACATAGGTATATACAATTGTGGTATTAAAATGGGTGGAAAAAAGAATGTGTCAGGTTTAGGTTTTGTATTATTTACATTCATCATTCATCACTTTAAAAGTTATTAAATATTGAGTTAAATAATTTTAGTTGGATACATATTTTAACGTCTTCTTTTTATATGCCTAAAATGCATAGTGACCTTAAGAAAACATCTTGGTTTATTTTGGATAATAAATACATATAGTTTTACATAATTAGTAAAAGAAAGCAAATGAGGTTCTGCTGTATATTTTTAGGAGTTTATTCTGGAAATGGATAATAGATTGATGTAGAAAGCATTTAGGAGAGATCCAAGAAGGAAAGATCTAGTATTAGATATCTTCACTCTTTAGTTTGCTTAATGTCCTCAGCAAAGATTGTGTAAGACATTTTGCCCCAAGCATACATTTCCATTCTTTAGGTTTCTTTTGTTTTTCTTATGTCTTGTTTGTATCCTTTTCCTTCTTCTCTCAAAATCTATTTCAGAAAAGGATTAGATGCATAATATAAATGTGTAATGTTCATGAAATGCATTTTCTTATAATTACAAGTCTTTGAGCCAAAAGAGTAAATCATTAAAGATGTGATGTCCAATTCCAAGAAATAATTGATAATCGTAAGAAAATGCGTAGGAAGTATTTAGGGTCCTTTCTTTGCTGGGATCCATTACTTGACTCCCACAACTTAAAAGAAGAGAAGTTTATGTTGGCTCACAGTTTTAAGATTACAATCCATGGTTTGCAGGCTCAAATACAGAAATGGCATGGGAGAAAGGCCTCCTTGCATTATGAGCGCCAAGAAACAGAGATTGAGTGAAGAAACTGGACCAGGGTGTGCTCCCAGTGACCTGCCTCCTTTAACCATGCCATACCATAAACAGTATACTCAGTCACTGAACTCACCAGGAGATGGAGCCACTTATGAGTATTGTGTCTCCATGATCCAAGACCTTCCAAAATCCCCATCGTCAACCACATAAGCCCTTTGGAGGACATTCTAGGCCTCAAGCTTTACTTTGTATTCTTGGCTTTTAATTAAGACTTTCGTCTATTTTCTTTATGCAAAATGCCGTTGTAGAATTGCTGAAGTGGGCTGGGGAGATAGCTTGGTAGTCTAAGTGCCTGCTTGGCAAGCACAAGGACCCAGGTTCAATCCCCAGTACTGCATGCCATGTCCGCCCTGAAGCCCCAGGTGTGCCATGCTGGCCACTGAAACTGCGTGGTGACATATGCCTGTAATCCCAGCACTGGAAAGGCTGAGACGGGAGGATCATTATAAGCCTGAGCTGCATAGTGAGACCCTGTGCCAAATAAATACATAATTTTTAAAAAAGAGTTGCCAAAGTTCTAATAGTTTTAATTGTTGCTGAAAAGTCCAAGTCTGAAGTAAACTCTGAAACCCAAGGCAAACTCTTAGCAGTGAGCCCCTGTAAAGATCAAAAGGAAAATTAAACTCTGTCAATATACAGTGTCATAGGGTAAACATAGGAGAAATAGGGAGATAGAAAGGAAGGAGGCCAAAACAAGACCAAAATCATAAAGCTTGGTGTTTAGCACCAGGGAAAGTTTTGGCAAAATATAAGCTACAAAAGGCTTATGTAGCCTTAACACTATAGCATTGCCAATGACAGCTCTTAGTCTACTTATTGAGAGAGTTCTGCTTACTGTTTACAGATTTTCTTGATATTCCTGATTTTTCCAGCTTCTTGAGATCACTGCACTTTGGTTTCACTTTCACAGCTTCATATATTACCTTCTAGGGGACAAACTGTTTGGCCTCCCAGCCTTCAACTGAAATTTGAGTGGAATTTTCCTTGGATTTACAAATTTTGCATTCTGCAGATCTGAATAAATACCATGAGGATGATGTTGGCATACTGTTCTGCTGCCAGCTTGCACAGTACTTGCACTCCCTTGGATCATGGCTGCAGAGACCTCTGAGAGTCTGTATGGTTGAGCACTGTAACCCAAATCCCCAGAATGAATTCACCAGGTAGCTTTTCTTAGCAGGGTGCCTTGGGCATTTTGCTCATAATAAAGGTTTTCATTTTTGTACTCTTGAAGCTGTGAAGGGTAGGGTCTTGGTGCTCACTCTTATATCTTAGAGGCATCATTCCTACTGCCCTCACATAGAATATTTGGCTTCTTTGTAGTGCTAATTGTTTTAGCAATCATGCTCTCCTTTGCTTCAGTTTTGCAGGTGCTTTCTATCTAGCCAAACTGAAAACTTTTAAAAAGGGATTTTTGCTCTTGTTTCCTACTATAAACCTGACTGAAAGCAGCAAGCTGTACCCATGTTATAGCCCATTGTTCTAAGACTATCTCAAAATTTTTTGCAGCAGACTAATTAATTAATCTACCACCCTTAATCTCAGTCCCTCACCATGTCTTAGGACAGGGGCAGAATGATGACAAATTTTCTGCCAGAATACCACACAGATGGCCTGTAGCCCAACTGCCAGTGAACAAGTTGTTCCCAACTGAAAACTCCTAAGGTTGACCTTTATCATCTGTATTTCTTTACCATTCTGGTCTTTTGAGCTCTGACTAGAATTTCCCATCAAACTTGACTTGTGGTATTCAGGAGTTTCTCTACCTACCATCTCTAAACTTTTCTAAACTCCTCTCACCAACAAGCGTCAAAAGGTTCTTAATTACAGGGTCACAGCAATGACTCTATTCTTGATACCAGTGTCTGTCTCAGGCACTTTCATGTTGCTAGGACAAAATACCCAACAACCACAGCCTAAAGGAGGAAAAATTTATCACATCTCACTTTCAGTTCATGATTGGTAGGCTCAAACACAGAACTGGCATGGTGGAAGTCCCAAGTCATGGCAGAAAGCTGTTCATCTCATGGTAGCAATGTAGCAGAGAGTGAAGGGAGGAATCATAGGAGATCAAACCTTTTAAATACTTCCCCCAGTGACCTATGTTGTCTGACCAGGCCCCCACCTTTCATCAGCATATTCAGTAGCTGATCTTAGCAGTGAATGAATTTACCAGTGACTGTACCTTTTTCATGATCCAATGACCTTCCAAAAGCCCTACCTCTGAATACATAAGGCCTTTGAGGGACAATCTATAGCTAACCATAACCGGAAGGTTATTCTTATACTTCTCCATAGAATTTATCAGTCTTCCAGAAAAAATATTTAACGCCTCTTTAACTAGTAAGATTAATGTTGCCCAAGATGTAAGATGTAAATCATTCTAATATTTATTACTCATAGAAGAAATCAATCCATTTAAGTAAAATCTTGGGCTTCTGTTTGTTTTCCTCTCCTTTGCCTTCTTTGGAAATGGAAAATAGCTGGTCACTATTTTCCATGCAAGAACCCTTCTTATATATTTGGATATTTCTTAAATTGTTTCTCATACTTTTCTTTTGCTACCCAATTTTAGTCCTTTTAACCTTTATCCAGGTATTTCCTAAATTTTTAATCTCTTTTATGACTAGCCTCTTGATTCCATATCATATATAAAAGGACAAGTCTTTTGTTTTCATATGTGATCAGATGAAGTTAGGAGAAAAACTTATCAACTTAACTGATCAAGGTTTTACCATAGGCTTTTGTATTAACTCCTATTTTTGTATCTTACAGTCTCGGCAGCAAGTTAAGGAACAAATTTCTTTGATAAAGTAGAACACCCACATTTAAAATGTTTTTATAGGGGCCAGGGAGATGGCCCAGTAGAATAAGCACTTCCCTGGCAGGTGCAAGGGCCTGAGTTCAATCTCCAGTTCTGCAAAAAAATATCTAAATTAAGTGATGGGGGCCGGGGAGATGGCT
>NW_004524694.1:996868-1001651 GCF_000260255.1 Octodon degus | reverse complement strand
GGGTCTGTTCAGGATCCCGCGGCCTGGGTCGTCTCACTCACTTGCCGGGCCTGCCAAGCACTGTTTTCTTTGATGGATTCAGTGGATTGAAACTGCTGTTTGTGCACATGCACATGTGTGTATGTTTTATCAAAATACTTCTAAATACTGATTGTACTTTTAAAAGAATACTACTTAGAAATATACTTCAGTGAAATATGTCTTTACATTTGTCAAATGCAGTGAGTAATTTTGTCCATCATAGGGTTTTTTTCTTGCCTGATTGCATGACTAATCCCCTTCCCCCCAAAAAAATTTTTTTTCTTTTCATTTCCTCTCTGAATCGGACTTCCCTATCTAAACATTCATAACTTTCGTTTTACTGCATGTTAAAGTTTTGCGATGTCTTTGTCTCATCGATTTTTAAGACTTTCTGATGAGAATCTGAACTTAGAATACAATTAAACATGTAATTCCATTACAGATTTATTCTCAGGCTGGGTGGTAGAGGATGTCCCTTGTATGACAGTGCCCTGCCCTTGATCTCTGTCCAGAGCCTACAAAAAGAAAAGAACTCCCATCTGAGGAGCTTTAACCTCTATCCTTAGAAAAGGAAAGAAAGGATACTAAGCAAAGGATTCCATTGGGGGATTGTCTCCCCACTCCTTACTTTATGATTACCAACTGCATTTGACAACTGTACAGAAATGTTTCATTGAAGCATATTTCTAGATAGTATTCTTTTAAAAGTATAATCAGTATTTAGAAGTATTTTGATAAAACATACACACATGCATGTGCACAAACAGCAGTTTCAATACACTGAACCCATTAAATGATTTGATTTATTCAAGTATTTTACAGAAACTTTATGTAAGCTTAGCTATACTTGAATGTATGTATGTTTTTTTTTTTTTCTTTTTCCTTATTTTCTTAAAATGGGGCAGAAGTGGAGAATTTCTGGACTATTTTGAATTAAGAGGTTGATCATAGGAACCAAATTTCAATTCTGAAGATAGAGAAATCTGTCATATAATGATGAAGCCCAGAAACAAATCAAGGGTACTTGAAATTTGTTGAAAAGATTAATGGAATTAACTTTTGTGTCCCACCCAAATAGCAGTACCCTTGTTAACCTTGTCAGATTAACCAATTCCTCCCTCCTGTCCTTTTATTTTCCCTCCTTTCCTCCTTCCCTCCCTCCAGCTCTCTCCCTCCCTCAGTCCCTCCCTCCCCCCTCACTTGCTTCCTTCCTTGCTTTCTGGAAACAAAGCTGAAAATGAACACCATAAACACAGAATCTTTACTTTTATATATTTCTTGATCTTTAAAATATAACATTGTGCGTGCGTATGCATATGGGTCTGAGTGTTTTCATTTTTAGGATATCAGTAGAGTCTGTTCTGGGCAGAAATCTGTAAGCAGCTTTAGCCATTATCTTGATATGTGTTCCTAAGGAATTCCTTGTTTTGAATGTGAAAGGAGAGTGTTCTAAGTTCTAAAGGTTTAATAGATATATTGTTGTGTTATACCATTCTATTCTTTCCTTCCCTTCCTTCCCTTTCTTGATACTAGAGAGCAAACCCAAGGTCTTATATATGTTAGGCAAGTGCTTTATTAATGAACTGCCCCCAATCCTAAATGTGGCGAGATGTCTCAGCACCTTTTAAAGGGGTACAGTTTGAGTTCTAGCTATTTTAACACGTTTATTTTCAAGCTACCTAAAACCTAAATAGCTATAATTAAAGAATAAGACCTTAAAAAGACCTAAATAGCTATAATTAAAGAATGAGTCCTTAAAGACTATTTTTAGTCTTTTTCTATTTTTGCACTAGTACACAAATATTCTGAATAGTGTTGGATTCTTCCTGACTCCACTGGGATTATTCCAACAATTATAGTAGTCCCAATGATTTCTCAAGTATATTATCACCAATATAAAGTTGTTAGTAATGAGATACTACTAGCTTCCATTAATTCAAAAATAATAACAAAAATATAATATTTCATAGCTCCTTCTCCCTTTGATACCTAGTAAACATCAGGGCAGATAGAAATACTCAAATATTAATAATAGAGTTATCTATTTGTGAAATTATTAAGGCAAAGAATTTGTGTTCCTATATTTTGGAACTTACAGTTTAATGGAAAGTAAAAACAAACACATTTGAAAGATATGGTTCACAGGCCAAAAAATAAAAGTATATATTACTTTAACTAGTTACGTTATTCACACTTACAGTGTATAATAATGAGTCACTTGATCACCAGTTAAGCACACCCATCAAAACTACAACAAATTTTTTAATAACTTCTGTGTATGCATTAAAAATGAGATCACTTGTAAATACAGAGCTGTACATGTATGGAGAAACATAATAATCAAAAATACATAATGAGGGCTGGAGAGATGGCTCAGTGGTCTAAAGCACCTACTTAGAACAAGCTTGGCAAAGCATCAGGGACCGCGGTTCAATCCCCCAGCACCACATGCCAGCCAGCCCCGCCCCCTGGTGGGCTGAGCTGGCCACACACACACACCACACTCTCTCTCTCTCTCTCTCTCTCTCTCTCTCTCTCAAATAAATAAAAAAAAATAAAAATAAAAAAAATACATAATGAGTAGTGTTTTTAGGGGATAATTGTATATCCCTGATTTCAAATAGCTAAAAGATGGAAGCAACCCAGATATCCATAAGCAGAGGAATGGAGGGCTGGGGCTGTAGTTCAGTGACACGGCACCTGCCTGGCAAGTGCAATGTCCTGAGTTTGATTCCTAGTACAAAAAAAAAAAAAAAAAAAAGAATGGACAAAAAGTGATATAATTCATGTAATAGAATATTATTTAGCCTTGAAAAGTAAGGAAATTCTGATAGTATGTTAAGTGAAATAAACCACTCACAGTGGGGGAAGATGCTCACAGTCTGGGACACTGAGGCAGGAGGATCAAAAATTCAAGCCCAGCATGAGCAGTTTAGTAGCTTAGCAAGCAAGACCTTTCTTTAAAAGAAATAGAAATGAAAGAAAGGGCTGGAGATATATGTTAAGGCCCTGGGTTCAGTAAACACAGATACTCACAAATATGGTAATTATTCCACTTACATCAGATCTAGACTAGTGAGACTCATGGAAACAATAAAACAGAAGGTAGATTTCAGGGGCTGGGAGGAGGGAAAATGGAGAGTTGCATAGTGGATAGAGACTGATTTTTGCAAGATGAAAGGAGCTCTGAAGATTGGACACTGAATAATACTTTACATTGTACACTTTAAAATGGTTAAATAGGGCCAGGGATATGGCTCAGTAGAATAAATGCTTCCCTGGCAAGCACAAGGGCCTGAGTTCAATCCCTGGTTCCACCAAAAAAAAAAAAAAAAATTTAAATTTTAAAATGGTTAAATACTTAGTGTTATATGTTTGTAATTCATAATTATATTTGCCTTGGGAAATATATATTTATACATATGGTAAATATATATGTTTATATATATGTTTATATATTTACCATATGTATAAATATATTATATGTATAAATATGTATATAATCTTCCCATCATCCCATCCTCCATCTCTAAAAAGTTTGCCTTCCTCTTTGCTTCTGACTGAAATGGTTAAATTTTATCTACATTTCATCATAATAAAAAGTTGAAAGAATACTTACCATCTTAACCATATTTAAGTGTGCAGTTTAGTAATACTAAATACACAATGTGCACCCATCACCACCCTCCATCTCCGTAACACTTTTGTCTTATAAAACTCTACCCCTTAACCACTAACTCCCCATTTCCTTCTCCTCTGGCTCCTAGCGACCACCATTTCATTTTTGTCTTTCTTTTTGACAACCTTCTAAGTACTGTGTAAATGGAATCATGCAGTATCTGCCTCTCTGTGACTGGTGCGTTTCACTTCCTATAATGCCCTCAGGGTTCATCCATATGGTAGTGTCTCAGAATTTCCCTCCTCGCATTATGTCCTCGTATTCTGTTCATGGATAATTAGGTAGCTTCAGTGTTTACTTATTGTGAATAATATTGTGAGGAGGATCGAGGTAAACATACCTCTTCATGACTGTTTTCAATTTTTTAAATATATTTTATGTTACCTGCATTCTGTGATAGTTTAAACAACCATCTAATCAGTCATTTGTGGTGATGACGAGTAAACAAGATGGTGACTAATCTGAAAAACATGTCACATGAAAGAAACTGGGGCTGTTTCATCTGAAAAATAGTCTAGGCAGATATCGCTTTCTCTGTCTTCTGACATTTTAAGAATGCATATATGAAAAGAATTTATTAAGAACATGAACGTAAAGTAGACAGACTTTGATTTTCCATACATCAATGAAGAAGTTTTTAAGAAGATAGTTTACGTTCTATTTGAAGAATCATATGGGAAATGCCTTGTGGTAATCTCTGGAAAATGTATTTGGAGACCCATCTCTGTAATGAATCCAATTTGGGAAATACTGATCAAAATCTTAGCCAATAGATTAAAAAAGTATAATTCTGATATTATTTCCCACTTTAAGTGTGTGAGATGAAAAAATAAAATGAGCCATTGAAAGGAGCCTAAGCAAAAGGATGACATGGCTTGATTTGTATTAGAGACATCTCTATGTTAACAGTATAAAATCAAAACTGGGATAATGGAAGCAAAGAGAATGGCTTGGAGGCATAGGCCAAAAAAAAAAAAAAAAAAAAAAAAATAAATGAAGACAATGTAAAGACATCTTTGGATAAACAAACATGCAAGAATCTGTCACCAGCAGACCTTCAAGTATAAATACAAGTCAGAAACC
>NW_004524694.1:992634-996768 GCF_000260255.1 Octodon degus | reverse complement strand
AAATTAGAAAAGTTAATAAATAGTTGTGGATGGACTGGAATATTCTACACAATTTAGTATCTTTGTGAATGCTTTGAGGAGTAAGTGGAAAGGACAGGGAAACAGCTCTTTTTCTTTAAAATATCATGTATACAATGAGTCATGATTATTTTGTTGTTTATTGCAAATTGATTTATTGCAAACAAGTATATTGAAAGAATTGGGCCAAACTTGAAAAACTAGATAATTTTGGAAATTTAATTTATTATTAAAATAAATTCCCATAAGCTAATGTCACAATTTAACTGCAACTAAAGAAATTGATGATGATTTTATGTGGCTATTCTTTTTGTGTTTAAAAATGTATTTGCCATAGCAACTGCTGTCACATATGACAGTGGTTACTATCTTAAGATTTCTGCTTCATTCTCTGATTGAATGGCTCAAGATTTCTTTTTTTGTTTTGTTTTCTTTTTCTATTTTAAATAAATTGTGAGTCAGAAATGTCATCCTGACTGTCCCACTCCTGTGAACCTACGTCTGGAGCTCAACTGCACACTGACATGGGTTTCGTATTGTATAGTTAAGACAGTACCAAGTGTTTCAGTTGCTCCTCCTGTTAACTTTCAGAACAAGCAATCTATAGATATTTTCTGTTTAGATATTTTTAAAAAAATTTAAGACTCCTTTATATATAACAAAGACATACTCTGAATATTAGTACTGGGTTTTAAGTTAAGCAGTGAAAACTATTTAGATATATAAGCATATACATTTCAATAGAAAGTTATATGTAAGCATATTTTGGTTAATAATATATTGTTACAGAGTCACTAAGAAAATAAAAATAAAATAATGGAATTGATTGCCTTTTTGAGTAAATTTTTAGGCTTTGATTAATGTTCTGTAAAAATGTTTCTAATTTAAAATTGGATTATTTTCTAAAATTTTAAGTGAGAAACCTGTAATGTTTTACCACAGGTTCTTAGGTCTTCCTGTAAAAACCCTTAGAACTATAATTTATCTGAAATGTAGTGATAAGTAGACTGCATGTATAATAGTGGATTTCAGGTTTCAAATTGGGATGTTTGTACAGCAAAATTGAAAATTCTTGTCCTTTCTACATCTTCAATTTTCTCCTTGTGTATAGAAATCTCTTAACAGTGGTTTACTTTCTTCTCTCACTTAAAAAAAAAAACAACAACTCAGAAATAAAATATTCTGTATTGGGGGAGTGGTTTCATGTCGTGAGAAAGCCTTTCTGATAAATTGATCTTCCTGCTTACAGAAAAGATGCTAGGATTCCAGCCATCAAGTCTGCATTCCAGACTGGAGGAAAAGCAGGAAACAGAAGGGCACTGACTCTATTAAGAAAGAAAACTTAGAATCTCTTATTTTATGTGTAGTATTGGCCAGAATTGTGTGGCATGATCTCTCATGTCCCTCAAGAGAAATGCCTTCTTACCCTGGCTAAGGGAAAGAGGAATCACAGATATTATATAATCAACCTTTTCACTTTGAGAGACTTTGAAACTTATTGTGACTTCTCTGACTGGTTTGAAGTTTCTGATTGGGATAGTGTTAAAAAGCAGGCCCAGGACAATCAGGAACAGCAAATTATAAGAATGAAATTTCTTTTTTTTTTTAAACTTTTCAATGGTTCCTTCATTTTATTCATAGATAAAAATAAATATAAATGTTATAAAATCTAATTTATAACATAAATTAATATATTATAAATATTTAAAAAATAGGAATACCTAACTTAATACCTATTTTTTTAAATGAAAAACATCTCACACAATTTTGTCCACTCAAATCATATTCAAGCCTGTTCGTTAATAACAAAAGTAATATTATTTACACATACACTACGTACCAGATATTGTGAGGCCCTTTCTTCAGTTTTTATTTTTTATTACTATATGTTTGTATTATGTGATGTTTACATGTCTTGTGAGTAGTTGGTACATATACAAAACACATCTTAATTCTTTTTTAACCCCCTTTTCTCGCCTTCTTTCCCCTCCCTTCGTCTCTTTTTATTAAAAATATTTTTAAGACAGAGTCTTGCTTTGTAGTTCAGGCTGGCTCTAAACTCACTATGTAGCCCAAGCTGGTCTCAAACTTGTTATTTTCCTGCCTTAGCCTCCTGAGTGCCAGAATTGCAAGTGTATACTACCCTCATCGCCTCCTTCCATCTCCTGATCCTCCTTCCATTTGAAAAGATGTCTCCCTACTTTCTATGATCTGTCTTGTGTTTTCTTTTTTTTTGCGGAACCAGGGATTGAACTCAGGCCCTTGCACTTGCCAAGGAAGCGCTTATTCCACTGCACCATCTCCCCGGCCCTTTGTTAAGGTTTATATAAGAGATTTTCCATACTTTTTCCCCAAATGAAAAAAATGCAACTTTTGAGATTTTACTTTTCTCCTCCTTTCAGGGAATGCTCTTGCTCTTAATATGCTGTTGCATTTAATATTAGAGTAGGTGGGCTATAAATGTTACTCTTGTCAGAAAAGATTAGTCTTCTCTTTATTGTTATGATATTTTATGTAATTAATTTAATTTTATTTTGAAGAGTAAAAACAAATAGAAAAAAGACAAACAGGGTGACGTACAATAATGCATATGTTACAGATTTTTGAAACAAGAATAGCTAATTAACAAAGGTTGTATTATCTATTTTATCTTCAAATCTGTTGCTCAGGTTAACTAATATGGTTGTACAAGATTGGAGAAATAATTGCCTATTGGGGCTTGCTTTCAAGAAATCTTAATTTTTTTACTTGTCTTTTTTTTGTTTAATTTATTTTAAAGATAGTATAATAACTGATGTGACATTAGGAACAGTACCCATTTAGAAGACCAAGATGAGAGGCAGTCAACCATGGGCTTTGTATTACACATTGGTGTCCTCTATGTCATTGCTCAGATCGCAGATATCAGCATACAGAGCTAGTCAAAGTGAAAATTCTGAACATTAACTGCTATTTTAAAAAAAAAAATGATGCAAATTATGAGTATAATCATCTCAGCTATCCTGTATATATACTTGCATGTTTTCCCCTCCTTCCTTTTGTCCTATCTTTTCTCCTTTCTCTTATCTTCATTATTTAATCCTTAAGTTCAGTTTCTTTCTGTTTTACTATATCTATTATACCTTTCAAGTTTATTTATTCTTTCAGGTTCTTACACTAGGGAGACAATACAATATTTGAACATGAGAGTCTGATTTATTTTTCCCTTATGGATATAGTCTCTAGTTACATCCACTTACCTATAAAGGATTTAAGCTTGTCTTTCTTTGTAGCTGAGTAGTACTCCATTGTATAGAAATACCACATCTTTTTCATCCATTTCTCAACATTGAGATACCATCTCACCCCAGAAAGAATGGCTATCATAAGAAATCAACTAATAACAAATGCTGGAGAGGCTGTGGGGGAAAAGAAACCCTTTTCCACTGATGGTGGGAATGTACACTGGTACAACCCCTATAGAAATCAGTGTGGAGACTCCTCAAAAAAGAACAGGACTGGAAATCCCATTCAATCTGGCTATTCCCCTACTGGGTATTTTCCCAAAAGAACTGAAAACAGCATACTATGGTGATATATGTGCACCCATGTTTATAGCAGCACAATTTATTATAGCCAAATCTTGGAAACAACCGTATTGTTATAATGATTTGAGTGAATATTTTAAATACAAAGCTGCGAAGAGTCATTGGTTTATCAAAAGACCCCTGACCATTTCATTATAGAACCACACATGGTATTTGTAAAGACTCTGGGAAGAAAAAGTGTATACCTCCTATTTGAGAGGGAGGAAATAGATAGATAGATAGATAGATAGATAGATAGATAGATAGATAGATAGATAGATAGAGCGAGAGACAGACAGACAGAGAGACAGAGACAGAGACAGTCTCTGTAGTAAAGCCAGAGCTGAGTGAAAGGAAAAATGGTAGGAGCAGTTGGTCCTGGCTTGGTATGGAGAGAGGAGGAAGATCTGGGGAGGGCTACTGATCAGTAAGCACTGTTTTTTTTTTTTGTTTTTGTTTTTTTGTCTCTGTAGCTACTTTATTTTATGACATCAGTTATTTTTATTTTAAAGAAAGAAAAAAAAATAAAAACAGTGGTACAAAATTTCAA
>NW_004524694.1:946464-984434 GCF_000260255.1 Octodon degus | reverse complement strand
ATTTCTTCTTTTGCAGTCAGGTTATGATTGGAAGTGCACACGTCTGAACTCCAGTCACGCCGCAACATCTCGTATGCCGTCTACGCCAAAAAAAAATAGAAACTAAATGAAGACAATTCATTAGAGAAAAAACCTTAGCTTTAAACAGTTCTGTTGAGAAGTAGAATTTAAAACATGTAATGATCAGTTTGATACAAGAAGAGAGGAGTCTGAGTTAATGCTTAACTTTATTACCTTGGGGATTGAGTAAATAGTGTTCACCTTGGCAGAGGTGGAGCATGTAGGAGGAGTTGCAGGTTTGAAGGGAAAGATCTTTTGTATTTTGAACTGGAAAACTAACTGGTAACCCAAACTCACCTCAGATTAAGTAATAACGTTAGCAAGCAGTTGGAAAGTTGGATTTAAAATTTAGAAGCAAGATCTAAGCTTCAGAAATAACTTTGGGAGACAAGGATATAAATATGACAGGCAAAGCTATGAGGGTCCATGGAACAAGGAGTCAACTAGAGAAACTCTAAGAGCAGTGAAATAGATGTAAGAGGAACCTGGGTAAGTCTTTCTTATAGGTGAATGTATGTAGTTACAATAACAATGCAGACTTAAATGTAAAAAAGAGCACCAAAAGCACTTGGGTTTTAAATTTATTTTCTTTGACAAATTTCAAATGCACCTGAGAATGATTTTTAATACAATTATGATAGAGATTGTGCTAAAACGCTAAAATACTTGTATAAGAATATTTTTATCTTTGCCTGATTAATGGTTTGATTGTTACTTGGTTTGAGTACTTTTTTTAAGCTATTTTTTTATTTTACTTTTTTCTTCATGAATAGACTTGTTGACCTTGAATCTGACCAGTACAAATTTATTATATGGCTCAATAAAAAAAAAAAACTTCAATAAAAATCAGACTTCTTTAACTATACAAGTTTATACCCACCTTATGTTCTTTGTTTACCTAAGGAAATGCAACTTCACCACAAGTACAAAGACCATCTTTCATGGACTACTTTGATAAGCAGGACTTCAAGAATAACAGTCATGAAAACTGTAATCAGAATGTGCATGAGCCCTTCCCTATGTCCAAAAATGTTTTTCCTGATAACTGGAAAGTTCCTCAAGATGGAGACTTTGACTTTGTAAGTACATTTTAATTCTATTTGCATTTTCTCTTTTTGTATTTTATCATCACTTTTTTATAGAGTTCATAAGTATGAACTGTGTATAAAATTTTAGACTGTGTTTATGTTCAATATACAGCCATGTTATGGGTTGGTAAAATACAGTTTGGTTACAAAAATGTATCTGCAGAGAAATATAAATAATTGCTTAGGATTAAATAAATCATAGCTTGTATTTTAGAACTCCTTAAAACTAAAATGACAGCTATTTGAAAAGAGTTACATAATAGCACTATTATAAAATACATCTGGCAGTAAATTTGGCTACCAAAATAACTGATCCAAAGATGTTCATGATACAAACATTGAGAAATTTGCTTCAACTTTGAAAGTTAACTGAATTAGTGTCTACTTAAGTATTATTTCTATTTGGTGTATCTATAAGAACAGTCCTAGATAAGATATAATCTTCAGTGTAACACTGTGCCTTATTGCCTATTTTGTTACATTTTCTCTTGAGCTTTTTTTTGCCCTGCTCATTATTATTTTCTTTAAAGAATGAAAAGAGGATAATTTGTCTGAAAGCAGCTATATCCAGAACTTTATATAAACCAGTTTGGTTTAAATAATAGCTTTAAGTGGTAATTTGTTACTTTTGCATAGTATTCTAAAAGATTTTCTTCCAAATATAATTATGATGTATTCATAAATGCATTATTAATAACTGATATTTTAGATAGGTGTGTATCTTTACAAATTTTAATATTAAGCCACGTTGCTAAGACACCACGATGCTTAGTGCTTTGAGACTGTATCTTTAAGTGCTTTCTTCTAAATTTTGATAGTCAGATAATAAAAATTTTTTAAAAATCTATCCTTTACAAATTCATCACTAATTGCTGGCACATGTCAATGGTATGATTTACAAATTGGCCTGAAAGCATTAACTGTAAATCTATTAATCCCTTTTCAATAGCAAAGTAAGAAATTATAAAAACAAAATCTCTTTTTTAGTTCTAGCAAAGTACCATTGTAAGCTATCGGCTTTTTAAAAATTATAAATTATTTAGGATACTGACATTCAAACTTTAAATCATTCATGACTGATGAATAATGTAGCATATTTAGCATTAAAGAACTCTGTCTTGTCTCAGTTGGAATAAATCTTAATGGCGTCTGGGAAATGGTTTGAAATAAGTGAACTACAAGTAATGAATAAATTATTATATTTAAGAAATACTAAATAAAATTATTTAATTCTCTTTCAGTTAGTCTTTGCTATCACCACAAACTTAATGGTTTTTTTAAAATAATGATTTTATTTGTTCACCATTTTGGACAATAATAATGTAATTTGGCCAGGCTCAGCTAACTAGTTCTGCTGGTCTCACCTGGGGATTTTCAAGTGACTGCAGTCACCTGACAGCCCCACTAAAACAGTTGAATAGTCTTTCTGAAATTCTTGCTCATGTTTCTGGCAGCTGTGCTGAGTGTTGGCCAGGCTGTGTGGTCTCATGAGGCAAGCCTAAGGTTTCTGTGTGGTGGGAGTAGCTTTCCAAGCATGCAAAAACAGAAACTGGAGGCTCCTTGGCCTCAGTTTAGAATTCACTGAGTCTATCTGAACACTGTCCAGAAGCATCAGATAGAATGAAATACCTCAGAATATTCTTAATTAAGAAGGTGAAAGACTGATTATAAAATGTTGCTGCAAGAAATTAAAGAAGTCATCAGTACATAGAAAGATAGCTGTTGATGAATTGAAATACCTAAAATTGTTAAGATGTTAATCTTCCCCAAGGCAGTCTACAGTTTCATTGTAATTTATATCAAAATCCTAATGGTGCTTTGTGCAAAAGTAGAAAAGTTCTTGCTAAAATTCACATGGGGCTCTTAAAGGGCTCCCAAATAGTTAAAACAACCTGGGGAAAGGAAAAAAATGTTGAAAGTCTCTTATATCCTGATTTTAAAATATGTTACAGAGCAACTATAATAAAAGAATGTGGTACTGGCATAAATACACCAGTGGAATAGAAATAGAATTAAATAGAAATACAAGTACAGATAGAATAGCCAACATTAAACCCTTTTGTCTGTGGTCAGAGTATTTTTGACAAGGCTACCAAGACTTGTGTTAATCACCTTTCTACTACTATAACAATGTAACAAGGGCAGTTACTTTACAAAGACAAGGTTTACTTGGGCTCTTGGCTCTAGAGATCTCAGTTTATTATCAGGCAGACCCATCATTTTTAGGCCCCAAGAGGAAGGTACTGGATGGCAATAATAGGAAATACGTAGCAAAGCAAATGCTCATCTCTGGCCAGGAAATGAGAGAGAGAAGGGGGCCCACATTCCACAGCACCCTTTATGAGCATATCCTCAGTGACCTCAGAACCACCTGTTAAACTCTCCCTGCTAAACTGAGATGTCCGCCACTTTTAGTGCACTACCCTTGGGACCAAGCTTTTAAAACATGGGCTTTGGCACCATTCAACATTCAAGCCATAGCACCATTCGCTGGAGCAAAAAGTAGTGTTCTCAACCAGTTGTACTAATGAGACTAATATTTACTTGGAAAAAAAGGAAGTTTGACCCTTACTGTACTCTATATACATAAATTTCCTGAAGGGATCAAACATTTAAATGTAAGAACTAAAGCTATAAATTCTGGGGGGAGAAAAAACAGTACAGTAAGTCCCTGACTTAGGAACATTGAGCTGCAAACTTCACGTTTATAAGATTCACAGGTATACTGCCTAAGACTTTGTTGGATTACTAATGAATCTGATTTATAAACTCAGAATGGAGCTTGTCTGTAAGTTACTGTACAGCTTCGTGATTTGGGATTTGGCAATGAGATTTTTGGATAGACAGATAACAGGAGAAAAGATTGATAAATTAGACTACATTCCATTAAAGAAAATGTGGTACTATATTACACACAATAGGGTACTACTGTGCCACAGAAGATAAACTTGAGTGATGTGTAAGAAAATAGCTGTGCCTTGCAGCCATAATGTTAAGTGAAATAATTCAAGCCACAGCCTTAAATACTGCTTGGTTTCTCTTATGTGAGAAACACAGACTATAAATAGAGGTAACAGAAGAGATTAAAAAGTAGGGAGATAGATTTTGTACAAATGGGAAGAAGGAAGGGAAAACAGGTGAATAAAAGATTTATGATGTGTTAGGTACACATACTAACTTGTCACAAGGAGCATAATCATTAGGTGCTGCAAACTTGTACTAATAAAAAATTGTTAAAAACCTGTGGATCAGAGAACACTATCACAGTGAAAGACAGCCCATGGGATGAGAAAGAATATGTATCTTATGTCTAATGAGGGTTAATACCCTGAATATATAACAGACAACTCAACAGCAAGAGAAAAACAATCAAAACTGCAAACTTCTGAATAGAGGTTTCTTTCAACATATAAACACTTGAAAATTTGCTATCACCAATCATTAGAAAATGCAAATCAAACCAACAGTGAAATATCGCTTAGAATCCATTCCATGGCTATGCTCAAAACAAACACAGCAACAAATGTTAATAAGGATATAGAGAAATTGGAACTTCTTCTTTACATGCTGCTGGTAGGACTATACAACGGTACTATTTCCATGGAAAGTAGAATGGTAGCTCCTCAAAAGCCATTAATCGTAAGATGGCCATCTGATCCAGCACTTATACTTCCGGCTGTATGCCAAAGAAGTGGAATCACTTACTCAGACAGATACTGTATACCCATAGTTTACACTAGCCAGAAGGCAGAAGCAACCCAGTTGTCCATCAGAAGATGAGTGGAGAAACAAAAATGTAGTATTAGCATAGAAATTGTAATCAAAATATATAGTAAAATATTTAAATTTTAAACGTTTATTGTAGTAAAACACATACTGCCAATCCTCCCAAATACTTTCCTCAGGACTTTGTACTTGCCAGGTAGGTGCTATGTTGCTGAGCTATCTCCCTGGCCCTTTTCTCTCACTTTGAACACATTTATTTTATTCTGCCATTTTCTGAAATAGTTATGGAAGTACTCTTTTGTGCATATCTTTGTGAAGTATGTTAAAAATAGGGTGAACGCTGCTGCTGAGTGCTATCCAACAAAAAGGCAGGCTCATAAAAACATGTCTTCACTGGGAAAGCAGAAGGTATGTTTATTGACAACGAAGTAGAGATGTTCAAGTGTATAGTGTTAATTTTGAGCAGTATGGGAAATAAAGTGAAAGCATAATTTGGGTCAGATACTAAATTTAGGTGAGATGTTAGAAAATTGCAGAGTCTGAATTTTTATTTCATATAGAGTGAGAAGTTAGAGAATGACTGATAGAAAGTGTCTTAAGGATACCTATTAAGGGTAGTGTGTATAATTACTTGATAGAAAAGTGGAGGTAAAATATAATGATTAATCTTAACTGTCAGTTTGATTGGCTTGAGAGACACCTAGGAGATTAGTAAAGCCCACTTCTAGGTGTGTCTGGGTAGGTCATGTGGACATGACCTGGGGCACTGTGTCTGGCCCTGGCCCCTTTCTCTTAGTCTCTTTCCCTCTGTTTGCTTTCCCATTGCTATAGGATGAGCTGCTGTTCCCTCCCATGTCCTGCTACCATGATGTTTCTGCCTTAGAACCAGCTGATCATAGACTGAAACCCTGAGCCAGGATAAGCCCTTTCCCTAAGTTGTGTAGCTTTGTCCTAGCAACAGAAAACTGACCAATGCAGAGAGGATATTAGGTATGAGGGGCTGGGTTGTAATAAAATAGAAAATAGGAAGAATGCTTATAGGAGACATTAGAAAAGATTATTCACACTGGGCATGGTGGCAAGTGCCTATGATCCCAGCATTCTGGAGATTAAGGCAAGAAAATTGCAAGTTGAAGACCAGTCTGGGCAATTTAATGAGACCATGGCTCAGAATTAAAATTTTTAAAAAGAGTTATGAATACAGCTGAGTACAAAGTCGTAAACTCAATCCCCAGTACTGAAGGAAAGAAATAGAAATGGCAGAAATAGTTGATATAGTAAATTAAAGCCTAAGTACTGTTCTGGTTAAAGTGAGGAACTAAGTGGTTAAAGGTAAAGTTTAAAAAAAAAAAAAGAGGCAAAATGCCTTCACAGTAGAAAAGAGACTTTATGGGTCACACAACTTGATCCAATCTTTACAGATATTTTATTTTGAGGCTTATACAAGAAAGTTTGATTAGACAGTTGAGAAGCAACTAGAGTAGTTTTCCCTTCTCTAGCATTTGTTACTTCTGTCAACTGGAACTACTCACCCTTCTCATCACTTTGAGGAAATGGAAAATGTTTGTAATAACCACTGAGAGGAATGTAAATGGGAATAAATAAGAGATGAGCAAAGGGAAGACTGCTAGGAGATGAGTAAGAATTACTGAAAGCAAGTGTGGCAAAAGACAAGCAAAGTATGTAAGAGAGGCAAAAAGAGCCAGGTGCGCTGGTGTAGCAGGATTTCAAGTTTGAACCCAGGCTGAGCAACTCAGCAAATTAGGGAGACTGTCTCTAAATAAAAACATAATAAGAGCAGGGAATTATCTTTGTGCAAAGGTCTTCGATTTGATCCCTGGTACCATAAAAAGTTGGGGTGAGCATAAAGAGAATAATTAGAGACAAAGTTTAGGTGGACACAGTGTAAGTGATGTGGTGTAATACTTTGCATAAAAAGTAAAGACATGGGCTAAAAGCAAAGGCAGACACCGGTTATTAATGATAAGGAAAATCTGTTCTTATCCATTCCCCCCACCTCTAGACATAGAATGTTAAACATTGTGTCTCATCAAAGTATAAAGCACATAAAGGTATATGTGTTTATATCTACTCTTTAAGATATTGGAAGACTGTTGCAAAGAGTTTTTGTGATTCCTATGTTTGTTTAACAGAAATTGCTTAAAACAAGTTGAAGTTGATTTGACTGTATTTTTAGGACATAGCATGTTTATCCTTCTACTTTGAGGAAAATTGGTCTCAAGGGAAAAAAATGAGAGAGAACATGACTTTTAGAGTATTCAGAGCAAATTCCTAAAGGACAAAGCTTATTCAGAGTGGCACCTGCTAGACAGATGTGCAGACTAGAAAGCATTCTTTTACTTAAAGCTAGTATACAGTACAATTTATATATGTATTTCCTTTTAAATCTTTAGGATTTCTCTTAGGTTTTCTGTGAATCATTGTTTCATGTTATGTTCCTGAATATAATGTGATTTTGGATTTTATGATATCACTAATTTGGAGGTTACAATACTGAATAAGGACATGTAAAATATATTTGGATTAATTGACCTAATTTTAGCTGCACTAAAAAGTAATTTTAACATGGGACTATGTAGATTTCTCAAACAAATGGAAAAGGCAAATCTGTTTATTATGGCACTAGTCTAATGTTTCATTTTTTTGTTAGAATTATTTCCAAACAGCTTTAGCATCCAGATTGTGTAGTATTAAATAGAGCACATGTAGATCTTGTTTTGTAAAACTTACGGTATCATAGTTAAGTAGATATATTTTGAGTAATGTAAAGATTTTGGAATAAGAACAAAATCTTAAAAAGCCATCTGTTAACCCACTATATTAGATTTTTTTTTAGCAAAAAGGAAACTGGATTGATAGTCATTATTGGTATAGGAGAAAGTAGGTAAATCAACTATTTCTGGTTTTGATTCAAACTGAATTTTACATTAGCATTTCTTAATTGTGTTTCTTGAGTATTTAATTCACATTGCTTTTGCGGTAAGGGATATAAAAATCCTCTAGAGCAGCAGTGGAGCAAATGTCTCAATAATTGTTGCAGAGGAAAACAAATCTCTGGGTATAAACTTTTCAGGCCTCTACTACTCTTTTCTGCAGTCCTGCCTCTTGATTCCCGGATTGGCAAGCCTGTATATATATTAGAATAACAATAACAGAAAGTCATCTCTGCAAAAGGTGGAAAACAATAAACACAAACAAAGTATCCACCCTGCTGCTGAAACTACCATGGGACTTTTAGGCATCTTCATTTTGTTCTGGAGAAACACTTCCTCCTCAGGGTCGTTTCAGTTTTCTCTATTGTCAGTAATTTTGAAGAGATAAAGAAACTGGAGACAGTGGGAGCCCATGAAAATGTATCATCATGGGCAGCGCTTAAGATATCCATGAGGAGAGTGTGTAAGCCAGCACTGTTGGCCAGTGTTTTATCCACTAGCAGTTTGCTGTCTTTTGCTTGATCTGTTTAAATACAGAAGAGGTCTTTGCTTTTTAAAGAGATGTTAGCTAAAAATTCCCTTGTAGTGTACTTAGTCGAAGAACTGCTTGTTCTCTTCAGTTCTTAGTTCAGTGGACTGAGGAAACCACTTGAGTTGAGTGAAGTATTTAAGCATATTGTCATCGATTAGCTCTGCATTAATCAAATGATTATTGTCAAGTATTTCCAGATGTTTGCAAGACTATTAACAAAGTATGAAAAGATAACCACAGATTTTTCACATTTATTTCTTCTAGCCTAAAGAAGAAATAAACACACAAAATCTCAAATGTTCCACTGGATAGCCCTGGATAAAGGTTTATGATTACAGGTGTACATGTGGCATGAACTTGAGTATATGTGGCACATTGTGCTTTCACGACTCACTCATTCCTTGTAGAGCCAACAGGAAATTAAAATTAATGAGAAGCCTGCACTTTGAAATACTTGCAGGATTCTTGACTACTTCAGTACTTCGCCAGCTCACGAAATTGTGCTGGCAGTCATATCCAACAGATGGTGTGGTGTGTGCACAGTTATGTCATGTGATTGTCTAGGTCTATATAAAATTTTTGTACAGTTTTGGCCATCAGGCTACTGAGGCATTTAAAACAGTCATAGTTTTTGATTGGAAAGTAGCCTGCTTCAAAATAAGCATTTATATACAAGTAGAAAATAATGTTAATAGTCAGTAGGCAACCAAATTGGATTTATTTTATAGTAAAGATAAAAAATTATAGTGTTCTACTCATTTTTCTATTTTTTCTAACATAATTTAATCCACTTAGCCACCTAAGGTAGAATGAGTATTTTGCTTTTTTATTTTTAAATATGCCATATAAAGTCCCTGAAATTTTTATTTGATGGTTGTATCTCAGCAGAGTTTACTGAAACATTAAGCTAATTCTACTTATTTAGGTAATTAATACCTTAAGTTAAAAAGCACTATATCATCATTTCCTTCACAAATTAAAATGAGCAGGCCTGCGTTCATTGCATTAATTAAGATAGAAAGCACAGGTGCAGCATGTGGTTTCTTGTCACCATGTTGGAATTTATTAAAATGTTTAAAGCACATGGCAAGAAGAAAAATATCTTACTCAAAAGAGTTCTAGAAAGCACAAATTTTCCTCATAGTAATTTGTTCTAATTTTAAAATGTAATTTATTTAGAATGTGAAAAATTGGCTACTTTACACTTTAAAACAGATACTGTACTCTGAGCATATGTTCTGGCTAATGTTGATGTCTGGGGAAAGTTATTTTGACTATGAGGACTTTCTGTTCATAACTTCATTATGGATGTTTAGTTAGTAAACTAGTAAACATTAGGGATGATTGGAGTGATTACATCCAAAGAGATTTAACCAATTAATGGAATTTAGGATCAAGAATGTACAACTTAAGGACCGGCCAGATGGCTCAGCAGATTAAAGTGCCTGCTTAGGCAGGCCCAGCAACCAGAATTCAATCCCCAGTGTGCCATGCTGGCCCCACCCCACTGGAGTGTGCTGAGACAGGGATTGAGACTGGTCGTGGTGGCTCCCGCCTGTAATCTCAGAACTTGGGAGGCTGAAAAGAGGAGGATCACTATGAGTCCGATGTGTGTCAGACCCTGTAGGCCCTGTATTAAAATACAAAAAAAAAAGAATGTACAATCTAATTTATAATCTTTTCAGACTGATGCTCCACAATATTTACCTCTTGAAATAAACCATTAGATTTCAAGTAAGTTGTTAGAATTGATACAGATAACTAGTAAAGCAGATATGTGGCTATGCTTCAATAGTGGAACAGTTATTTCTTACTTGAACTGTCAAAAAATGAAATTTCTTTTAAGCCTAAAATTACTCTTGTATTTGCATAATTAAGTCAGAATATACATAGTTCACTATCAGAAACCTTTCTGCAACTGACTTTTATCAGACTTCCTAATGTACATTGTTTGCATTGAAGTAGATGGGTTTTTTGGAATCTGTTAGACTTGTTGGCTTGGTTGGATTAACATTAATACATTTTTCTTGTGTTCTGACATTAGGGTAGCAACAAGATCTTATTAAAATAGAAAGCACTTAATTAGGTTGGGTTTCTAGTAAAGGACATCTTTTATTAAAAAGTCCAAAATTGGGTTGTACAGTTATAATTGTCTTGATTCAAAATACAAATCACCTTGTTTCATGACTTTGTCTATCCATCAAAGTAAACACGTTTCCTTTCCAAAATGTACAGATTTTAAGAGAAAAAAGATTGTCAGCTAACTGGTATATTGTAGCAAATAAATGTATTTAAGGAAAATAGTATCTTGATTTCCTTGTTATTTCATGGCTCTTAACACACTTTATTCTTTTTTTTTTTTTTGGAACTGGGGATTGAATTCAGATCCTTGCATTTGCCAGTCAAATGCTTATCCTACTGAGCCATCTCCCCAGTCCCCACGCTTTTATTCTTTGTAAATTATGTTGCATGTTAAAAATTAATGTGTGTATACCTGTTGATTTAAATTGCCTTCAATTTAATATTTTATTTTCTATTTTAATGTGAAGGCAGAGAAAACTATAAAATACCTCAAACCACAAATATAGTACTTGTATATTAAGAACTAATAACCAGTATTATTATTGTACTAATGAAATGAATATTTAGTGGTAGATTATCTTTGTTAATGGAAGAGATCTAAAACAGTAAGTTTTATGTTCTCATGATTATATGCTTTGATGAAAAGAACTTTACTGTCTCACTATAATTTTAGTGACAGCCGTCTTCTTACTTTTAAATATTTAATTATTCTTGTCTTAACTATGAACACTGAAAGACTTAGCTTGCCTCTACAAAATACAACTGTGTTATAATGCAGATGAGTTATTTGTTTTCCAGAAATCAGTGAATTGCAGCAAAAATTTATCAATAAATCCTATATTTATTCTTGCTTTTAGAACAGTTTTACAGAAAAAAATTTATTTCAATAACTGAGTTAAAGGGGCCGGGGAGATGGCTCAGTGGAATAAGCGCTTCCCTGGCAAGCACAAGGATCTGAGTTCAATCCCTGGTTCCGCAAAAAAAAAAAAAAAAAAAAAAACCTGAGTAAAAAAATTATTGATGAAGTAATCATTTCACAGTAGTTCATTTGATATGCTACTATTCATTGACATTGGAAGCCATTTAAAATGAATTTTTCAGAACTTAGTCAATCTGAGAGCATCTTTCTATATTTTACATCAGTAATTCTCACCTATAGAAATTTCTTCCCTAATGATAATCACTTACACTTTTCTTTCTTCATGACTCCATTTGGAACTATTAAAAATCTTTCAATCTAGGCTACTGTGAAAGTCTTCTCTGTGGTTCGTGACAGGATACTGCTGGACAAATATTGAATATGATACAGAAGTGACCTAGGTGCTAAACTCAGACTTCTAGTGTGTATTTAGTGTAGCCTTAATCATTTGGCCAGTGGATAGCTAGTGCAAAATTTTTATCAAAGGAATAACTCTTATTAAATTTGCTTTTTAGAATTGGAAACACTGAAGATCTAGGTGAAATGGATTAAAGACCTGTTGAAACTGTCAAATTAAATTAAGACAAAGACAGTAGAATTAAACATAGGTCAAATTGAAGAAAGCACATGGATTAAATATTTAGAATCCTCTAAATCTGATAAACTATTATATGTAGGGAAATGGGATAAAGAGAAAGATTTCTGATTTAGAGAATTAGGCTGATGATGTTGCCCTTATTTGAAATAATAGTAAAAGAAAAGAACAGGGTTCCTAGAATGGGCTCTGTTGTGGATGAACTAAGCTTGCAATGTCTGGAGCACATATAAGTCCACTACAGTTGAAAGTACAAGATGGTCCTATGAAGAAGGGAACATTTGGCAGAGAGTGCGTGAAGTCCACCAAGGAGGTGGTCACAAAAGCAGATCTGAGGAATCCTAGATTAAAGGTGAACAGAGCAAGATCACTGAGCAGACAAGACTGGCTTTATTTAGCCATGGATGTGTATTCACCAGGCAAGCTTAGGTTAACTGAAGGCAGATTAAAGCTGTCGTGGGGGGCCTACCACCAATAAGATGTTACTCTTTCTTTGGCTGTTTTCTGGTAGTGGGTATATCAACCTATAGTTGAATTTTTTACATCATTTCAGCTATTAAGTTGTTAGTAATTCTTTGAAGATTTGTCCGTCTACTGTTAGTGTGAATAAGGAACCAAAAAACTGAGACCTTATTAGAAAGCTCTAAGCAATTACAACTCACGGGCTTTTAAAATGGCTTTAAAAAATATTTTGAAACATACTCTCTGTGTCTTCCATTTCTGTTCCTTAACTGTGACTTTGGACAAACGTTACAATTTGTGGTGGCTTTGGATTAATAAATTCTGACTAGTTAAAAATTTGGTATCTTTTCCTGCCCTTCATCTCAGGGCAAGCTACCCAAGTTACCAAAAAGAGCTGGCATTCTTTCTTCTCTCCTGGTTTAGCTCCTGGAGAAGTGGGGCAGGAGTGCAAGTGGAAAGACAGCTGAGGAGGCAGAGATCATCATATGAGCCTATTTAGCTCAAGATATTAGGGCTTACTCCAGAACTGCTGCATAATGTCACTGACAATGTCATGATTTTCATGTATATTTCATGTGTGATATTTTATCCTGGTTTAATTTAGCATTGAGTCCTTGTACAGAAACGTGCTGCTGTCTCTCGTTTCTGTTCCATTACTTCACACCCCTTCCCTCTATATGAGATGTGGATGCTTTTGGCCAGAAGCCCTTGGCTCTTCCCTGATCCCTGTGTTCCCTCACATGAGCCACAGGAATCTGTGTTTTATTTTTAAGGCCTCACAAAGTGGGAGGGTGAATAGGTAGGAGAAACATGAGAGGAGTTCCCCCTCTATCCTCAGTACGCTACTTCTCTCATTCTACTGAATCTTCTCTTGCAGGCTGCTTCACTAAGCCTCCCATCTTCAAAGCTCTCTAGAAAGAAGTGAATAAATTTCAAAGTGAATATATTTTCATACAGTTCCAAGGCCATATATCAAGTTCCCTACATTCTACTTCATTAATAGCACCAGGGCAAATTGTAGTCTGTACTATAAGCAGTCCAGCTTTGAAGTGAGGTGCCAGTCTGCCCATCTTGCAAGGTGCCACAGTGTCTGTGATTGAATATTTTAGTGATCCTCAACTTGTCTTCAGTGAGAACATGTTCATAAGAAATACTGCACCCAAGGTTCCTAATTTACCTTTACCCTCTTATGTAGGCTAAGGTGGTAGTTTGGGAGTAAGTAGTGAGGGCAGTTGTGCAACATCTTAGTAAACTCAGGGAACACAATTTGCCCCATCTTAATAGTACCTCTCTTCAATGTAGAAAGTTCATGTGTATCACTTCTTACTTTTTATGAGCCATGCCCTTCAACTCAGGGGCAACCAAAAAGATTCCCTTCAGCATTGTTTTTGTAAGAAGAAGCATCACTAACTTTAAAGTACATTGAAACATTTCATGTTCTATCACTACAGAAATATCTTAGTTTATTTATTGATTCCTCCATTATCTAGTAAATGTGTGTGTGTGTGTGTGTGTGTGTGTGTGTGCGCACACACACGCACGCTTGCAATGATGCAAACACCAGGCACTGACAATTTAAGGAATTCACTGTGCTGGTGATAAACATGTGAATATTTATTTCACTGATAGATGAATTGTCCAGATACCACTGATCTGAGTCAGAATGTAGGGGAAAAAAAAAAAAAAAACAAGCTTAAAAGTAATAACATGAAAGTAAAAATGTTAGATTTTAATTGTAATCATTTTTAATTAAACATCAGTGTCTGACATGCAGGATTCATTCTATCTGAGATTATAGAATTTCTGGTAGCCAGCACCGCACCATTACACAAGCCAGACTGCGATTCTTACAGATTGATTAAAGATTAGCTTTAAGTTTCTTCAAAAGGAAGAATTTAAGACAATAAAGTAGTGTTTTCTTTTCTCAATTTTTTACTTAGAAATGCTTAGCTTTGGGTTAAGAACATACTGAGTACTGCTTATATATGGCACCTATTATTTATATATCTATTTAGTTGTTTGTTTCATCAAAAGTTCTATAATGAATCTTCTTAAAATTATACTTCTGTCTCTAAAGTCATATTGATTCTAAAGGTTTAATTATGAAAATAAACATAATTCATACTAAGGAACTTAGAAAAATCCAGGCTAATCAGGTATCATCATCTCCATTTATAGTTTTATTACCCTGACAGTTTAAAAAAAAAAAAATCACGAGGCCAGGGATATAGCTCATTGGCATAAGTACCTGCCTAGCAAGTGCAAGGTCCTGAGTTCAATCCCTGTTACCACACACACACACACACACACACACACACACGAATCACATCCCTCTGAAAAGCAGGCTGTTTCTAAATGTGACACCTGAGACTTCTTTCATTCCAGTTTATGTTTTATAACTAAAACATTAAAACAGTACTGCGGCTGGAGAGATAGATCAGTGGTCTCAGTGCCTGCCTGGCAAGTGCAAGAACCTCGGTTCCATCCTTGGCACATGCCATGCTGACCCTGGAACCCTGGGTTTACTATGCTGGTCACCAAAATAATAAAACAGTGTCATGTATCAGCTTAGCAGTTGGTAATAATTTAATGCATATTTCCTAAATTAAATGAATATTCCCTTAAAGCCATGTTATAATTTAGAGAAAAATCTGTCTAAATATATGTCAAATAATAAAATCAGCTTCCAAGGTGAGAGAGCACTTTAAAACACTTGAGGATTTCTGTGCATTCTTTGTTCTGAGGGCAGGCCAGATAGCTCAGCAGATTAAAGCACCTGCTTAGGCAGACACAGGGACTGGGGTTCAATGCCCAGCACCACATGCTGTACCAGCCCCATCCCCAGGGTGCACTGAGGCAGAGATTGAGCCTGAATATGGTGGCACATGCCTCTAATCCCAGTGCTTGGGAGGCTGAAAACAGGAGGATCACTACGAGTCCCATCTGTGTAGTGAGACCCTGTAGACCCTGTACATATTTTTTAAAAAGTGTTGGCAGATTCTTTGTTCTGTATTCAGATGGATAATATATTACCAGGGAAAAATAGATGGTACTTATGTATCTGTACTTTCTCTACGTCCAAAGTTGTAATAATACGAGGAAACATTCCTAAAGATACCACTTCATAACTGTTATACAATTCCATATTGATGGACTTACACAATTCTATATTGATGGATTTACTTTTTGTATTTAGCTTGGCCTCAGTTAGCTTTCCTTAAAGGAAAAATTACAAAAATACTTAAGCATGACTACATATTTTTTATATTTGTTTGAGTTTTGGGATTAAAATTTTAATTTTTATATATCTAATAAAATTAATTGTAGATATAAAAATTTATTTGACTGTATTTGAAGTGATTCAAATTCATAAATATGAGTAAGACGTTTTCTCACCAGATTTTACTCATTTATTTACTGGGGACTTTTTGTTTTAATTGGGGTTTTTGTTTGTTGTTTGTTTGTTTGTTTGTTGTTTGTTTGTTTGTTTGTTTGTTTTTCGGAACTGGGGATTGAACTCAGGCCCTTGCACATGCCCGGGAAGCACTTATTCTGCTGAGCCATCTCCCTGGTCCCTAACATGAGGAATTTTAATAGGATCAACATTAAGTATAGAGCATCTTATTCATATTTATGAGATTTATTGGAGATTACTTTATGTAAATATGAATTAATAGTTAATGTTCTATTTTTAGATTTTTGTAAAGTAATATATCCGCAGTTAAACTTCCTTTTCAGTTTTTATTGTTTTATTTATTCAACAGAAGTACTTTAAGTACCCTCTATGTACCTTTTCTCTTTTAGAAAGTAACTTAGTCAAATGAGCTACTTGCACAATTATTATTTGTTATTCTCAGGGTAAATGATACTCTGTTTTACCTATTTTATATAATTATTGGGCCTTAAGGCTTAACAGAGTTAGCTGATTATTTTATCCAAGTTGGGGGTTGCAGAATTAAAGTAAACAGCATTTCCCCATCCCTATAACTAATAACTTTACTAAATTTAACAGACTTAATTAACTATAAGAATAATTCCAAATTTGGTATCTTTGCCTTTAGGCTGCTTGGTGTTTTCTTTATTCAGATTTAAATTCATGCTGTAAAAAACTGAATTTAAACACTTCAATAAATTATTAGTAGTTCAAAAGCATACTGATTCATATCCATTGACAATAGCTGTGAGTATACCTCGTAACTATTTAGGATTATTTACAGTTTGTGAGCCTTCTGAAGTCACAGGGGCTAAGAAAGAAGGAAAGTCTGAGCAGGGGTAAGGAGAGTAGAGTTGTATGGCAGTAAAAATACTGTAACCATTTGCAAAACTGATTAAGAAATTGCAGGAAGACAGATCGAATACATAACTGTCTTCAGACACAATCAAAAACACGACTTGGATTTTTGTGGTGTGCCTCTGGATTAGGCATTAAATTGAATTTGATTTTTAAATCATACTTAATAGCACCGTAAGAAAATGGCATCTATTATATCGAGTAATCCTTTCTTTATTATAGACTTTCATTTTTATTAGCACGTATTATCATGTATTCTTATGTATTAGAATGAGTGTTGTTCTTTTACCAGTTTTTGCTTTGATTAATATGTATTTGTGAGTAACCTAAACACTATTATTAGGAGAATTTATTTTGAAACCTAGTGCTTTCCTTTTTAACTTTATTAAAAATTTATTCTAGGTTGCCATTTAACAAAATAACTAAATATTGAGGCTTGTAAAATTTCAAAGGTAGAGAACCTGTTTTTATTTAAAATGAATATGAATGAGTGTCAATGAATGTTACCTATTTCACATAAACTTTAGCAAGTAAATAAATACTTAATTGTTAATTTTGGAATACATTTTAGTATGTGATGTATTTTTGAGTAAAAATCGGAATTTTAAATAGAATATGGAATACTAATTTTAATATACAGTTGAATCATCTAACATTAATAAAGTTTAAATTTACTTAAATCATGTGAAAAGACTGCTTGTCATAGTACTTTTCATTCTGTACTTTTTTTTATTTTATAGCTCCTATTTTGCTTTTTGGTTAAAGCTTTAAAGTTGTAATCTGTGATAAACCTTGGGCTTAGGTTTATGAGATAGTTTGTTTTGTAACCTAATTGCCTTAAAAAGCTATTAGATTATTAGTGTTCTAATCAAAATTTACACTATGTTAAAGTAATTCTTCCTAATAAAATTATTGGGATATTTTCATTAAATTTATCAATCTGAATAATTATCATCCAATTGAAATATATGATTTTATTCACAAAATAGATTACTTAAAATAGCCTAAATGTTTTAATACTCTAAATCTAGACTTTTAAATGAGTATACGCTTTAACACACATGTACTTGAAGTTGTTATGTGCATGGGTTTTATGTGAAATTGTCAAAAAGATTTAAAAATAAAATAAAATTAATGTTGATGTACCAGCCTGTGAGTACTTAGAGAATTGCCTAGGAATTTACCACTTAATCCTGTCCT
Source organism: Octodon degus (assembly GCF_000260255.1). Lineage (NCBI taxonomy): Eukaryota > Metazoa > Chordata > Mammalia > Rodentia > Octodontidae > Octodon > Octodon degus. The sequence goes on along the minus strand of NW_004524694.1, from coordinate 966,525 downwards.
CTTCAGTATATCTTGTCCAAGTTTAAGAGAAGGAATGGCATTTTGTTCCTATAATTATTTGACTTTCTGCAAACTCCCTTTCACCATATGCGGAATACCTAACAGGTTAGATCATTAAGCAAAATTCTTTGATTGAATACTCTGTAATGGATGATTAGGAAGGGAAAAGGCTATTACATGATTGGACAAATTTGGAATTAGTATTAGAAAAGTTTTTATTTTTATAGTTCAGTTTCCCTGAGTTTTTATTTACTCAATTTATAAGACATCTGAAAATACATCATTAGTTTTTACCTTGACCTTGCCTGATTTTTTGCATCTTATAAAAAAAGAAGGCCATGGAGGAACTACCCACTTGGGCCCCCCTCCTGTCCCTCTCATGGACAGGAGCTTTCTTTCTCTCAATAAATAAATTCTGCTCATAACCTCCATTTGTTCCTAAAATTCATTCTTCGGTTTTAGAGAACACGAACTCATGCAGGTCAGGTTGGGAGATTGTTTTTCTCTATGTTATTTGGAGGTTCCCTGTATGTTTTGGAGTTCACCCACCCGAGACCAGTTTTTCTCCCTGTATCATTTTGGAGGCCCCACCGAGATCATTGGACAGAGGTATGAGTTTGCTTTTCTTTCATAAATTCTGAATTGGGACTTGCTTAGGTAACAAATTTCCCACCTCCTGTCCTCCTAAGCGAGGAGGACAAATTTCCCATTCTCTCTACCTTAGCCTCACATGGTTTTACACTATAAAAGTCCCTGGAAGAGATAGCTTCCCAAGGAACTACCCGCTCAGGCCCCCTCCTGTACCTCTCTTGGACAGGAGCTTTCTTTCTCTCAATAAATATATTCTGGGGGCCAGGGAGATGGCTCAGTAGAATAAGCGCTTGCCTGACAAGCCCAAGTGTCTGAGTTCAATCCCCAGTTCCGCCAAAAAAAAAAAAAAAGAAGAAAAAAAAAAAAAAAATGTATTCTGCTCAGAAAAAAAAAAAAAAGAAGGCCATATAGTTAAAGTATTTATTTGAAAACAGTTTAGAATTTTACTTACTTTCTGTCAAATGATAGTACTTGTTAGTCCTAAATTTTAAGAACTTAAGTTTACTTTTCCATAAAATTTCCCGAAGTATGTCTTTTTTTTTTATCAAACTAAAACACAACCAACCACCAAGAACTGAAAATAGTGTACCACAATATTATATGTGCACCCATGTTTATAGTAGCACGATTTGTTATAGTTAAATCTCAGAAACACCCCAAATGCCTATCAGCCAAGGCATGGATGTAAAAGATGTAGTGTTTTTTACACAGTGGAATATTACTCAGCTATAAAGAAAAACTGAATATTATAGTTTGGATGCAACTAGAGTCCATATTTATAAGTGAAATAAATCAGACTCGCATGCTTAAATGTCATATTGTCTCCCTAGTATAAGAAGCTGAAAGAGTAAATAAGATCCAAAAGGTATAATAGATATCATGAAAGGAAAAGAAACTGCTGGAAAGGAAAAAAACTGGAATGGAGAAAAGGAGAGAAAAGAAGGAAGGAGGAGGAAAAAAATACACATACACACACACACACACACACACACACACACACACAATAGCAAAAGTAATTGTACTACTGATTTATATTACTTCATTGAAAGCAGCAGTGCTTGTATTGTTTGATGAATTTTCCATGCTTATATCAGGTAATCTGAACAACTACTTTGAAGATAACAATATGCAATATAATAACCATTGTTAATTTCCTATCATCTTTTGATTTTTATTGCTCATTTTTATTGCTTTTTTATTCTCTTTTAAAAAACTTAAATAACAAAAACAAATTCCTAACAGCTTCATTTAAAGTGTATACTTCAGTGATGGTTTAATGTATTTCCAGTTGTACAACAACCACCATAATCAGTTTTATATTTTTATTGTCACTCCAAAAAGAACCTCTGCTCCAAAAAGAACCACTATGGTGGTTAGTCATTCCCCATTTCCCCCTAAAGCTGTCTTCTGCCACCCCAGATGTACACAACCACTGCTTTCCTTTATGTTTCTGTGCATTTTTGATCCTAACATTTTCATGTAAAAGAAATCATACAGTATGAGCCACAACTATTTTTTCCTCTTCTAGTAGATAGGTTATTATTTCAGGATGAGTATAGTATTAGTTTAGTGTAGAAATTGGCCAACTATAATACTAGAAAGTATTTCTTAATATAGTATAGATATAACTGGAAATGTGGAACAAAATATGTTTATGTGGACTTGTTAGGACATTAAACGCTAGAATACTGACATCTATTTCCTAGACATGGCAAATCAGTTTGTAATACATAATAGTTATGCCCCAAGTTCATTGTACGTGGGAGTCTAGATTTCTAGGTTTAAACTTAATTCATTGGTAACTCAGTGAGTTTTTTGAGTAAATAAATACACCTTAAAAATATTTAACAAATTCATAATGGATAACTTTTAGATTATTTATCTTTGTGGATGTTTCCTAAAATTTCTAATATGTTTATTTAGTGTTAGTTCATTTTTATAGACTTACCAACCATTTTCTTAGGCACAAGAGTAATAATAGTACATTAGAAAATACATGTTGAAGTATTTAGATATGTTTCTTCTTCCAATTTTGCATGCATACATCTTGTAATATGAATAACTAATTTGAAGATAACACTGAACAATACAACAAATACTGTGAAATTCATATTATTTTGTTTAGTGAAATTCTGTATCATTTATAATTTTGTTTTAATACTATTTTGTACTGTTTAAATAATAAAATTGTTTTAAAGTTTGATATTAATAGAGAAACAGATATCAGATATTATCCATTCTGCTAATTCTCCACATAATTCAATTAGAAATTAGCATCTTTGCATGTCTCTTGTTATGAATTAAATCACTGGCACGTTTATTTATTCTTTTAAAAAGTAAGTAAAGTATTTAGGTATAACATGCTATGATATTCGTCTGCACATAGGTGGTTCAAAATGGTTCAGAATGAAAAATTGTGTTTTTATGGGGAGAAAAAGGGGTGGGAGGTGGCAGCAAGCAAATATGGCAAAATGTTAACAATCATGGAACCAAATCAGAAGTTATGTAGATATGTTTGTTTGACAGATAATCATTTATTGACTCCATTGTACTAAAAAATGTCTATTTGTACTTCTTCCGCTGTGAAGTATCTGTTCATTTCTTTTTGTCTGTTTTTTGACTGGGTCTTTAATTTTAGGTTGTCTGACTTTTTTTTTTTTTAGTTTTATATATATTCTAGATATTAGTCTTCTGTCTGCGGAGTAGCTGGAAAAAATTTTTTCCCCATTCTGTAGATTCTCTTCATGCTGCTAATTGATCCCTTATGTGTACAGAAGATTTTAGTTCAATATAACCCCACTTGTTGATTCTTGCCATCATGTCTTATGCAGTTGAGGTTCTGTTCAGAAAATGTTTTCATGCACCTATGCGTTCAAGTGCTTTACCTGTTTTATCTTCCAATAGGTTTAATGTTTAGTACAAATGTTCAACAAAAATGTGGAAAAATGTTCAATCTCTATGGTTGTTAGAGAAATACAAATTAAGGCAGTGCTCAGAATGACATTTTCTTTCTTGCTCAGGAAAGAATGACAGTTATTAAGAAATCAAACATTAACAAGTGATGTCAAAGCTGTGGTAAAAAGGAAACTCTCTTACATTGTTGGTGAGAACTAAAATTAGGAATTCCATATGTCCCAGCTATCCACTTACAGATATCTTCTCCAAAGAATGTAATACATCATACTACAGTGATATATGCATACCAGTACTTATAGCAGTGCAATTTATAATAGCTAAATCCTGGAAGCAGCCTATATAAACATCAACAAATGATAGAATAAAGAAAATTTGGTATCTATATATAATGGAATATTACTTAGCTATGAAAATGACAAATTTGAGACATTTGAAGAAACATAAATATACCTGAAAGATACAACATTGAATAAAATAAACCAGACAGACATAAGCTTAAATACCATTTGATATCTCTCATTTGTGATATCTCATTTGACGTCTCTCAAAGTACAAAAACAGAATAGTGAAGGATGGATAGAAGGGAGCTAGGGAAAGATCTCTTACAATAGGGAAGTAGTCCAAGGGAACAATGGTGAAGGGTGAAGAACAGGAGAACAGAAAGTAAATACAGTAAAAGCTTTGCCATGTACAGGAACCTAGTAACTCCAGTGAATGTAAACAATATATGTCATAACATGAGCTCAGAATAATAACAAGAATGAAACTCAGAGGAGATGGCTCAGTAGAATAAGCGCTTGCCTGGTAAGCGCAAGGACCTGAGTTCAATCCCCAATTCCACAAAAAAAAAAAAAGAATGAAGCTCAGACTGAAGGAATTGGAGGAGGAGGAGAGAGGAAGGGAGAAATTGGAGGAAGGAGATTTTTTTTAAAGAAGCATAGTATGTACATATATCCATACCTCAAGATGATTGGAAACCACATGCACTGCAAACATGTACTAATAAAATTTTTTAAAAGTTAAGAAGTACCTAACAGATTAGTAATGCATGCTCCTGGCCATGGCTGGGTGGGTCATAGAGCTGTGGCCTGGGGTACTGTGTCTGGTCCTTAGCAAGCTTCTCTCCAGTGCTGTTTCCCAGCTGCCTTAAACTGAGGGGCTTTGCTGCAACATGCCCTTCCCCTATGACTTTCCTGTCTTAAAATCTGTAGACTACGGTCTGAATCCCCTGAACCATGAGCCAAATAAACCTTTCATCCTTTAAGTTGTGTGTCAAACAATAGGAAAGCTACTATTATTATAACTTTTCTATGGATATTTGAGGTTTTTTATAATAAAGGAAGAAAATATATGCATTTTCTTTCTATAAACTATGCTGTTTTCCAAAGTGTATATATCATTTAAAAGTATTTGATTCAAAATATATCAAGTGTATTTTTCTGTAATTGATTTCATATGTATGCTTCTATTTTTACCTTTTATAACTATTATATTTTTATTCTCAAATATTGTACACTGAATGTTATACATTCAAATTTAGAAAATAATTATGCATATACCAAAATATCTACCACCTCCATTAAGCAATTTAAAGGACAATACTTTGGAAGCCCTTGTATATCCCCCTCCCCATGGAAGTATCTACTACCTTTGGTTTTGTGGTAATTATTCCTCTCCCTTTCTTTATAGATTTACTACAGAGGTATATATCTCTAGTCAAAATATTATATGGGCTCCCTGGTTTTTGACTTTAGATAGATGAAGTGTATGTTGTGTATTCTTTTGTGATTTGATTCTTTGAAAAGCTTTGATAAATGACTACATTGGTAATGGTTATAGCAACTTTGTGGGGTGAGCCTTAAGCATTATTCAAAATTCATTCAGCATTGTCATAATGACTATGTTAAATTTGATATATTTGTTCAAAAATGTATGGGGAACAGCAAGGGGTCCAAGAATAGCTAAGACTGGCTAGTATTTGTCTGACACTACTATATACTAGTGGTATATCTGTAAATAGAACACACAAAAATCTCTGCTGTCACAGAGATTTTTGTGTGTTCTATTTACAGATATACCACTAGTATATAGTGGTACATTCTAATGGAGAAAGTGGTAAATAACCATAATTAATAGGTCACTCTGTGATAAGAGATAATAAATGCTATGGAAGGGAAAAAACCAGATAAAATAATGGGACTAATGTCGGAGCAAGAGGGTTTGCAATATTGACTACAATGGTTGGCAAGTCTTCATTTAGAAAATGACATTCATTTAGAAAATGACATATAAGTAAAACCCTAAATAAGGTAAAGGATGAAGCAGGGAGTGACCATGTGGATATGTAGAGGAAGAACATTCCAAGCAGAAGAACCACCCACTGTAAAGGCTGACAGGGAAGCTTTGTTGTATTGGGGTGATAGCAAAGAGGCACATTTATTTGCATGAGCTGAATGAATTAGGACCAGAGCTTAAGAAGATAAGGTCAGGGAAATAACAGAGTAAACAAGATAGTAGGTTCTAGAAGACATTGAGGATTTGGACATTTATTTTAAAAGAAATAGATAACCATAGAGAAATAGCTTGATCTGTGATTTACTTTAAAAGTTTGCTTTGGCCACCTTCCAAAGTCCAACTGATGAACCAGCGATAAAAACTATCATGCAGGCTGAAGGCACTGGAGTTCTTAAGAGTTGGTCAGGTTCCTGACAATTTTGAAGATACAAAGCAACAAAATTCTTGATTGATTGAATGAGAAAATGAAAGAAACAGGACTCAGGAAAAGTCCAAGGTGCTTTGTTTGAACAAAACAAGATAGAGTTCCCTACAACTGAATTAGGAAGGAAGATGAGTAGAGCTTTTTGGGTGAGAGAGGATCAAAAGTTCAGATTTTAGAAGAAACATGTATCTTCTGCATCTAAATGATATGCAAGTATTCAGTCATATAGACTGCTGAGAGTTCAGGAGAGAGCTCTAGTCTGCAGTTAGGGGTTGAGTACATAGATGGTATTTAAAGCCTGACAATGAATGGATATTTAAGGAATGAGTATGTGTTGAGAAGAGAAGGTTTGTATTGGTTTCCTATGGCTGCCATAACAAATTACTATAAGTTTGGAGGCTAAAAACAATAGAAATGTATTCTTATACAATTTTTTTTTTTTTTGGTGGAACCAGGGATTGAACTCAGGCCCTTGCGCTTGCCAGGGAAGCACTTATTCCACTGAGCCATCTCCCTGGCCCCTTATACAATTCTTGAGGCCAGAAATCTGAACCAGCTCTTATGAGAGTAAACTATACTGTCAAAAAAGTTGTATTTCCTCCAAAGGATATAGCAGAGACTCTGTTTTGGTTTTTAGCATCTTGAGTTGTATTTATTGATAATCCTGATTGACAGCCCTGCCTCCATTTCCCAATGGAGTAACATCTTTTCTCTTACTTTCCTTTTTGCTACTTCTGTTACTTAAGCTTTCTCTTCTGTGTAAAATTTTCCTCTGCCTCTGTCTTATGAGGACATTTGTGCTTGCATGCAGGGCTCATTTCCCATTTTAAGATTCTTAAATTAATCACATCTTTAGTCTTTGCAATATAAATACACATTGGCTGGTTTCACAATTCCTCCTCTTAATGATAGAATTAGATATCATTGAGAGGAGGCATTGTATAGCTTATCACCAGTCTGCCCTCTGATCCCCAAAAGACTTATGCCTGTCCTGTGTATGTACAGAATACATTGTTTGCTACATCTTAGTGTCCTTAAAAGTCTCAATACCTTATAGAACCAATTCAAGATCCAAATTGTCCTCTAAATGTCAATGCTTTTCATAATCAGGTACAGGTTATTCTCTAGTTATGATCCATCTTGGGGGGAAATTGCTCTTTAGCTGTAGGGCTATAAACTAGAAAACAAGTTACCCGCCCCATGTAATGGTAAAATAGCGAAAAGATAAAAGAGTTATAGATATTACAAAAGTGATGGAAGAAACAAGTTAGTCACTAGTCCCAAGTAATTTCAAAATCTAGTAATGAAAAACTCCAGTAGGTTTCATGGCTTAGCGGTAATTTCTGTGGTTCCAGACACCGCTCTGTAGGACTGAGGCTTTCTCTTCTGAGACAGGCTTTCTTTTTCTTGAAAGGAAGTGCATTCTTTATAGCTAAGTATTTTATCAGCCTGTTTCAGGAACCTGTAGAATTTGGAGAATATGTCAACCTTCTATCTCAATCCAAGCTGGGAGTATTTCTGCTAGTATAACATTGTTAGAAACATTGTATGTCTTCTGTTTATGTCATAGGGATTTGTGTCAGTAGACAAGAGGATCCTTCACAGGTCATTCCTGGATAATCTCATCTCTGTTGTTGGCTTCTGCTTAGATGGTGGAAGAGATCCATGAGTCACATACCTAATCTCTTTAGCAATCACAAAAGGTTGTCCAGCCACATCCTTGACCTTCTTCCCAGAACATGCTTTCCTAGCAGTGAATCTCCTAGCTTGAACATCTTTTGAAATCTGATAGGCTGGGAATTTCCCAATGTTTTCTTTTATTTTTACTTAATTTGTGCTGTTTTCCCTCAGTCTTATGTGTTTCATCGTGAATGTTACTGTGAACAGTAAAAAGAATATAAATCTTAATTGCAGTACTTTCTTGACAATTTCCTTACCAAAATATCTAAGTTCATCACTTACAAGTTCTGTTTTTCACATAACTGGGGCAAGTTAACAAAGCTTTCTGCTTTTTTATTACAAAAGTAATCTTTACTTTCTGTTAAAGTAGTCCCCATTAGCAGAATCTTACCTGTCAATATTTCTGTCAGTTTTCTGTTAATGGCACATGAATTGTCCAAGGTGAATTAGAATTTCTCCTTGAAGCTTCTCACTTACGCACCATCACCAGTAGAGTTCTTAGTGTTCATGTTTCTACCAAGAGCCAGTCTGAGAAAATCTAGGCTTTTCCTGCCTCATGTTTCCTCCAGCTTCTGTCCATTGTCAATTGCAAAGCTAATTTCTTAATTTTAGATACTTGTTTTAGCACTCTTCTACTTCATGGCAGTGAGATTTGTAGATAGTCCCTGACTTACTTTGGTTTTATGTAAAATATTTTGACTTTACAGTGATGCAAAAGCCATATCCATTTAGCAGAAGCCATACTTTGAATTATTATCTTTTCTCAGGGTAGCCACATGTAGTACAGTACTCCTTCATGATACTAGGCAAACCACAGTCAACTAAGTAATCATGAGAGAATACTCTACAGTATACTGGATTTTTAAAGTATGATGTTCCCTTGTTTAGGTATATGAAGTGTATTTAGGATGGATTTATCAGGATGCAACCCCTCATAAGAAAAGGAGCATCTGTTAATTTCCTGTGGCTGCTGTAAAACTTTCCACAAATTTAGTGGCTTAAAATAATAGAAATTGGGCCAGCGAGATAACTCAGCAGTCTTAAAGCGCCTGCTTAGGCAGGCCCAGGGGCCTATGGTTCAATCCCTGGCACCACATGCCACAGCAGCCACACCCTCAGGGTGGGCTGAGCTGGCCAAAATTAATTAATTACTTAATAATAATAGAAATTAATTGCTTTATGGTTCTAGAGTCCAAAAATCCAAACTAAGCACTAAAATCTAAGCCAAGGCCTTGCTTGTTCTAGAAACTTTAAGAGAGAATATTGAGTTTCTTACATTTTCATCATCTGAGCTCTGTTTCTTTGTCTTGGTGGTTCTCAGGCCTTTCCTCTGCCTTCAGAATCAACAATAGAGCAACTGTTTTTCTTCTTCCTCCTCTACAGATTCACTCACTTAAAGTACACAGCTCAGTGATTTTTTTAACACATTCACAGAATCTGGCCATAGTCCATTTTAGAAAATTTTCATTAACCCAGAAGCAAATATCCATAGCTGTCACCCCTAACCTTTCCCTACTCCTCTTAGCTACCCCTTGCTTTGCCTTAGGTAACTGCTAGTTTACTTTTTGTCTTCTAAATCTATATATTTGCCCATTTGGGACATAGTATCTAAATTAAATCATGTAAGTCTGTTTTTTTATATCTGATTTCTTTCACTTAGCATGTTTTAAGGGTTCATCAATGTATCCGAATTTCAGAACTTTTTATAGCTGAATGTTACACTATTTTAAGAATGTCAAGTTTTGTTTACCCATTCATCACCTGATAAATATTTAGGTTTTTTCCTACCTTTTAGCTTTTCTGAATAATGCTGCTATGAGCAATTTTGTACACATTTTCATGTAGAGGTATATTTTTATTTCTCTTAGGTGCAGAACTAGGAGTAGAATTTCTAGAATTATGTGATAGTGCTGTGTGTAACCTTTCGAGGAAGTTTAACTGTGAGGTCTTTTTCTAAAATGACCAACCATTTTGTACTTCTGTCAGTAACATATGCTGTTTCCAGTGTCTCTGCTTCCTTGCAGAGCTTTCTTGACTGTGGGCATCCAGGTGGGTGTGAAGTGGCATCTCATGAGGTTTTGTTTTGCTTTTCTCTGATGGCTAATGATATCAAGTACTCATTTGTGCGGTTATTGCAGGTTTTCTCTAGAGAAGTATCTCCCAGATTCTGTGCCCGTTTTATTTTTGGATTGTCATCAGTCTTTTATTCCTTTTATTTTATATTCTGCCAGTCAGACCTATATTAGCTGTTTTATTTGAAAATATTTTCTCTCCTTATGTAGGTTATGTTTTCAGTCTTAATGGTATCCTTTTAAACACTCGGTTTTTGGTTTTTTGTTTTCACTACAAGGGGTTTTGCATACATCCCTAGCTCTTTTTTGTTTTTATGTAGTCATTTACTTACTTATTTGGTACAGGGTCTTGTTATGCAGCTCGGACTCATCCTGATCCTCCTGTCTCAGTCTCCCCAGCACTAGGATTATAGGCATGTGCCACCATGTCCAGTTTCAATGGCCAGCACAGCGCACCCAGGGTTCCGGCATTCCGAAGTTCTGGGATTCCAGGGTTCTGGGGTCAGCACAGCGTGTGATACCAGGGATTAAACCCAGATCCTGGCGCTTGCCAGGCAGGTGCTTGGATTGTTTTAATCTGTTTAGTATCAGATTGATCTTTGTTTTAATCTGTTTAGTATCAGAGATTTAAAGCCAGAGCATTCCTACTGAGCTATGTTTTCAGCCCTTTTTTTTTTTTTAACTTTTTACTGTATTTCACAGTAGGGTCTTACATAGTTACTACATTATCCAATCTGGATATGGAAATTGTGGTCCTCTTGCCTTAGTGCTGGGATTACAGACAGGTACCACAATACCCAGATGACTTTTCTTAAAACTTTGACAAGGTATGTTTCTTTCGTATTTGTGTTTTTGTTGTCATAAATGAAAACTTTAGTTAGCCAAGAAAATGATTACAAAGATGTGCAGCCATGTTTTCTTCTGAGTCTTATAGTTTTTCACTTCCTTTTAGGTTTCTGATCTATTCTGAATTAATTTTTAGCATAAGATCTAATCACATTCTTTTGCATGTAACCAGCCAGTTGTCTCAGGACCATTTATTTAAAAGATGAGAATCTTTCTTATTGAATGAGATTAATACCCTCGTCAAAAAATCACTTGGCCTAATTAGGCTTAGTTGTAGACTCTCAGTTCTATTCCACTGATTTATAACCTATCCTCATATCACTAGCATACTGTCATAGTTATAATAGTACTATAGTAAGTTTTCAAATTGGGAAATATATTTCTCCCAATTTTTTTTTTAATGTATTTAGTGCAGGGTCTACAGGGTCTCACTACATAGATCGGACTCGTAGTGATCCTCCTGTTTTCAGCCTCCCAAGTGCTGGAATTACAGGGGTGTGTCACCATGCCCAGTCTCAATTGTGTCTCAGCGCACCCCAGAGGTGAGGCCGGCACAGCTTGTGGTTTCAGGATTGAACACCGGCCACTGCGCTCTGCCACTGAGCTATCTGGCCTGACCACCCCCCTTAAGATTGCTTTTGCAGGATTTTTAGAAAAATCTTTTTTAAACTTTTGGTTAAAATAATACCATTCTAGGGGCCAGCAAGACAGCTCAGCCAACTAAAGCTCCTGCTTAGGCAAGCACAGGAACCATGGTTTGATCCCCAGCACCACATTCCATGCCAACCCCACCCCGAAGGCAGGCTGAGCCTGCCAGAGTTCAGGCATGGTGGCCTATAATCCCAGCGCTGGGGAGGCTGAAAACAGGAGGGTCACCATAAGTCCAAGCTGCATAGTGAGACCCTGCAACAACCAAATATGTTAAAATGATAGTAATACCATTCTATTTGAGGGTTTTTTTGGTTTGGGCTTTGATTTTTGGGGGGGCAGGGGGTGGGGTTTTATTTTTTTGAGGTATTGGGGATCAAACTCATTACCTTATGCTTGCCAGGCAGGTGCTTATGCTGCTGAGCTCTATCCCTGCCATTCTAACTATTTGAAAGAGTACTGTCCATTAATATTAAGTATATTCACATTTTCACGTTGTTCTCACAAACAGATCTCTACAACTTCTTCATCCTGCAAATCTGAGACTTTATATCCATTAAATAACTCCTTTTCCCCTTCCCTCTAAGTCCATGGTTGCCACCATTCTACTTTCTGTTTCAATGAATTTGATTTTTAGGTACCTCACATAAGTGGAATCATACACTGTTTATCATTTGTCTTTTTATGATTGGTTTATTTCATATAGCATAATGTCCAAAGGTTCACCTATGTTGTAACTTGTGACAAGATTGGCTTCCTTTTTTGAGACAGACTAATATTCCATTGTATATTTTAGACATTTTAAGTTCCTTGAATTTTCATATGAATTTCAGTGTTAGCCTGTAAGTTTCTGCAAATGAATCACCTGAGATTTGTTAAGAGATTGCATTACTATTTAGATCCATAGATCCACTTGGGGGTGTATTACCATCTTACTAATGTTAAGTCTTTTACTCTATGACATGTTGGCTATCTTTCCATTTGTTTGGGTCTTCTTTGATTTCTATCAATAATAATTTTTCAATTTTCAAAAAATAAGTTTTATTTTTTTGGTTCAACTTACTACTAAATATTGGTTTTGATTCAGAATTCTTTATTTTATTTGTTTATTATTTCCATATAAAAACAATTGATTTTATATATTAAATTTGTGTCTTAGAACCTTATAAAACTCATGTATTAGTTCTAATAGGGTTTTGTGTTTGTTTATTAGAATTATCTGTATACAGAATCATGTAATCCTAACATTGAGATAGCTTTGTAGCATTGTGTTTAAATCCAGTAATTCAGCATGTGTTTACACTGAGGACCTTGTCTCTATCACTCACTGTACAGCATGTTAGCAATATAAAAATAATAGGCCCAAACTCCATTCACTGAAGTTTGTGATATAGTTAGGGTATAGGTCCTGAAACCATAATAACAATTCAGCTTTGTCAATACTGATATTTAAGAACTATATAAGGTGCTGTTATCACACAAATAGGGGCTGCTAAATTTATACTGTGAGGAGTTAGGTAAAACTCTACATACGAATTTATGCAAATTTCTGGACCATTCTGTAAGTAAGTAGCCATGGTGACGATAACTTGTCATTTCAAGGCCAAAATGACTTTGTATATTTAAAAATTATTGAGTAGTATGGACTTCAGCTTTAAGATTTTTAAGGGCTATTAAAAATTTAAGCAGATTTGTATTAATAGTGAGACAGTACACCAAGTTTTCAAGTATATACAGATGTTTGATTATGTAGTAAATCTGTTACTATAAAAGCGTATGATCACATTTGGAAAATTACTATTGCATGTCTTGGCAGTTGGTTAAGAACTGAAAACTTGTAAAACTAACTGGTGTTTTGATAGATTAAGTTCAAGGCCACCTTTTGTTTAAATGATGTTTTGTTTTCTGTAATTAGACCATGCTAGGTGAATTAAGTATGTAATTAAAAACAGAAGGTTTGGCTAATTCAGAATAAATGAGTACAAAATACAAGGTCATTATCCATCTCTAGTGAGACTCCAGATGAACAATGCACATGGAACTATTTATGAAACATTTTGCATGGTCAGAGCTCCTCGAGGTTGCTGTCCATGGCTTTTAAATTAAAGTATTCACAAACTTAGAGGAAAATGGACCTATAATATAGAAGTATAATCTCACTTACATTGCTCATCTGAATGTAAAACCAAAAAAGATTAAAATCTAATCTTCTATCTCAAATAAAAATGTAGAATGTATTCCTCCTGTTTCAAATGTGAACATTTAATATGTCGTTTGGAACACTCGGTCCATGGTTAGAACTGTGATAACTTTTGAGTATTCTGAGTCTCAATTGTTTTCATTTTAACACAGCCTAGAGATGTGCAAGTAAAACATCTCTAGTTTAATCTATTTCCTCCATGCTTAGTCAGTGGGTGCCACAGGATGGAGTTTTCCTCAGGGAAGAATTGTATTTGAAATATTTTCTTTTTATAATGTGGTGCCTTTAGAAAACAGGTGTTTAATTTAGTGGTTTATTCATGGACAAAATTTGAATCATTGACTAAGAGTTCAGAGATTAAATTTCACTGAGAAAGTCCCTTCCATTGTGGTTCCTTGTGGCTGCAGGTTCTTCTACCATTTCTCCTTTTTTAGCATCTGTGCCACGGTTTTTTCTAGTCTTCTTTAGCATCAACCTCCCCCATTTTTATCCACTTGCCTTTTGCTTCTTTCCAGGCAGTTTAAGATTGATTTCATCAATAAAATGGATATGTCTCCAGAAAAAATTTCCATAGCTTCTTGTAAGGCTTTTAATATGCACTCTAGAAATTACATTTTATAAACTGTCTACTCCACATCTTAAGTGGCTCTAGGATCATGGCTTTGTGCTTAGCACCATAACTAGCACCAGGTATGGTTTCTGGCTAAAAGTAATTGCTCAAACAATATTCGTTCATTGAAATATTTGTTGAAGTTGGGTATGATGGAACGCCTAATGCCAGCACTCTGGGAAGCTAAAGCAGGAGGCCCAAGTTTGAGCCTAACCTAGCCAACTTAGGACTTTTGTGAGACTCTTTTTTGATTTTTTTTTTTTAAGTCTTTTAATGGGCTGGAATGTACATTGCAAAGGCCCTGGGTTCAGTCCCTCTACTGCTCCCCTCCCAAAGTGTCAAGTAAATGATACAAATCTATCAGGAACCAAGTCCATCTGAGAGAAAAAAGAGATTGCTGTTAGAGAAGATGGTATTTAAATAGATTCCTAAGAATGAGTAAGAGTGTGCTAGACAAATGGAAAAACTGGTGCTATAGAAGAATTGGGCATGAAAAAACATACTCAGTGTTGCTAGAGGATGAAATTGCTTCAGAAGTGGTAGTAATGAGGCTGCAGAGGAGGCAGTGTACTATACCATACAGAGAAGTAGAAAGTTTCGATTGTAAAAAACAGGAGCCATTGAAAAATTATGATGACCTCTTCTCCCTTTGAAACTTTACCATAAGGGGTTGAGATAGAAGTAAAGATATTAAGAAGGAGACTCTTGTACTACGTAATTACTCATATGAGAAATGAGTCGGTGGATTGGTGGAAAGGAATTGTTTTGAGTGGATCTCTAGGTTTTACTGATTAGATTTAGGAAATAAAAGGGAGGGAAAAATCTCAATGATTCCCAGATGTTTTACTTGAGTAACTTGGGGATAGGAAAGCAAAGAGTCCTGAGTCCATTTGAGTAAAGGATTAGTGACTGTTTTAGGTAGAACATGATGAATCAGATTTGTAACTAACTACCATCAGGCATTAGGAGTCTTAGACATACACCAAATTGAGTTCTACAGAGATATCTATTTGCACTAGAGATTCAGAATCACAGTCATTTTCTAACTGCTATAGTTGAAGTCATAAATATCAAGGGATAGTGTTATTAGAAAGACGAGGTAGGTCTACTCTAACTTGTATAAAGCCATAATATGGAGAAAGAGTAATATTTGACAGCTGGAGATGGAAGTTCTTGATCTTATATACTGATGGAGGAGAGCATTTCAAGAAAGAGAAAGTGAAAGTATGAAAGGTGTCAGCAAAATTGAAGCATGACATTAAAAACTGGAGCATGAACTTGGCATTCAGGAAGTCAGTGTTGCTTTTTAACACTTGTTTACCCTGAATATCACTCAGGCAGGTGGTCATTTCAACCAGTTGAGTCTTGTTGGCATGAGTTACACTTGTGAGTCTGTTTTATATCAATTATTTTTGCATACTTTTTAATTTAAATTGTATTTGCTTTTGATGTTTGTTTCTAGCAAAATCTAATAAGTTCTGATTACTTTCTTTTACTAATTTGTGTTAATTGTGAAAACTAACATAATTTTGTGCTACATCTCTAGAAACTCTTATTGTAGATACATTAGATACAGTTTTTATACTTGTCCAGAACTCAGTGATACCCTGCAATACAAAACAAACACATTTGGAACACAGAGAGTGGCCAGGAAGGCAGAGCCAAAAGACCTCCAGAGAAAAAAATAAAAAGGAGAGAAATGTTAGCATGTCAGAAAAGAAAAATCTGCTATGAAACAGAAAGATAAAAAAGACATCTACTTATTGTCACTCATAACACAAAAACTGTAAGACTTAAAGAAATAAAACTAAAAAGTATCCATTATTGGTCAGTGATTATAATTTTGTGGGTGGTATTGACAGTTTACCAACATCTAACAAAAGCAAGAAAAATTATTATTATAAAATATTTATTATAAAATGTATTTAAATATTAAAATATTTAAAATTTAATAAATGAAATATTAAAATTATTATACCATCTTTCTGTATCTTCTGAACCAAACTATTAAACTTGTTATTTATTCAAAACAAGGTAGTTCAAAACATCACTTGCAATTTAGATTAGATCTAATAAGCAAAATAGTTGAAAACACAGGATGGCAAAATGCCACTCAGGCTGTCCATCATTAATGTCTTTACCATTACATTTAATGAGTAGACATTTTATTGTAATTATACCACCACAGGGAAAAAAAAAAAAAAAAAAGGAAAGGCCATTGCAACAGTGTAAAGTGTGTTGTTCCAAGAAAGATAATAATGCAGAGTGAATTCAGAAAGAGACTGGGTACTGCCCACCAGTTTGTAATGTTACATTGTATACTGAGTGTTTTACAATAAACCATGCAGAAAAAATAATGAATAAATTTGATAAAGTTGTTTTTTTTCTATTTCCTGTTGTAAAATTAATGAAAAAAATGCAATTTTTGCTGATCTTGTACTTAAGTACCTGGACTAGAAAGTGGTTAAGTGAAGAAAACTTTGTGAGGTGGTGAAGCCTAAAGCCAGATTTCAGAACAAGGAATGACTCAAGGGGAAGAAGTAGACCTTGTGTGGAGGTGCTAGTGAGAAGAAGAGATGAAAGAAGATAGTCAGAGGGGAATATAGACTTAAGGAGACCTTTTTTTCTCCATTTTACCTTCTTGTCACAGATCTTACCATATTGCCCGGCCTGTCCCTGAACACATGGGCTCAAGTGTTCTTCCTCCCTGGGCTCTCAGGTAGCTGCGACTAAAGCTGTGTGCCACAGCATCCAACAAGGAAGCTTTGTGTTTTATTTTGGTTTAAAATATGAAAAAAAAAAAAATGGGGATTTACATATTTGAATTTCAGGGCTTTCTTCAATTTCACACCTCTATCTTTTGTACTTTGTTGAAACATGTAAGTACAGGTTAGTTAAGGCTTAATTTGGTTTGTGTGCCAAAACCAGCTTTTATCTAAAAAGGTAAGTATACTAAGCATAAGTAACATCTATAATAGGATTTCTTTTTGTAGTTTTAAGTACTTGTCATTGTAAAAAACAAAGAGTTCTATATGTCATTTTTAGCTTCTAGTATCAGCAGTGTTCTCTTGGTTTTTAAGATGCTATTTGTGTATGAAGCCATATCCTTTGGTATAATAGCTTTTAGTTTTAGAACTTCCTAGATGAGTTTTCCTAAACATGTTCCTATCCCAGCTAAAAAATTAGAAATTAAACATTTTAATTCATTACTATCTTTAAGTCTGTAATAGATGAAAAATGTGTTTCCATTTTACTAATATATATGCTAAGTAGTTCTGAGCATATTCATTATTTATTTAAAATAATACAGTTCAACCATATTGCAAAATTATAAAGTAGTTGTTTGTATTAGATTATTTTGATTAAAAACAAATAAAAAGAAAATTACACATAACACACTCACTCACTCACCCTCCCCTATTTAGTATGAGTAAAGAGAAAGGTATGAAAGATAGCAGTGTGAAAATATCAGTGGGACTTTTAGAGCTTGGTAATTTTGTATATAAAAATGCTATTGATTTTTGAATGTTGCTTTTATAGTCAGCTACATTACTGAATTTGGTTATTAAATCTACAAGTCTTTTGGTGAAGTTTTTGGTGTCTGTATGTAGGTAGAGTATCATGTCATCTGCAAATAATGACAGTTTAACCTTTTCTTTTCCTATCTTTTGCCCTTCTATTTCTTTCTCTTATCTAACTGCTATGGCTAATGTTTCCACAACTATATTGAATAGGAATGGTGATAGCGGACATCCTTGCCTTGTTCTTGATTTTAGAGTTGAAAGCATTCAGTTTTTAGTAACAGTATGATATTGGCTGTTGATTTGTCATAGATTGCTTTTATCAGATTGATGTTAATGCTTTTGATTTTCTGCAGTTTTTATCATGAATAGGTGCTGAAATTTATCAAATGTTTTGTTTGCATCTATTGAGATGATCCTGTGATTTTTGTCTTCTTGCTATATTGATATGGTATATTACATTTATTGATTTGCATATGTTGAACTATCCCTTCATTCCTGGGGTGAATCCTACTTGGTTGTGGTGTATAATCTTGATCATTTGCCATATCTTAATGAGGAGTTTTGTTTCTATGTTCATTCAGGAGATTGACCTGTAAATTTTTTGGTTGGGTCCTTCTCTGGTTTTGGTATCAGGGTAATAACTTGCTTCCAAGATTGAATTTGGGATATTGCTTCCTTTTCAATTTCATTAAACAGTTTCAGCATTAGTGGCCCTAGATCTCTAAATTTCTTGTAGAATTCAATAGTGTACTTTTCAATGGAAATTTTAATCTCCTAGATTTCTGTATATATTTGTTTCATGGATTGCATGTCTTTCCTATGTTGGGCATTCATGGTTTGCATCATTTTCCATCATTAAATTCTTCTCTCTCTTTTTTTAAAACAATGTCTGCTCTAATGTCTTTCATTTTGATAATCATTTCTTTTTGTACCTGAGAAATTATTTTTTCTTTATCCTCTTCCATTTGTGTTACCGCTTCTGTTGCTATCTTTTCGGACAGTGCCAGAGCTTGGCTTCCAACTTCCTCTCTTTGTGCTCTAGACTTGTCCTAGGTGTGCTGGGGGACTTGGGTTGCATTTTGCTTCTGCATCTTGTCATGTTCTATGTCCTATTTCTTATTTTGTTTTCTGTGTTGATGTTTGCTACCTTTTTATGGTACACAGCTTTATCACTAGTATCAAGGCTTCACTAGGAAATGTCTGTTTCTCAGGGATGCCTTCTAGGTGTAGGTGGTTTTTGGTCTTTATGTCTATCCAAGAACCTACTATCCCAAGGTATTAAGGATGAGAAGTTGCTGTCTATTTGACTGAGCCCCCAGTCTTTGGTGCTGGACCACAGTAGTGGCTATGAGCCAGTACAATCACGTTGTTGTTATTCAAGGGGGAAAAAGTGATTGTAGTATTATGACATCCTGGCTAAAGTAGGAAAGTTAGCAGTAACAGTAGCATCAAGTATATCCTTGCTACTGACAAACTGTAGTAACTACCAGTCTCATCACTTTAACCATAGGAGCAAATTCTACAGATCTCATATAGACTGTCAGAATTTTGCAGGAGTTTTTAATTGCATTCAGATTCCACTCTTCCCCTCAAGCACAGGGGATTTGGATTGTTTATAAAACTTTCTTTTGTTGTTTTTTAAATGTAACACAAATAGAAATTAAGAAACAAAATGTTTTAAAACCATTTTCTTCTGTGAAAAAAATGTATAACAAAATGGAGAATATGAATGGTTAATATACTATATACCAGGATCTTAAAAGAATGGGCAAAATATTACTCAGTAATCCAGCAATCCCAGGCTTGAGAAACACCATTTTACTGGTATGCTTTCTCTATGCAAGACACCATGCTCTAAGCATGAAAGTCAGAGGAGAAAAAAGGTAGGAGTCTCAGTTATTGCTTCTATTATTTAACATGGTTTTTGAAAGATAAGAAAATGAATATAAATGTTAAAAGAAGTAAAAAATACTATCATGATTTGAATTTGAAACCTAAGATAATAAACTAATGCATATAAATATTATTAAAAGTGTGGGGCCTGCCAGATAGGTCAGTGGACTAAAGCTTAGGCAAAGCATAGGGACCAGGGTTCAATCCCCAGTGTGCCCTACCCACCCCCCTGACCCCCGGCGGGGGCACAATGAGATGGAGACTGAGACTGGGCATGGTTATGTGCCCCTGTAATCCCAGTGCTTAGGAGGCTGAAAACAGGAGGATCACTACAAATCCAATCTGTGTAGTGAGACCCTGTA
>NW_004524694.1:944058-944518 GCF_000260255.1 Octodon degus | reverse complement strand
AAGGATTTACTTGAGTTCATAAAGTTTCTGCACAATAAAATAATAAACCAAATTGAAAAGAAAATAAGTTGGAAAGAGCTATTTGTAACATGGTGTTTATATCCTTAATAGAACAATAACTCTACCACTTAATGATAAAATTATCTCCTAAGGTTGGGCTGGGAGGACAGGGATGAAGTAGTATAAATTACGCCTTCACAAGAGTAATTTGGCCATATGTATTAAAAGCTTCAAATGCTTCTCATTCTTTTACTTACATGTGGGAATGTAGTTTAAGAAAATAGATATGTGCAAGCATCATATTGTCTCACTAGTGTAAGAACCTGAAAGAGTAAATAAAATCTTTTTACCAATGTTTGCATGCTTATGTCAGTAATATAAAGAACTAATTTGAAGACAGCATTATGCAATATAACAATGGTTGTCGAATTCCTGTTGTTTTGGTTAGCGAAATTCTGTA
>NW_004524694.1:941320-943958 GCF_000260255.1 Octodon degus | reverse complement strand
GTCCGGCCCACGCTGCGCCTGGGCTGGGACTGGTCCCGCCGGCGCAGATAGCAGGAAACTCTCCGCACACTCACCGGACCTGGGCTAGGACTGGGTCTCTATTTTTTATTTTTTATTCCCTTTAAAAAATAAAAATTGTTTCCCTGGCAAGCGCATGGATCTGAGTTCAATCCCCGGTTCCGCAAAAAAATAAAATAAAATAAAATAAAAAATAAAAATTGAAAACAGATATGTGGAAATGATAGTTTCAAGAGCATTTTGGACAGCATTATTTAATAAAAATTGAAAGAAAATTTTGTATGTCTAGAGACCCAGTCTTTCCAGCTCACCATTCACTGTTCCTGAGGTCCTGTGCTCATTTTCAGTCACAAGTGGAGGCATGGCTTGAGGAAGCAGGCTAGAGACAGGGATGAAAAGGACCATGCCTTTCTTCTGAGGCAGGTGCCAAGAAGCTGCCAGATAATGCCACCCAGAACTTAGTCTGATAGTTGTACCTAGTTGCTAAAGAGACTATAGTGTTGTCTGTATTCTGAGTGGCTCAACACCCAGCTAGAAATGTTAATGTATGTGGAGTAAAGATAGAACAGACATTGGGGACAGCAGCCTTGTGCCACAACCTCTCCGCTGTGCATACTTCATTTCTTAGTTGTCTTTATTTTGAAGGTACTCAGTTTACTTCCATAAACTGTCCAATCTATAAATCATCTAGGTGAATCTACAACTGGTTTTTTTATTCTCTGGAGCTAAATATCTACTGTTAATGTCAGTCACTAAATTTTCTGTCATATTTGAGATTTGATCTGCTTTTCCTATCATATGGAGAATTACTTGCAATGCCTAGTAGATGAGAATATTGCTATTAAACAGTGTCAGCTCATATACATCATTTGAAAGTAGCAAAAGAATCAACTCTGTCTTCTATTCTTCCTTTCTGTTTTTTTCCTACCCTGTGCACAAAACTAGGAAACATGATCATTTTTGTACCACACTATTTTGGAGAACCTAGGAATACAGGTGGTGTAATCCTTGTGCCATTTTCTAACTTTTAACATATTTAAGGCACTCTGACATAAAAACTTATAAAACTCTCTGAATTGCACCCTCAAGATATTTCTTTCTCTTTAGAAAAAGCATATTTGTGGCGTATGTGAGGGGAAATGTTTTATTTCAAAAAACAAAAGACTATGTTTTTGTGAGAAGCTCCACCTCCTAGGTCATTTGATGAAGCCATGCTTTCCTGTCACGTATAGATTATCTGGTGGAACTGCTGCTGTTCCACCAGATAATCTATACGTTCCACCATTGAATCTATACGTTCCACCATTGAATTGGCTGTGCCACAGAAAGAGAGGGTAAAGAGAAGTTGGGGAAAGAGGCAGATACTGCCATTGTTTCAGTTTTGTAGCTTTTCCTCATAAATGATTCAGTGGTGATTTAGGATATATAGAGAAACTCTAGTGTTCTGACAGTTGACCAAGTTCTTGCAATACTCTGTCATAGCTGTCAGCTATTACATTGAGTAGAAGTATAAACATCTCATTGTCTGCAAGAACATACACATATGAATTAAGTAGGTTTACTCATGATCATATACCTCATGAATGTTGAAGCTGAAATTCAAATTCCAGTCAGCCTAATTTTAGTGCTTGCTTTCCAAACATGGTAATACATATGCTTGGTCCCTAAGGCAAAAACATAAGGGTGGTCTTCATCTCTGTGAAATATGGTCATGTAACCACAGTAGTTTTTAAGCTTTATTTTATTTATGTATTTGTTTATTGTTGCAGTACTGGGGATTGAACCTAGGGCCAGCATTGAGCTTTATCTCCAGCATCTTTTAATTTTTTCTTTTTAGTTTTTAAATGTTTGCATTACACAATGATTACATTCCGTGTAAGGAGCTTATACAAGTGCATCTTAACTCTTCTTTTTATCCCCTTTCTCTCCTACCTTCTTCCATCATTTGATCACCTTTCCCATTGGAACAAAATCTCTCTACTTCCTATTATTAATCTTTTACTTTCTCTTTATTTATATTTTAGCTTTCTCATATAAGAAAACCATGCAATATTTAAGCTTATAGATCTGATTTACTTAACTTAAACCTTGTATGACCACAGGATTATATGTCTGTTGTTCTATGTAGCTCCCAAGAGAGCTAGTTAGAAATAAGGAAGTTTTAATTATTAGAGGAGACATTTTACGACAAGTTAGACTTCATTCACAAATGGAATGGGATGCCTTTTGAAATGATTGTAGGCTCAGGCTGAGGGATTTGAAGGAGACCTTTAATAATGTGTAGGCCTTTAATAATTATTTATTGAAAAATTAGGTAAATTTACCTAATGCATGAAGGATTGAAAATAAACACTTTTGTTATGATTTGTATATAGGTGTCTCCCCAAACCCTGGTGCTGTCTTGGGGCAGCTTCTGGAGTTTGTGATTATTGTGGGTATGGATGCTGCACCTGCCCTGGGGCAGGTAATTTGCATTACAATGGTAGCAAGGGAGAGAGGTTAGCTAGTTGCCTGAGCTGCTGCCACTAGCTTGGCTCTCTGCTCTTTACCATGAAGGGCTGCTCTCTGCCATGTGCCACTCTGCCTTGGAGCCATCTGAGTATGGACTGAAACCTCCACT
>NW_004524694.1:936455-941190 GCF_000260255.1 Octodon degus | reverse complement strand
TACAGCCTCCCAAGAGCTGGGATTACAGGCGTGCACCATCATGCCCAGTCTCAATTGCCGTCTCAGCACACACTTGGAGCCAGGCCATACTGGCAGGCCTGGGGATCGAACCCCAGGTCCTTGCAGCTACTTTAATCCACTGAGCTATTTGGCTGGCCCTCCTTCCTTCATTTTGGGTGTCAAGTATTTATGTCAACGATGAGAGAAGAGTAACTGGGACAGAATTTGGTACTAGAAGAGTGGGGTTATTGCTGGCCATTTTGTTCAAGTGCTTTTGAGAATAGCTTATGGGAAGAGATAGGAATGGTTTGGAGATGTCGCCTACAAGAGAAGTGCTAGAACACCTTGACTATTCTGTATGGGAGATTCTGGTCAGAGCTTAGAAGACCAGAATGCTGATAGAAATCCTGCCTGTAAAGACCAGGCTGGGGAGGTTTCTGCCAGGAGGAAGAACTGCATTGGTTGTTGGACTCCAGATGATTTGTGTTATGAAACACAAATGAAAGTTTGTCTGAATTTTGCTTGTGTTCAGAAACTTTGCCTGAGACGGAGATTAAGCAGGGCAGCAGCAAAAAGCAGAGAGCAAAGGGAGTGGCAGCAGCTCTGCAGCTAGCTAGCCTCTCCCCTCTCCTAACATTGTAATGCAAATTACCTGCCTCAGAGCCAGGGTGTAGCACTCAATCTTGCAATCCCAACATTGGATCAAGAATCAGTCACAAACTCCAGAAGCCAAGCCACCCCAAGATTTCAGCAGGCTTTGGGGGGAACACTATACAAGAACCATAACAACTTTGCAAACCTGTTTTCCTCTCATTTTCTCAAGAAAGAGGTAATTGTGGCTCATACCAGCAGACAAATACATGGAACAGTCTACACAGAAGCCCATAAATTTGTCATTTGAAGTTAAAGCTAGTTTAGACTAGTATTGACACAGATAGTAGTCCTCTCAGTCCAGCTTCAAATACGAGAGAAATAAAGAAACTACCTGGAACTTAGATTCTCTCATTTGAGTATTGCTGCCTTGATATTGTATCACAGTGGAAATTTAAATATCATCTGGCTTTCTTTTAGTTATTGTCTCCAACCTATTTGTGTTCCTCTTTTTTCTGTCCCCTTCCTTTATCTCTCCCTTTTGACACCCTTCTTCTTGTCTTTCACCACCTTGAATGAATAGCTCTTTGCCCTATATTGTTTTGCCTCCAGAATGTGCTTTTCATCTTATTCCTATCTTCCAATTTCCATGGTTACTGCCCTTGATCAATTTGACATTGCCTCTTCCTCAGAACTTTGTCAGAAAAAGCCCTTAGCTGTGGTCAGTCGGTCTCTCTCTCTCTCTCTCTCTCTCTCTCTCTCTCTCTCCATTTTAACTCATGCATTATTATTCTGATCATGTCATTCTCTTTCCTTCTGGTAGGATAGAGACTGAACTTCTTGTTATGTGACTTACCTACTCTGATCCTCTCTCTTCTGTCTTGCCAGACACTTCTCCGAGCACCCCAAATGCTAGTCTTACTCTGTCTCTTCACTATCCTATGCATGCACATCGCAGCCTGCTGCAGTACAACACTCCTTTGCCTTTACTCATGCAGCTCTCTGCTACTCGGTTGCCCTTTTGTACTATTCTGAATGCCCCTTGCTTCCTGTATTGCTAGTTTAAATACTACCCAGCTTAAAACTATCCCTGCCATTAAATATTTTCCAATGATACTTGTAATCAATCTTTTTCTATGGGCAGCTTTTAAATTGTAATTATTTGTGACTCATATGTATTTGATAATATATTGAAAATCCTTTGAAAATAAGGAATCCGTCTTCTGCTGTTTTCTAGAGCTTCATAGAATAGTTTGTAAAACAGTACATAAAATTTTGATTAAAGTGAATCTGGCTTCTATGACAACAATGGTTCTACTTAAAATTCAAATCTACTAGTTGTACATGGGTAGTTCTCTGCCTGCCACTAAAGCATTGAATTTATAAATAAAATTTTTTTACATAAATCAAATGACTGTGTTTACTTTTGTGGAGAATACTGAAAAGGTCAGATTTACTCTATTCTTCAGTATTTAATAGGCTATATAGTATTGTTCGTGTGTGTGTGTGCCTACATATATGTATGTTTTATACATATGCTGTCATTTAAATTATAGAAAGTCTTGAAACATTCAATCTTGTTTCTAAAATATATGGTATGTTTTAGACCAATCATTAGCTATTGAAAACTTAGTTCCACTATTGTTTTCTTTATATTTATTTTGAGAAATGAAAATAGTAAAATTTGGATACTGTTTCATTCACCTTGATATATTGGTCTTGATGGTCCATAAACTTGCCTTATTGTATTCTAATCTAATATAGACTATTCATGTAGCTCTTTCTTTACCCACCTATTAACTATCCCTTGATACTAATTTTACACGTATCTTCCCCAGCAAATATTTTCAACCCTTTACCCATATACATTGAGAGCACTTACAATTACTACCCCTTCATCACTGAGCAGTTATCATGCTGAGCCTAGCACCACACCTGAAGTGCGGTAGACATTCAGAAAAAGTTAATGGAGTGAATGGAAAACTTAGTACTTATGTACGTGTGTGTGTGTGTGTGTGTGTATAGATAGATAAATAGATAATCAGTTTATTTTACATATATAATAATTGTATATATGAATATATGACAGATTAGTTTAAGGAAGCCTTAAAAGATAGTAAAACACTAATTTTCACCAGATGGAGGTAGCGACCTTAGAGTTTGGGTTTTTTTTTTTTCAGACTATCTTACCCCATTTTCAGATATACCCCTAGGTTCTGTTAGATAACTTAAATCCATGCCACCTAACAGCTGTTCTTAATTATCATGGTAAACAATTTTTTTCTGAGTTCAGACCGAATGAAAATACCAGTTTAAGATACTCAAGATAATTCACCATGCCCTAAGTTAAACTGGTTATTTCACCCCTTGCTTTATCTTTTTTGTGAACCAGGAAATAGTCCTACTAAAACAAGATTTGTTGAGCCTTCAGAGGTTTGGTTATTTTAAGATCTTTCCTAAAATTTTTTCACATGCTCTAGCTGCCAACAGATTGTGCATCAATTTCCTGCAGCATTTGGCAGGCCTATGTATTTACTGGCTTAAAAACAATTTGAATTTATTGATTTTGAAATTTGTGATTACTTTCTAAAGTTTTCCCCCCCATCTAAATGTACTTTGGAAAAAAATAGCCACAATGGAAGACATAAGCCCATTTTTGTGCCAAGACTTTCAGGGAAATATTTTATATGATTAATATTGTGTGGCTAATCTGGTGTAAAAAATCAATTTTATCCATTTTAACTTATGAGAGCATGACCATCCTGTATGAACTATTTACAGAGTCTGTGACTTCACTAATCCAAAATTAAGTGTTTGTTACTGCCTTTATTTTTATGTATTGTATTAATCGTGCAAATTAAAATAGTGCCACCTTTTTTATAAGAATTAAGTCACATTTCGTCAGGGAACCTATCTTTTCTTACCAGGGCAGCATCCTAATCTTCTTGCCTTGGGCAAACTGAAATTAGTAGACTTTGGACTTGACTTACTGAAATACATGGTACCAAGTTGTGAAAATTCTGTAGAGCTTCTCCTCTGTTTGTTCCTTTAAACCCATTTGTCCACTCTTGCCCTCATTCTCCCTCTTGCTTTTGCCCGCTCTGTCACTCTCACTCTCACTCTCCTTCCCTATCCCCCATCTCTCTCTCTCTCTCTCTCTCTCTCTCAATCTCTCTCTCTCTCTCTCTCTCTCCCCCCCCACATCCTTCTTCCTCTTTTTCTCTCTGTTCTCCATTGCACCATTAGTAACCTGAAGAGAAACAAAATCTGTATAATGATTTTATTCCATCAAACACGTGAACCATTTCTTATTAGGTTAGCATGTTTTTCTGAAATATTTAATAGAACTACTTCAGAAAATCAAGAAATGGCTGTTTATAAGGCCTGTACAATACTTAGTTATTCTTAGAGTCACGGCACCTTACAAATAATGTAACTTCAACCCAGGGAATAATTGACTCATCATGGAGGTCTGGCTCCCTGACTCATTAAATCTTCTAGAGTTGCTAGGAGGTAGATTGCAATTATTCTTCTCTGTTTGACATATGTGGAAAGTTAGGCACCAAGCAGTTAGAGGTCATGCGAAGAGTCTCTAAGGGAGTGCTCTTTGAATATTGGTTATTGAATCAAATAGTTACTGAACAAATGTTGAGAGTTAACCCTTAGGACCATCTCACTAGGGACAAAGTATATAGCTGATATGCAAAACTACTGTACTACTTTATCTGCAAGACTTGCATGTCAGAAATATGACAGGTTGTCTTTTTCTACAGCTTCTTTTGGAAAGTGAATGCTATAGATGAAATGGCATTAGTTTGTTTGCATTTATTCTATATTGTCAAGATATGCAAGTAAAAAAAGCTTGAATTTGAATTTGAATTTTTTTTTCAGTACTGGGGATTGAACTCAGGACCTTGCACTTGCCAGGCAAGCACCTCTTCTACTGAGCTCCCCAGCCCCCTTAAATTTGAATTTCTTTATGAACATTTAAGTTAATCTTTACACCTATAATATTCAAATAATGGAACTTAGAAAAAAAGGGGATACAGATGAATGTCCATTTTGTATCTGCATATGCAAAGTGGATGGGATAGATATATAGTTACATTCTGTTAATGAATAGAATGATTTGTTCTAATGGTGT
>NW_004524694.1:930546-936355 GCF_000260255.1 Octodon degus | reverse complement strand
TGCAGTGTGTTAGTTATTGAAACTGTCCTAGCGATTTGATTTGAAACTGTCTCATTGCTATCCGTTTTTCAATAAAATTATGAAAAAAAATTTTAAAAATAAAAAGTTAATCTTTGATGTTCCAGAGAAGTATGAGAAATATGCAGAAATAGCTTCAATTGTATAAATGTTATACTACATAATTTTTTCCTATTATGGAAGCTTGCTAAAGGACAGATACTTCATTCTATAACTGAAAAAAATGACAGGCATTTTCTGACCAATAATTTTTCCAGATAATGTTCAGAATTTATGTTTAAAATAATTTTGTTTTGCTATTATAAAGACTATCTTACCAGATTTCTTGAGCATCCATCTAGCATAGCCACTTTTCATCTAACATATACTCTAACATATATTCATCTAACAAATACTCCTTGAAAGCTTCTGGGTAAGATATAGTATTGGATAAACTAAAAAAAAGAGCTTAGCTCTCACTCTAGTGTTTATTTGTGTGGATTTTCTAGCAGTAGTTAATGTATACTAGAGTCATGTGAGCTTCTTTTTCAAAATGTATATCTGATACCTTGACATCCCTCTGCGACGAGTCTATCAAAATATGGAGGAAAAGGAAGGACAGTATCTTAAAGCCCTTCCAGCTAATTTTCCATCCATTTTTTTCATACGGGAAACTTTCATACATTCAAAAAGTGAAATATTATAATGAAAAGTTCCACACTTAGTACATATACTCGGCAGTTACCAAGATTTTGCCACATTTGCTGTGTTTGTTCTGTATTGGGTGCATGTTTTCCTCAAACAATTCTGATGCAAGAACATAGCTAGAATCTTCCACCAAGTACAGTATCTCTGACAGAGTAAGTTATTATTGATTATGTTTGATTTCATTGAGAAAGTAGGAAGTCACTAGTTGGGACATGCCAAAGTTAAATTTCCCCTTGTTAATCTCTGTAGTAATTGTGGTGTGTGCTCCTCAAGATTGTTATAGAGATTATCTAGATTATCAAATATAGTCTGAATTTATGTCATGATACATCTAAAGAGATGGCTTTGTTTGTTTTTGGTGAGTGCTGGATTTTCTATTAAGTTATAGCAGGTAGGTGCATGTCAGGTGTTCCTGATATAAGTACATTCATTCCAGCCTTTTTGCGTGTGTACTCCTTTTATATCCAATTATTTTGACCTCTCTTTGCCTTTATATATAAACATTACTTTCCACCCTTCTACCCAAAATATATAAAATATTATTTCATTTGAATTCCCAAAATCATATTTTCTAGAGAAAAATCATAATTTAAATTATCCATATATAATATATTATATAGTAAATATTAAATATAATATATAGAGAGAATTTTCTCCTTTTCCTTTCAAAACTTTTACCTTGTTATTTTTATAATTGGCATTGTTCTATAATTCATGAGTATCTTAAATTTGAAATGTTCTGTGACATAGAATATCTCAACTATAGATATGCTTCTTTATCCTTTATCATGCAGAAAGAAATTCCCTCTTGTCTCCACCCAGGTGGAATTAGTCAGAGCTGCCACAGTAAAAGAGTGAAAAGGTTGAGGTTTGTCATGCTCACAGCAGCATCCTTATTCCTATATCTTCCCCATTGCTACCAGCGATACCCATTCTTGTCACTAGAGAGGAAAGGATTTATATGTGTTTAATGACCAGCATCACCACTGCTATGTCATCAGGAACAGTAGGAGAAAGGACAGATCCTAAAAAATGACCCACACTGACAAATACAGTGGAAAAAGGGAAGCTCTAATGGCACAGATGTGTGTATGTATGTACATGGATGAAAGGGGAAGAGTTCAAAAGAAAAGGGGGCAAGAGCACAGGGAGCCAACCATGCCCACCTTTGTGCTGAGTCTTTAATGCCGCTATAATCTGTTGAACAACTCTATAAAATGAGCTATTGCAGAAATATTACATTTCTTTTTATTTGAAAGCCTCAGAAACTGAAAGAATGCAGAAGATTCCTCCACACACAACTTTATAAATGGCTGAACTGGGGGAAAAAAATGTCCTTTTCCTTTCCTGAGGTTAGTTATGGTCACCTGAAGGCCCTGAAGGAACACTGGGGAGTAGTAAATGTCTTTCTAGGTTGTGCAGCATTCCTCCATGAGAACCTCAGACACCTGGCCTGGGAAAACTGGCTAAACGCTGCACTACAACCCTTTTATGTGTTTTAGTCCTTTGTTCTTTTCAAAAGTCAAATTCAGTTTGATTTTAAATTTTAGCTTAGTTTGGCTGTGATAAGACCCCCCACCCCAACTTCCCATCCCTTCTACCGTACCCTCCCAATTCCAGTTTCAGTCTGCTTCCTGAGAGGCTTTATGAGCTGGAGTCCAGGAAGAGAGTTTGGGTACCTATGCGTAGCCAGATGAGGATTGTGTTGTTAGTGAGGGGCAGATAATTTGGGGCTGACTTCTTCCTTACAGATTTCACTCACAGCCTGTGACATCTAATACTCTTGTCCTTGTGATTACTCTGAAATTTCTACCTCACTGAAGAATGTTCAAAGAAAGAGAAACTTGTAACCAAGAGCCACTATCCTCTCCTACACTGTTTTACCCAGTTTCTAAATTCAGCTTTTTCTCTCTATTTAAGTTTTTTTCTAGTCCTCTTAATGCACAAGACTGTACTAGAGCAGATTATTAGTTCTCAACTGAGGATGGTTTTGCTCTGTAGGGGTAATGTCTACAGACATTTTGGTTTTCCCAATTTGGAGAATGCTGCTGGCGGGATCTCCTGCTAAAAACCGGAGATGCTGCTGACCATCCTACATAGCTCCCCATAACAAAAAATTACCCAGCCACTTATACCACTAGTGCCTTGGCTGAGAAACCCTAACATAGCTTCCTAAAACCCTTTTCTGTGTTCCCACCTTCCCTTTCCTGTCTTGTGTTCACTAAAACCACTCTTTTGCTAGGCCAGCCATTGCAGTTTCAGACTACAACATTTCAGCTTCCCCAACCCATCTAGTGTTTCTGAGCTTTTGGAGTGTCCCTTTCCAGTGGAGAAAAGGGTTGGGCAGTGGCTGACTGTACTCTTGGGGAAGAATCTAGGTGGGATTTGTGGAGGGAGGAATACAGGAGCCCTCAGTCCTTGGTGTGGCAAACAGGTAGTTTATGACTTCTAGGAAGGTGGGATTAAGACACATCTTTTAAAGGATTTGTTTGCATTGTTGGAGAAACAAAATTTATTCAGGATTTTTTCAACCTGGGCCTAAGAATTAGGTTGACATAAATAGACCTACAGAAGACCATATCAATTTAATTCAACTTTTACATGGCACAGGAGCCTTTATGAAGAAATTGAAACCCTCAAATGAAATGAGAGTTGGATACTTAAGTACTGATTTGAATAAAGAATAGTTAAGTGTCCACATGTGGCAAGGCAGAGGGTCTTGGACCAGAGTTAATAATTGGGTAAAGAAGTGACTAGAAAGATAAGGGTAAGTTTAACATGATTTGTACAGATTTCCTTGCCCTCCTTTTTCTGTCATGATAGGAATGATACTTTCCCTCTGCTATAGGAGGACATCTTTCACACAGGAATGTCATCCCCCACTTTTATGAAGAGAGAAGAACAGAGTGATGTTGCACTTGTTCTTTTTCAAGTGCCTTTAATTCAAAACCATCTCTATGCCAGAGCAGCATTTGGAGAGCCATGTTCTAAACTCCTCTGGTGTAAAAGTGTAGAACCATATATGACTGAAGGGGCAGCCATCAAGAATGATTCATATAGATGGTAAAGAATTTGATAACATTTTAGATTGACTGTAAAAATAATTTTGGCTGCAATTTTTGAAAGATGAAATGAATTGTAAATAATTACCATTTGCTTCGTAAGTTTTGTTTTATTGCAACACTAAAATCTGTCCATGCATTTATTTGCCTTTTATATTTGCTATTAATGTGATTGTCCATACTCAACTGAAAAAAAAAAAAAAAAGTGAGGGGAGGCAGGCAACTGTTCCCACCTGGAATCAATAGTTTTCTCTTTTTCTATTGGAATGAAAATCCTAGTTACAAGGAGGCCACACAACCAGAACACTAACTCTGGTAGAATATATGAAACTACTGATAGAATATATAAAGTAAAACTGTTACAGTGACTGAATGCCAATGCCCCTTACAATTCTGTTTAATTCCAATAATTACCTTGGACCTTTCATTACCTACCTGATGCAAACCCAAGTCTGCCCAACATTGAAGTTTGTGGGACAATAAAGTTACCCATTTGCACTGGACTAAGCTGCTTTAAAGTTTTCATGTCTCTAAGAAAAATCACTATATGATTCTCACCCCCCCCCCGCATATTCCTGGTTTTGAAAAATTATCCAGTTAGAGCAGAACATTATTTTGTGCAGTACATGTGGACCAGAAAACTCTCCCCTAAAGGCTTACATGAAAATTTTTGAATACATGCTGCATTAGAAATCATATCTTGGAGAACCAGTCCTAGCCCAGGGCGAGTGAGTGTGTGGGAGAGCTTCCGGCTGGCTACCCTGCGCCGGATGGACCTACTGGTCCCAGCCCAGGCACAGTGTGGGTGAGACCCTCTTCCACCCTCTTGGGACCCCACCACCACCACTCCGCAGCACCCCCACCCCACATGCTGAGTGAGAATTTCTGCCGTGTTCTAGGAGCCCTCCAGAACCAGTCCTAGCCCAGGCCTGGTGAGTGTGTGGGAGAGCTTCCAGCTACTCTGCACCGTGCTGGTCCCAGTCCAGGCACAGCGTAGGTGAGACCTTCTTCCACCCCCTTGGGACCCCCAAGCCACTCTGCAGCACCCCACCCTACCCTGCCTGCCCAATGAGAATTTCTGCCATATTCAGGGGACCCCCAGATCCAGCCATAGCCCAGGCCCGGTGAGTGTGTGGGAGAGCTGCCTCTCCAACCTACTCTACCTTGTCCCCTCCAGACTCACCTGAGGCCTGGCATACAGGTCTGGGGTGAAACCCTGCAACTGCAATGCCTGCAGAGAGAATAGGGGACAGAACCACCCAGCTAGTCCAGGAGCAGAACATCTTGCCAGAGGGGCACAACAGGTTCACTTCCAAGGGCGGCAGCAGGAAGGAGCTGAGCACAGCAGTCAGACCCAAGCCAGGCACAGCTGGATAAATCCAAATTTTGTATATCTGCACCTGAACTTCAGTAGGTGCTAAGGTTATAACTGCAACAAAGATCTACCACAAAGGTCAGACAGTGCTATACAAAATGATGAGAAGGAACAAAATGCAATCTCAGAACCCAAGCCCACCCATAACAAGTGCAGAGGAAACTAACACAGAACGAATTGGGAATCACACAGCTGAAAGCAAAGAATCAACGGCTTCTGAAATAAAGAAACAGCTGCAGAAAGGTATAGAGGAACTCAGACGGGAAATAAAAAAGAAATCCCTGAATTAATAACATCTGCATTAAAGAATCAAATGCAGAAACATACGGAGGAAACCCAATGTCCACCCACAAAAAGTGCAGAGGACACTAGCTTGGCTCAAATGTATGAATTAATAGCGTCGATAGTAAATAAGCAACAGCAGAAAGTCATAGAGGATCTCAGAGTGGAATTCTTTTCTACTAGATCAGCTCAAATGTAAGAACTAATAGCAACGATAGTAAATAAGCAACAGCAGAAAGTTATAGAGGAACTCAGAGAGGAATTCTTTTCTGAAATAAAAAAAGAGCTCTCAGAACTCATAGCATCTGAAGTAAAGAAGCAACTACAGAAACATAGGGAAGAAACCCAATCTGAAAAAAACACTGCAGTAAAAGAATTTATAACT
>NW_004524694.1:921962-923096 GCF_000260255.1 Octodon degus | reverse complement strand
AAAGGAATATTGTGGGACTGTCCTGCTTCAAGGTTTTATATGGTTAGTTTTTTTGACTTATGTGTAAACATAAGAAGTATATAATTCTTTATGCCTATTTTTAGAATATATTCTAATTTTTAAATTTTTTATCATATTCTGTAGGGACCTCTAGTTCAACATATCAGTACTTGATGAAAAATACCTGTTCCATGTTATGCCTAAGGTATTTGATATTCAGACAGATGTGAGGTTAAACTTAACAATCTAAGTTGTATGGTAATAACAATAAGCTTGTCTTCTGGATGGTTAACAACCTAAGTTTGCAGACCACATGAGAGAAAAAGGAGGGCTGCAAGGAAAGCCAACTTTTTGGCCCTAACCTTCCAAGCTCAGTTAAGACTCAGGACATATGAGAACTTGTACTTTTACATCATGTTACTCAGTAGTATCCCAAATTTTCTGATCAAGGAGGTTATAGGGCCAAAGACGAAAGTGATCGATGATGTAGAGTGTGCCTAAGGAGAGTCACATTTAGAGAAAACATTCTCTCAGGTTTTCACAGAGAGCACATTGGCCAAGCAAGGGCCATGACTCATCCACATGGCTGACACTGACAAAAGTTCTACAAACTGAGGTACAGGATTTCAGGATAAATCCTGAGGGGATTTCACTGACCTTGTCAGACCCAAAAGCTACAACTCTCGTTGCATAGGTCCTGCTTTACCTTGGTCTTAACCATCCAGCAGAAAAGTATAAAAACGAAATACAAGAAGTAAAGCAATGCTATTATGTTGAGCTGTAGGGGACTCAGGTCAACAATTTCTGACATTGCCAGTCAAACGGAAGACCCAATAGTATTATGGACTACTGGACTCTTTTAGCATATTTTGCTGAGTTTATACACCTATAATATTCAAATAACGGAACTTAACCAAAAAAAGGGGATACAGATGAATGTCCATTTTATATCTGTGTATTCAGAGTGGTTAGGATAGATATATAGTTACATTCTCTTAATGAATAGAGGTATTTGTTCTAATGGTGTTTGTAAATAGGATATCATGTCCACATCTTGTACAGCAATTAACCACTAGGAAGAATGTATGCAATGTGTTAATTATTGAAACTGTCCTACCAATTTGGTTTGAAACT
>NW_004524694.1:906524-921862 GCF_000260255.1 Octodon degus | reverse complement strand
TTATTGAAACTGTCCTACCAATTTGGTTTGAAACTGTCTCACTGCTATTTGTTTCTTAATAAAATTATGGAAAAAAAATAAATATTTCACACTATCAAGCCATCATGTAGGAAAAATTTTCCTTTTATATTAAATTCATGGTTGTTTAAAATAGTATGGGAATGACTAATAATATGGGTTTGATGTAAAATATGTTGAAAACATAAAAAAATTGCAATTAGAAAAGTCATATCTTGTTTTAATTTTTAAAAAAATTTTAGTTGTTTAGTTTAAGGTCCTACTACACAGCTCAGACTCATAGCAATATTCCTGTATCAGCCTCTGCAACCCTAGGATGACAGGTGTGCACCACCACCCCTGGTTTTGGCAGCCTGTATGGTGCAGTTGGGGTTCCTGGGCCCAGATGGCATGCAGTGGTATCGAACTTGGGACCTTGCACTTGCTAGGCAGGTGCTTAGACTACTAAGCTATCTCTCCAGCCCTAGAAGTCAAATGCTGACAGTTTCTCTGCCCAGTACAAATTCCCTCAGCCTCAGTTTCCCATCTTCGCAGTGCCTATATAGTTTGTATAGGCCTAAATAGTTCACTTGAAAGTAAACTGGAACACCACGTTACTGTTTATCATGTTTTCCCATGACAGACTCTCAAGATTAATTTAACATTTCAGAGCCATTGAAATGGTGCCACTTGAGGGTGAGCTGAAAAGGTGGTAGGCAGAAAGACCAAGTAATCCTAAGGGAGGAACTGGTGCTATTTGTTTTTAATTTTGCAAAAGGAAGAGAGGGAAGGAAGAGAGGAAAGAAAATTTGTCATTGTTAAATCTGCTATTTTCAAAGCCGTGGGCCATGATGACAGTGTTTCATTTCACTTCTTTAAAATTGATGCTGAATTTTATTGTAGTGTAGGTATCAACAACACTTTAAAGGACTTCATTAAGAAATGCGTCTGTTTTTAGGTTTCAGATTCATGATACTTTAAGGTCAGACGTCATTTTTGTAATATTATGTAGAGTCCATAACCAATTGTATTTAATTTTGTAAATTAATATTTCTAATATGGTTTCAATTTCCAAAAACATACCTTCCAGACAATCTAGTAAAAGATATTTTACATCCATCCCTAAGATAATTTCCACTGTGCTAAAAAAAAAAAAAAAAAAAAAAAAATGAAAGGTTTTGAAATATACCAAGACAACATTTGCTCTCATTGTCTCTTCTGTCCTTTATTTTTCTTACAAATGGGTGTTCTTCACCTTGCCTTTTCTAATGCCTGTGCCTGGTGCTTACTACCATGATCATGCCTCTCGGACAGGCCTGTCAGGCACATGAACTTGAAGGTCCGTAATGTTTCTGGTTTCTCCCCAGAATTAAGACATCAGCCAGTGAATTACAGTTTCCGATAAGGCTTGAGAATTGTGCTGATAAATTAAGGCACTTCAACTTAATGGATATGGATATACAAAGAGCTCTGATTTTAGCAAACTTCAGCATAATAACACATTTAATCAATATTGGATTATTTTTCTGAACCTCTTTAAATACATAATGATGATGAAAAACACTAATAAATTAAAACAATCTTCTGTGGTTTGCAATGTATGATAGCTTTTATTATTCAGAGATTATTGATGAGCCACAGATTGGACAGTGTTGTCATCCCTTGTTATCTACTATCATTAGACTAGTAATAGTTTATTAGTTTTAGACTTCTCAGTTTTTTCAAGTCAAAATTCAGCCTCAAAAGTAAATAGAATTAAGATGAATGACTGATAATAAAGCATTTTTAGAGATGTGTAAAGCAAAGGTAGATTTTAGACTTTGGAGTATACCTATGCTGGTTTCTGGCTTTTGGTTTAATTAAAAAGCATTTGTTAAGTACCTTCAGAATGCTAAGAACTGAAAAATAAGGCCCACCCTTACACTAAGTATCTCATGTAGTGTGGTTATGGTGTGCCACAGATTGTTTTAAGTAATCCCAGTACCATAGTAAGCATTGTAACACAAGCATTTGCAGTGTTCTCTTTAGCTGTCGACAGAAAGAACATCTCAGTTTATCAAGAACGCTTATTCAGGAATGTTTCACAGAGATGATATTTAATCTCCATCTTACAAATGGGTAGAATTTGGGGGCCAGTGAGATAGCTCAGCGGTCTAAAGCACCTGTTTAGGCAAGCGTGCAGGGACTGCGGTTCGATCCGCAGCACCACATGCCACTCCAGCTCTACCCCCAGGGCCAGCTGAGCTGGCCACAAAAAAAAAAAAAAAAAAAAAAAAAAAAAAAAAAATGAGTAGAACTTGGTAAGGCAGAGATGAGGAAAGAGATTTCCTCAGTAGAAGAACTGTGTTAACAGGGACTTGGAGCAAAGATGGAGATCGTGGAAAAACATTGAAGCATAGGAAAATAATGTAACTATTGACCCCCACCTCTTAATTTTTGGACTATTCCACATAGTGAAGAGAGTGTGGTGAATATAAAGAACCAACAGACAAGTAATGAAGATAGACATAAGCATAATGGCAAAAGCAGCAAAGCTAAAATTGCAGGCCTAAGCAGAGGTAGATTCATGCAAGACCACATTAGGACTGTTTTTGCAGCCAAGAGCCATTTCAGCATGTTGAGGGACATGATGTAAACTACTGATAAATAATTCTGCTTGCTTTATGGAGAACAAATTAGAGAGAAGCAACAATAAAGGAAGGAAACTAGTTAACAGGCTGTTGAAACACCCTACCTGAGCTAAGAGGGCCTTGACCAGAGGGATGGCAGCAGAGATGAAGAGAAGTGTATACATTTAAGATACATTGGTTGGTAATATAAGCAAGCATAACATTTGAATATAGTAGGTTCTTGGCAACAGCAACAAGATGGGTGGAAGCAGAGCCATTTAGTAATATAGGAAAGGTTCAAAAACAAACAGGTTTCTCATATTATTGATGTGCAGTGCCTGTGAGACATCTGAACAGTACTGATAAGTTCTGGAACTCAGAAGAAAACTCCGTATCAGAGATACAAAACTGAATACTTCCTATCAGACGGATGGTATTTCAAGCTAAGGGTGTGTATATGAGATTGCCTAGGAAATGAAGTATACAGTAAAGAGCTCAGAGAGACTTGAGAAGCAGCAGCTAATAAAGGAGACTGAAACATCAGGAGAGTTCAGTCAAGAGGAAGAAGTTTTAAAAAGGAAAGTATGGACTGAGTGTAAGTGCAGCATGCAGGGTCAAATAAGATGGACACTAAAAAGAATTCATTTGACTTTAGTGACCTAATAAGAGCAGTTTGGAGAGCATGAGGGGGACAGAAGCCAGTATGGAGAGAATTGAAGTATGATTACAAATTGAAAAAGTGATGATGGTTTTCTGTGCTGAGAAATTGGGCTCCCAAAAGTAGGAGAGATGGACTTGTGACAACTAGAAAGCATGGTGAGAGTAGAAGTGGGACCAGCTCTCTTGATTTGTTTAAAATGGAAATATTAGAACACATTTTACTGTTTGAAAATGACTGAGTTTGAAAATACAGAGTAAGAATTGAAGTTAAATTTCTGAGAAGACCACTGCTGGATGATGGGTCCCTAAGTGAAGGACATGCGAGTCCTCTGTGCAGACGGAAGTAGAGGATGATGCAATGGGAATGTTTCTAAATGACATTGCTTTACATTCAGAAAGAACTGAGGGCGTTGTGTTGTGATTAGAATCACAAGATGTTTTCTTTTAAACAAAAATAATGGCTTACTTTCATGGTATTTTTGAAATGTTCTTGATTAGTTATGTAAAGGCTGTTATGGCACCCAGTGATCTTGGAGGGATTATAAAATAGTAACAAACTTTTCAAAACTAAAGAATTATAAAAATGGTAAGTGCTTAGTGTAATCATTGATCTCAATCTCATAATTTTTGGACCATTTTCCCAATTCAGTATGAATTTTATGGTCCATACCTGTTCTTACCCTGTTTTTTGTGACATTTTTACTTTCTGATTTTTATTTTCTCTTTATGTGGGCTTTTGCCTGTTTAGCAACAATGAGTACTATTATTTACTATAGATAAAGCAGAAATAAAGTGAAGCTAGATTTTTCTAGCCAAAAAAGGGGGCTTGGGTTATTAGAAAAAATCTTTTATTCTATAAAACTGAGCAAAAACTACTAAAGCTAATTCATTGTATATTTAATCACTGGAACATCTTAGACTTTGAGAGACCTGTGTTACTTAAAGAAGTTACTGACCTATTCTAGGCCCCATAAATCTTCTATATAAAGTAAGAATAATGCCTATTTACAAAGTCATCTGCTCCAGTTCACAGAATTATTATGAAGTCCATCTGATACATCTAAACATACTATATAAAGTATTATACAGTATATTTCTGATTTGAAAAATACTACATCTCATGCCAACCCTAAACTCCCCTCCCCACTACAAGGTTAGATACACGCAAGTACACTGTTTAGGAAATGGACACCTGGCTGGCTGGCACATGCTGCTTTGTAGGTTTTACACATCATTGGCCTTTAACGTTCTATGTCATTCTGAATTAAAGCTACACTCTTAAACCCATTCCATCTCCTTTTTTGAAAATTTATTATAGCCAATTAACTGTCTTTATTTATATTGTTCAGTGCTGAAAAATATGAATACCTAGATGGGTGTGGTAGCACATGACTGTAATCCCAGCATTCTAGGAGGCTGGAGCAAGAAGATGGAAAGTTTGAGTTCTACCAAGGCAACTTAGTGACTCAGCAAAACTTTTCTCAAAATAAAAAGTTGAAGAAGGGCTGAGTGTGTAGCTCAGTGTGCAGACCTTATGTTCAATCTCCTGTACTGCACAGAGTGTGTAGAGGACAAGGGGTGGAGAGCTCTGAAATTAGATTAGATTGCTTTGGATTCAAATGTTGGCCATGTCTTTGTTATAAAAATATCTTGGGAAAGTTTAAACTCTTGGTACCTCTGAAAATTTAAACTGAAAAATGGTGATATTAATGGTACTATTTCATAGGATTACTGCCTATTACATGAGTAACAGCATAGCATCTGCCAGTGTAGGCATTAAATGGATATTAGCTATTATGTACATGAAATTTATAGCATTATGAATCTATATACAGTAATTATTTCCTGTAGAATAAGTGTCTAAAAAATTAAATTTGAACTAAGGTACTGATCAGATATTTTTTAAGTAGTATCATCCATGAGATTTTAAATACTTGAAGCAGTATAATAGCTTACTTTTGTGGGTACCAGGTTTACACCATAGCCAACCACTGCTACTTTTTATTCCTTGCTTATCTAGAAAATATTTGTAAAATATGTTGGGAAGGAGGAAGAGGGGGAAAGAGGAAAAGAGAAAAGGGAAAAACAAAGCTTAGCAAAGTAAAGCTGGTCTCTTGGATAGACCCCCCAGAAAGTATAGTACCACATCTAGCCACAAGAGGGTGCCGGATAGCCAGTGACCTAGACCTCTCTCCAAGGCTGAAATCTTGCCCTTGTGAAAGGGCATTCTGTAGGTGCCATTATCTGTGTCCATGGAGCTCGGTGACCTCATGTTCTTTCAATTCCAAATACCACAGATCTGGCAGTGGCCATCTTGCTGTCTTCTCAGGATCACGTGATCCTACTGGAAGCCTCCCATCCTTCACAAACCTTCATTGTCTCTGAACCAGTCAAACCATTTAACTTTACTTCTACCTTTTCAAAAGTAATTTTGGGTACAGTTCAGTTGATTTAGGATTATTTAATTTTTTTTTTTTTTTTAGGGGAGGGTCTACCGGGTGTTCAGGGTCTCACTACTAGATTGGACTCGTAGTGATCTGCCTATTTACAGCATCCCAAGAACTGGGATTACAGACGCACGCCACCATGCCCAGTCTCAATTGCTGTCTCAGGGTGCCCCAGGGGCGGGGCCAGCATGGCAGGCCCGGGGATTGAACCCCTGCCGCTGAGCTATTTGGCTGGCCCTAGTATTATTTAATTTTATTCCATGCTACTGGCTATACTTCTGCTGCTACTCCCCCTTAGCCTTTCAGTTGCTTTCTTAATAGATTCAGAAGATTGTTTGAAATAGCTACCAATTATTCAACATTTGGTCACTGTAAGGTTAAAGCCCCACTATCTTTTAAGAGCCAATAAGCAGTATCTTCCTATTTTTATGCTCCACAGATTTACCAGGGGATGTAGAAACTTCTGTTACTATCAAGCTAACAGAATTACCTACTATGCAATATGCCCTCTATAATACTAGTTCTATAATTCAGAGTGATTCTCATTAAAGACCAATGAAAAACAATTTCTGAAGGTTGAAAACTTAGAAGACAGCTACCAAAACCTGAAGCTGCCTCATTTTTTCAGAGGCCTCTCCTCCTTTTGGCAGCATGGTCCAGCAGAGCTGGCACTTGTGACTATTAGAGGTTGGTGGGGAGTAAAGCTGTCTAATAAAAGGTCTGACGGGAATGTGGTGGATGAAGCTGTGGATACAACTGGGAGAGAAGGCAGCAAGGCCAGGTGTGCTTTCCACAGACTGAGCCTCGCAGAGTTACATCGCCATGCACTCTGGTTGAAAGAACTACAACAATGGAAGACTTGGGCATATGGACATGCCTAACCAGAGCTGGGCTAGAGTGACTGGATGCTGGGGGCATCCAAAAATAGGTAGTATCATATGAAACAGCTTGTTTTCTTTGAAAGTAATTCCTTTGTATGCAGTATTTTTCAAAATTAATTTAGCTTTTCTGGTATTGCACCTCTATTCTGAATCTAAAAAGGCAAAGGAAGACCCACTCATAGCATTCTTGTTTAAGAATGCCAGTATCTGTTGGCACTAGGTACCGTGTGCTCATCAGGAGGTCTGTTGCACCATTTATTTGGAACTGAGAGTTACTCAGTGCTCTCTGTGAATGCAAAGTAATTTCAGAATAATTATCCAGTGGATAAGTCATTCTTTGAATAACAGTATACATCAGTCACTCACTAACAATATCTTATGGGAAGTTCCTCAAGAACACATTGAATTTAACAGCCACATAGCTGTTTCATTATTTTTTCCACAGGAGGTAAACCAACAGTATGTCTTTCATTTGGTTAGTAATTAAAGATACATTTTTCCTTTAATCCATATTAAAGTGGACTTTTAAAAGACTAAGCTGAAATTTCATCCTGTAAAATAAAATATAAAAATTTACTAGTAAAAATATTTCAAATTAATGTATGTTATTCAAACCAGAGCTCAAATTCTGATCCCTACGTTTCCATCCTGACCAGTTTGTTGGTTTCCCAGTTTATAGATGCAAAGTGAGGTCAGTCACGGTGTAGATCCTGCAGCCAGTCTCGGTCTCTGCTTCTGTGTCCCTATTAGCAGAGAAGCTGCTCTGAAGGCAGGTGTCTGGCTCAAGGAGCGACTGCAGCAAAGCCTAGCTGCCTCGGAAGGAGGCAGCCGCTGAGTCCTGCCCTGCTGTGGACAGCTTCTGGGAACATTTGGAAAGGCACTCACTTCACACCACAGTGTAAGAAGTAAAATTTTGCTGCCACATTCCATATTAGTTGATAAGTAAAACACAATTTTGTAAAATTCAATTTAGTGCCGTTTTTGGACCTAAAACAGTTAAAGCCTTTCTGGACCACTCATGTACCATAAAGAAAGTGTGAAAATTGTAATGGTTACTCAAAGTTATTATGCTTGCACATGACACTGGCATGTCACTTTATCTTTATTTTTGTGATTTATGCATATTAATTGTCTAAGATAATGGTATAACCCACAAACACTTTTATTCCCTCCCCAAACAAGAACATTGAAGTATGAAATGTTTGCCTCTGAAAGTAGGTGTATCACTTACAGCCCACATTGAAAGTAATTTGCTAGCTTTGTGTTTCCTTTCTCTCATTTTCCACCTTTATTTGTCTTGAAGTAGGCATGCATTTTGTGCTTCGGCATTTTCACAAGAGCATCTTACACTTTTCTATTCCATTTACCCCTTCAAGTCCCCAAGTCCATTTCTGGAGTTTTAATTTAATTTGCACATTTATTGATAGATGGGAAACTAAAATTCTGTTTCAACCACTAACCTCAACGTCCTCAGATTGTTTCTTTGGTGTCATGTTCTGCTTCCTTTTTGGTAACTAAGCTCATTGGCCAAGTGAAAATGAAGTTTGATCTAATTTATTATTGCTTTTTAAGTTTCTTAAAAATCTATCTGCTATATTTTGAGTTCATATTTTGTATATAACTATCAGACCATGATTCTTGATCCATGGTATTTTTAAAGAACTGTAAATTTAAATGTTTCAAAACTAAAGTATTAAGAATTTTATTTCTAGATGTTGCTTCAGTATTAAAAATTAACTATTTTAATCTGAATTTTATGATTTGTATTTTAGCTGACTTGTACTTAGCAACTACTTAATAGATAAAAATAAATTTTACATCACTTATTCGTTATTATATAAAGGTAGAATAATTTAAATAATCAGAATATTGTGATATCACTACAGTATAAATTTGTATAAATGGTCATACTTGGTGACATTAATAAATGTTATGCTCAGTGAACTTAATTACACATATATTTACCCAAAGATTGAGTGTGTATTATCATTTCAGAGTATTTTTATAGAAGCTGTTTTGCTATGAAATGATGAGCCATTCTTTATCCAAATAAAAATATTTTACATGAAGAATAAAAATGTAGTGGTGAATGGGTTAATCCTACTGTAAAATTATGTTTAAAAATACCTGGTTTTCTCAGATAGACACTTTATATATATATATTCCTAAAGAATTTGACAGTCTGGGGTAGTGGAAAGGGAATGAAGTAGCTGTCCTTAACTGGATTAGTGTCAAATGAGGGGACTTGCAGCAGCTATTTGCCAAGAATGGTGGTTCCTGCAGGAAGGAAAGACTGGCATCTGGTAACCCAGCCAACTATTTACTAAACTAATTGAACCTGCACAGCCACTCATGTGCCACTAAAACGGTACAGTGAGCAAGATGCTGGCCATGGTGGGCTAAGTACACTAACAAAGACCCTGATGTCTGCTTCTTGGGCAGAGAGTTTTTGCAGGTAGAAGAATTCTATAGGTAAAGCCCAGGTCCAC
Source organism: Octodon degus (assembly GCF_000260255.1). Lineage (NCBI taxonomy): Eukaryota > Metazoa > Chordata > Mammalia > Rodentia > Octodontidae > Octodon > Octodon degus. The sequence continues at coordinate 912,779 of NW_004524694.1, read as the reverse complement.
AGGACAATAGGACCATGGTATAGTGTGCTAGCAAAGAAGAGATAAGGAGACAATCCTCACCTCTTGGGCTCCAGTGGTCCCTGGAGAATGTAGAATTTCCATGATCTCTAACTCTAAAACAGGAAGTTAGAAGTGACAATGCTGCCCAGATGGCTTCTAGGCCAGAGAAAACAAGGATGGGCATCAGAATAATGTTGGCTATCACATCAGTAACACACACACATGTGCATTGCACAACGCACCAGTAATCAGCTAACCAGAGCAAGACCAGGGAGCCCTCCCCTCAGTAACCCCTGTCTCATTCCTAGCTCCTAGCACCAGAAGAGCTGTACCCTGAGAAAAAATGGGAAAAAGGTCCTGGACATAACCCATGTTAAAGGGAAGGTGCAAACAGGAGCATGGCTCTGGATTTCCAATAACTAAAAGTCAGATCTACCCAAGATTCCTTAAAGGACATGTCAGGAGAATTTGGTATAATACAACTAAAAAGATACGACTGGAGAAAAAATAAAATATTTCAGTTCATATGATAATTCCACAGAGATTTGGTAACCAATAAACTCATTTGTGATCTTCCATAACAAATATTTGTCATGATGTTAATTTTTGATGGTCATATAAAAATAAAATTGACCACTTGAATTTTAAGCCCTTATTTTATGGCTTGATCAGAGTTTTAAAACTGTTCAAAGTACTAATCAGAATTACTGAGCTAAAACATCCATCCCAAAACTAATAAAACCTTTTCATCTTCCCTTGATATGCCTAGAAAGATTTCGTTACAATTTGGGGTTTTTTGTTTTACGTATTTTGTACAGGTTATCACTATGCAGCTCAGACCCTTGTGTGGTCCTCCTGTTTGAAGCCTCCCCAGCATTGGGATTATAGGCCTGTGCTACCACGCATGCCCATACAGTACCAGGGATCAAGCCCCGGCCCTGCACTTGCCTAAGCAGACGCTTAGTCCACTGAGCTATCTTACCGGCCCTAATGGGTTGGTTTTGATATACTCAAATTTGATTGTCCTAGGTCTTGCCTACAATTTTAAAGCAGTATTTGTGAGAAAAGATCTGTATATTAATCAAGTTTTTCCTGTTGTTTTTAGCAAACTACCTAGTAGATCCTGAAAAGCATAAAAGCTAAAAGCATTCAACTGCCACTGAGAAACGCAACTAAAATGTCATCGTTCCTTTTTTAAATGAGTGGCCAGAACTTCTCCAGGACAAGATAATTGTAGTAATACTCATCAGTTTAAACCACATTGCTAGATCCAAGCTAAATAGCACCAAACTAACCATGAGACAGTCTGAACAAAGTCATTTGTATGTGAAAGAGACATATCTTGCTGTGTTTGTCAAAGCGTGTTTTTATTGATAAAATTATGGAATCTATTCCAAAGGGCAATATAGAAATGTGTTTATTTTGCTAAACAGCTGGTTCAATGGGAAAAAAATTCGCTTATTTCGTAAGTCTGATCATGAATAAAATATATTAATATTTTGTAAGTAAAATACTTTGCTAGATTCAATCTGGGAAGAAAGGTGAGATTTTTAAGTAACATTTCCCAATGTTTAATCTATTAAACAATCTGTTAAGAACCGTATGATTTAGCAGTTGGATTTTTGAAGTACTTTTGTAGTCTTTAGGAGACCCAAGAAACAGCTCCTGCTTACAAATTTGTGTTAGTGAGGTTGATGTTATTTTTGTGTGCCTGCATAAATCCTGTAGCTGTATGATCTTGGGTGGGTCGCTAGGTCCCTCAGAGTGTCCTCGCCTGTGAAATGGAATTGGTAATATCTGCCCATGAAGGCAGTTGTTAGGATTAAATGACTTAGTGCACAAGACCTAGGATCGTGTCCAGCACATTGCAAATAATGTTGTAACTTCCACTTTCCCTTTCTCTTTCATTGATATCTGCTGGAAACCATTTTCTCCCTTTGCTTTGGGAACGAAAATCCAAATGTCTTAAGTTCCTTCTAGATACTCTGAGGTTAAGCAGACAAACTAGAACGTTTTGTGGCAGTTTCCAGTTGTAGTCCTGGATTATTTATAGTCATTCAGTCAGCTGAAGACATGGGCTGCTCAGCTCACAGTGGAGTAAATAATGTCTGTTTAAGGAAGAGGAGTCTGCTAGTAGATTTGATGATAACATGGCTCCTAAGATCATGTTTTATAAGGGATTTACAGTGGGGAATCATCTTTTCTTCTGTATGTCCAGTGCCTGAAATTATCAGTATCTTCATGATTCTCATAAATGTATATTTTAAGTAGCTATGCAGGCTTTCCTTCTAACAGGCTTCAGTCATTTCAGTTGACTTGAAAGTTCCTTTATTGTGTGCTTCTCAGTGCCAGAATTGAATCAGGAAAATTACTTGATATAGTGACTTCTTTTTAGCCTGAAGTATGCCATACTACCTGATGTCCTTGTTGCTCAGTCTTGTTGGCAGAAAGCCTCTTACCTGTTTATGTGTATATCTAAACTGATCAGTGCAGTTGACTTGGTTCTGATAATACTTTGCTGTGTTTCCTGCTCTTGTTTAGTAAAATGATTTTGGCGGACTCCATGAACATCATTTTCTAAAGCCAAACCAGATTCTGTTCAACAAAGTGAAACTTTGAGTTAAAATGGAATATTAAGGGAAAAAGGAGTATGTTGCTCCAGGCCACAAACAACTCAAAACAGTCTGAGGCATGCACTGGTAAATCTTACAAAATGCTATAGGCAATTCAGCATCAAAATTGCCATAGAAAATTATTGTTGTTAGCCATTCTGTTGATAGTTCATATTGTTAGAATTGCTAGCAGATGGGAAAATAGATGAGTCAGGATACAGTATTAGCAATACATATTTTTTTAATCACAGGCCACTAATAAGATCTGTAGCATCTGTGAGATTTATTTAAACAGTTGCTAGGAAGAGTTTGTTTTCCCAGTAAACACAGCAAACCTTGTACAAGATTTTCTTGATTGACTGTTTGACTAAATGTGTTAAGTTTAACATCTAAAACCATGTGCTTAGTTGTGGTAATGTCACATTTATTTGACATACTGATTATTCCAGAAACTTGGAGGCTTATTTAGTCTTTAAAAAGATTTATGCATTTTAACTTTATAATTCTGTCTCTGCTATTTTTGGGATTAAGATCTATAAAAATCTGTTATAATTAAGACTGGTTTTTGACAACAAGAATAATATGAAAATCTAAAGGTTTGCATATAGGTTTGATGGTACACATCTGTAATCCCAGCATTCTGGAAGCTGAGGTAGGAGAATCTCAAGTTCTAGCTCAGTTTGGGCAATTTAATGACTGAGCAAGAACCTGTCTTTAAAAAAAAAAAACAGGTAACTCATTGTGAAGGCGCTGGATTGAATTCCCAGTACCAATAAATGCATAAATAAACAAGCAAACGACCTAAGGTTTTCCTATAGAGATATTACAAAATGAATCTGTTTTATCACTTGAATACAGTAGTTTTGGTTTTTATGATAGACTGGATATGTAAACTTAAAGGAAGTTGTGCTTTTACTAACAATTCTTGTTCAGTCATAAGGAACCTTTTAGCACTTCTCATCGAGTTCAGAAATAAATCTAATTATTAAAAGATTGAACTGTCAAAATTATCAGTGGGTTGATTTAATCTTATGTTCTATCTTACACCATTGGGTTATTTGTGCTGCTGTTTTACATCATTGAGTTATTTCTGCTGCTGTTTTATGTGAGAGTTAGGAAATGAATTATTAACTTATATATATTTTCTGAGGGTTTTTTCTTTCTTTTTATTAGAGACACTAAGAAATAGAGTAGTTTTAGATATTGATCTCTATTGTAATTTCCTGGATGAAATATGGTAGTCCAGGACTGTCATTAACAAAATAAGTTAAGCTATCACTCATGTACCAAACTAGTAATTTTCAAACAAAATGTTGACTTCTTATTGAAAAATAATTTTGACTTTTTCAACAAGTACAAGTATATACCCATCCATCTAATTATTATTCGAATTTTTTCTTTAAAAGTTTTTGTTTTAAAAGAACAGGATGTTTTGGCCTGCCAACTAACCTAATACTTAAAGAGGGAGCATTTCTACCTTTTATTGATGAGCTTTTGCTCTTTTTCCCATTTTGAGAGACTGCTCTATAGAAGTTATATACAAGTTTTTCAGTTCTCTGTGGCCTTCATTGCTGAATACTTAAAACTGTTTCCCTTTAGTTTAGAGACTCTGGGGATTTCTCAGCAACATGCTCATTTTTGGTGCCTTCACAATTTGAACTCTGACAGTGCCAGATTAAGAATATTGAATCCAGTCACTGTAGATATCTATCAGAATAACTTGTCCTGCTTAGAAACATGACCAAGTTTCCAGTAAAGTTTTGTGTTAGATAATTAGTAAATTTGAACTTGCAGAATAAAAAAATCTGTCCTTTGACAGAAAGTAGTTAGCATGTTTCATTGTCTTCTGCATTATTTCATTTTCTGTCCTCTACTTTAAAGCTAAGAAAATCTCTTATGTTTTAATGAAGGAAGGAGAAATGTTCTTTAAATCACTGAGATCTAATAAGCCAGAAATGGATACCTTAAGATCATTGTGAATCATTCTGTCTTCAAGATTATGCACCAAACTGGATTGTGGGTCTTGTTTCCTTCCGAACCAGAGAGGAGAAAGGTCCTGTACCTGAACTAACTACATCCCTTCACTATTTTTTGCAGCCTTGTAGATGTGGCTTCCCTGGTGGTTTACTCTGTCTGCATGCCCTTGTGTGTACACATGCACACACATGTGTGCCCATGTATGAACACAACCTGAATTGTAGTGGTGAAGTTGGAGTTTTCTCACACAAACTTAAACATGATATATGATTGAATGCTGTAATCAGTATGTTATAATGAGCTGTGCTGTTAGCCAGGTGCAAGCTAGCTCTAGTTTTCTCACCTAGAATAAGGAAGTAAAACTGGATTATCTCTGAGGTTCTTTTTTGCACAGAGATCTGTAAAAGTTTAACTCTTAACCTCACCTTAGAATTCATGCTTTTGTTGAACAAATGACTTTTTCACATTTGATAGCAATCTCAGATATCAAAATTTGCTTCTCCCAGACTCATACAATTTAGTTTACCTCATTGCAGTTTACATTTTTTATGGAAATTCATTTTATTCTGTCTTCAGTAATATGTCTTATCCTTCCAAACAAAATAGAAAAAACAAAAAACTTCAGGTAATGAATATTGTTCTAAAGCCCATCTCTTCTTTGCTGACTGTATGGTTTTGAAGCAGTTGCGTTGCCACTACCTTTGCATTCAGATTGTTTATCTGACTGCATGGCAGTCACTTTATTCACTTAAATGTGTTCCCCAGGATATGTGTAAAGACTGTCAAACTACAGTGCTCTCTCACAATATTAAGGCTCAGAAACCTGAGAACCTTTCTGTTGTGTGGGTAGCATTTCATCATTAAATTCAAAACTTAACTTTGTTATACAGAATTCATTTAAAGCATATAAAAGTCATTTCCAGGTGAGCTCCTTATTTTTGTACATGTGCTTACATCAATGTATGTATAGTTTAAAATACCTGTTTACTGACCTGACCCACTAAATTGTGAAGTCTGACAGGTGGGAGTCAATGACCTGTTATCTCAGCTCTCAGACATCTACATTTGTTTTAGCATTAGCTAGTTGGTGTATAGTTATGGCAACAAATTACTTGTGCTTTCTGTGTTGTAAAAAGATGGCACATAAGTAACATTTATTTCCTATATTTAAAAAATAAATTCAAGTTGATTTCCCTTAACTTTGTCAATCTGTAAGCATAACAACTCTAAAGTGATTTCCCTTCTTTTTCATGAAGATTTTCAGGAAACCTAATTCTCATGAAGGAAACATTGATCATAGTAATACTGCCGTTACTTCAGGAAGTTGACCTTTTCCTCTTAATGTTATCCTCATTACTCCCAAAAAAAAAAAAAAAAAAAAAAAAACCCTTTGTAAATTTGATTGACTTTTTTTTGGTTTTTTTTATTTTTTTTATTTTATTGAGAAATATGAATGAGACAGTTTCAAAGCTGAATAATAAGACAGTTTCAATAATCAATACATTGTACATTGTTATCTTCTTAGTGGTTATCCATAGTACAAGAAGCAGACAGGATGTCCTGTCCAAACACTATTAGTACACCTCTTTCTTCTCACTGAATTAAGCAAAAGTAGCTGTATATCTATCCTAGCTATTTTGTATATATAAATACAAAATGATCTTTC
>NW_004524694.1:895662-906424 GCF_000260255.1 Octodon degus | reverse complement strand
TGGGTTATCCTCAGAAGTTATTGACTTGAGCCTTTTACAGCCCATCTTATTAACATGGCTTTACTTTATATACCTTGTTTTTATACTTTTCTTCTGGGTGGTTAAAACCAAGATAAAGCATGACCTATATAGCAAGAAATGTAATTTTTGTATCTGATATGGTCAGTCAAGTACCCTCAGGATTTATCCCATTGCCCTGTACCATACTTTGTAGGTCCTTTGTCAGTGTCAGCCATGAGGATGAGTCACGGCCATTGCTTGACCAATTTGCTCTCTGTGAAAGCCTGAGAGAATGTTTTTTCTCTCCATGTGACTCTCCCCAGGCACAGTATACATCATTGATCACATTCCTCTGTGGCTCCATGATCTTCTTGATCAGAAAATTTGGAGCACAACTGAGTTACATGTTGTTACAGTACAGGTTCTTCTATGTCCCGAGTCTTCACTGACCTTGAAAGGCTAAGACCATAATGTTGGCTGACCTTGCAGCCCTTCTTTTTCTCCAGTTTTGAACTGCTAACTTAGGTTGTTAACCTCCCAGAAGAGAAGCTTATTATTAACCTGCAATATATGCAGTTTGGTTTACCCTATCTGTCTAAATATCAAACATCTTTGGCATATCATGGAACAGGTATTTTCCATCAAATATTGGTATGTTGAACTTTAAGACCTTACAGAATATGTAGAAAAAATAATTTTATAAAGGTAGAAATAAGCATTTACATAACTTTACAAAGAAATTTAGAAATCTAACCATATACAGAATTGTAACAGGACAGACCTGTGACATTTTTTTTCTTATTCTTGTGACTTTTTTTTTCATTTATCACCCCTTAAAAAAAGAAAAAAACTTTACTTGAGAGACATTCTGGCAATAAAAATGGTATAGATTGACATTTTAAATGAGTCATAGTGGAGTGTGTGACATTGTAGAACCATCTTTGTCATTATGAGACTCCATATAATTTTATCTAGCGTGTAAATCTTTACTACTGAAACACTGAGCAGTTGTTTGCTAAGACATTGAAGAAGTCATTTCTGCCATTTCCCCTCCCAAGGTGTTTTTATGTCTGTGGGAGGCTTGGTAATTATAAAAACCAAGTGCTACATACACTATTCAGACTTATTCAGAAATTAAAACCCAACCCAAGGTTTATGTCTACATATAGTGCCCACTGTGTGTAAAATGAAAAATTCTACCAGTCAACCTCTCTTTTTTCTTTGTATTATAATCTAGATTTATTTAGGAAACCAACCAAAATATAATTCTCCCAGACTCATAATTTAATTTACCTGATTGCAGTACAGGTAAATTAGTGTTCTGTTAACAAAATGAAAACAACATCTTGACTATAAATGCCAAGGTTTGGATATTCTGTTGGACACCGTAAACATTGTAAACACTTCTGCTGGCATGATCTTCCCTTCCTCTCCTTTCTCAGCTGTAGCCTAAATGCTGACAGTTTTCTAAGTCTGTATCTTTAGCTTGGATCTTTACAGTCTTTATCTGATATCTCCACCTTGATGCCTTGCTCATACCTCAGATCAAACTTGCCAATTGTGGATGGTGTCCATCTCTACCACATTGCCCAAGCTGGAAGCCTTAACCCTTCCTTTTTTTCTGACACTTCATTATCAGTCAGTTGGAAGAGAAGGCTGATTTTCATTCCTCATGCTCTGATTTTCATTCATTTGTTCTCTGATTTAGAAGGCAGTAAAATCCTTTATACTTTCTGTTTAAAATGAATGATACAGGACCAGAGAGATGGCTCAGTGGAATAAGTGCTTCCCTGGCAAGCGCAAGGGCCTGAGTTCAATCCCTGGTTCTGCCAAATTAATTAATTAATTAAAATAAAATGAATGATACTAAGTTTTGTCACTAAGATTCGAGTACTGTGTCAGTCAACTTTCTATTGCTGGGACAAAATAATTTATCCATCATGCATGAATTAAAGGGTTCTTCTGACTCTAGATTTCAGAGATTTAATCCACAGTAAGCTCCCTCCATCACTGTTGGGCCCACAGTGAGGCCTCATCATGGAATAAAGTCAGGGAGAGGAAAGCTATTTACCTCATGGCAGCCAAGAAGCAGAAGGCAAGGGCAAGAGAGAGAAGGGGCTCAGGATAGGTTGTGCTCTTCTAAGGCAGGTCCCCAGTGTGCTGCTTCAGCCAGGCCCTGTGTACTGGTGATGTGTTCAGCTATGAATTTGTCAAAAAAATTAAGCAATGGGGTTATCGCCCCAAGAGCTTATCACATTCCCCAAACCCCATCTCTGAACATATGAGCTTTGGAGGGGCATTTATTTTTATTCAAACAGTAACAGGTACTTTTAACTTACCTTAATGAAACACCAAAATTCTTTGTTTTTTTCTGTTTTGTGTGTTTGTTTGTTTGTCGGGTGAAACTGGGGATTGAACTCAGGCCCTTGTGCTTGCCAGGGAAGCACTTATTCCACTGAGCCATCTCCCCGGTCCTGATACACCAAAATTCTTAATAATGCCCAATAATGATTCTCGGTATTACAGGTCTAATTTTCCACAAGTTTTATATATTAAAAATATAAATATTTGTTAGAGAAGGAGAATGTTTCTTCTGATTAACATGAGCTGAATAGAAGCCATGTGTGGAAGAACACTCAGGTAGAACTGGACCCTTTGTAGGTGGTGGTGGGGTACTTCCTTCTCAGGGAAATGTGGCATGTGTCCACATTGGCCTTTCAACTCCATATCACCTGTTCATGCAGTTCAGAAGTTCCACTGTTGCCTAGCAGTTTGTTCTTTTGCTCATAGTCATTTGAGAAGATGGGTAATTAATTGTTGAATCAGAAATGAATAAAGAAAATATAGAACAATTCTATGACTTACATACAAATGTGTTTATTGCATGATAGGAAAAGGTATATACTTCTGTGACATATAACTAAAGAATAGTGGCTTATTTTGCACATACCAGAGTTGCTTATGGCCCAAAATAATTGATACTCATGTTCTGAGTGATTCTCCATCACAGAATCTGTACACTCTTTCCCATAATACAACCATCCTTTAAGACATCTTTAGAAATCCTTCTACATTTTCTTCAGCGGCTGTGACTCACTATTTTCAATATCTTCAGAATATTTTCAGCTGAGAGTGGACTTGATTTGGGGAAGCGAGAGTCACTTATTGGCCAGGTATGGTGAGTAAAGTGGAGGATCAGCTGAGAAGTGCCATTTTTGGTGACTATAAGTAGTGAGAGTGTTTTTTTAGCTTTACTCATAAAATAGCCAGAAATATTATCTCAAAACAGAAAATGAGCTGTAATTTTTATCATTTTAAAGCCAAGTCTAATTGCTTTTATATAATTATCCTGTCCTATAATTTCTGTTGACTCCCTGGCATCTGAACCTGCTTTGCCTGGGCCCCGGGCCCCACTGGGCCTGTCCTCACTTGCTGCAGTCCTACCATGGAGTCTTCCTTGGATCCCTTTCTCTCTAGTGTTCACTTTTTTTTTTTTTAACAGATATATTTTATCAGATTTTTCTTTTATTTGCCCTTTCCTAAAAGTAGACATTATGACTCTTTTACAAATTACTTGAAGTTCTTAACAAAGTATGGCTTTTGGTCTTCAGGAAAGAAACTTGTTTTAGTTATTGACTACCTTTCAAAGAGAATGTCAAGAATTTTGCTGAAATGTTAATATTAAAATTCATTGGACTTTAAAGTATTGTGGATATTGTGCTACACTAATATTTTTGTCTTTTTCTAGTTAAAAAATCTAAGTTTAGAAGAACTACAGATGCGGTTAAAAGCACTGGATCCCATGATGGAACGTGAGATAGAAGAACTCCGTCAGAGATACACTGCAAAAAGACAACCCATTCTGGATGCGATGGATGCGAAGAAGAGAAGACAGCAAAACTTCTGAGTCTGATTTCTTCTTTTAATGCCTACTGTGGAGACCAAAAAACCACTAAGAATTGAGAAAATATTAGAATTTTTTAATCCCTACGATTTATACTCTGCAACTAGGCAAAAGTCAAAAACTAATGATGGTATATACCTAATTCCCAAAAGCAAATTTTACAGTTGTATCCACTATATTTTCATTTGTAATTGAGAACAATAGAAATGTATTGTCTTTTTCTGCCAGATGAAAATCATTTTAAAATGACTATTTAGAGACCTTGAAGATCCAAAGCTATTGTTTGATTGTACAGCACTGATGGGCTTTATGTCACAATATTCTTTGTTCCTATCTGGAAGCCTATTTATTTTAATCCTTTAGGTAGACTTATTTATTTATGCTATTTCACTTTGTTTTGTTTTTTAAAGACAAACTTGGACAGCTTTGGTGAAAGTAGGAACATATTAATAGATAATAATGTTCAACCAAATTATACTTCAAGCAGGGAGCTCTGGGGTACATTCCTTGATTTCCAGGATAGTTTTCCAATAGAAGAAAAGCAATAAGATCAATAGCACCCAAATGGGCTGTACATTTTTGTATTGGAGCAATAATTCCATTTTTACCTTTTGACATTTTGATTTTTGATATTTGCTACAAATAGAATTGTATATTTAGGTTAAACAGAGCTATAATGTTTAAAACCAAAGAAATCAATGGAATCCTTGCACCAAAAGAGTGTGATAAATATTTTAAAAGAAATGAAACCTTGATACAAATGTAATTTGTTAATACTGTTTCATGCTTCATATGTAGATCTGTTAGCTAAACTGAATCAAACTTGCAATTAGCTCATCCAATTTATTTCTGTGAAATTGTGCTCTACTATTACAGGACTTTATGTTGATTTCATTTATTTCCTGAAAAAAGGTAAACATCATGTGCCTGAGGATTAAAAAATGACAAAAATATTTCTACTGAACTGTGCAAAGCTTGGGGACTGAAAAGAAAAATACTAAAACCATTAAAAAGTTACTCATTTCTAAGCTGAATGAACATTTGTCTAATTGAACTGGGACCAGTTGTTTCCTAAGCTACATATGGCCATCTTGACAGTGTTTGTTCTTTTATGTATTTAATTACTATGTGGAAGTCATAAAGACAAATAAATTTTACTGTGCCACCCAGCACATTTCATCTCTGTATCTTTTTTAAAATTCATGACGTGGACGCTCTTTTTCCAGACAAGGAAGGTGTTAGGCAGGGCAGGCTAGATTATGCAGTGGCAGCAACATTAACCTCAATAGCTTTATGAACACCGGTCACTCCTCACTTAAGTTCTAGCCCCATCCCTTATTAGCAGGGTACCCTGTTCCTGTCATCCGTATCCCAGGACATGCTGATGTAGCGTTTTGTGGTCTCCACCATCAAGGGACAGAGGTCCTGGTGATTCACATTCACTGTAACCAACAATGACCACATGTCAAGTTTGCTACAACTGCATATCCAGAACTAGCCACGCGGCCACTCCTCATTTCCAGAGAGCAGGGCAGTGCAGCCTCACCAGTGGCTGGGGCCACTGACATCTGCCCCAGAAGGTGTGTCTTCCCTGGCAAGTTTTCTTCCTGATTCAAATGGCATTTGTGCCCAGAGCAGTGCCTTGATGTAGCATTTGTCTCTGCTTCATTGAGTCCTTACAAATAACGTATTGTATAATTCCATATAAATGACTACCTTATTATTAAAGGGCTTATTTTACACATGCCAGAGCTTTATGTAATACATTAATAAGGTGGTTTTAGTGCTTGAGCTAATCTTTATTGGAGTCCATTTGGAACAGTCAAATGGATTGCTAATTTTACCCATTTTCCTTTATTGTACTTCCCCATTCCAATGCCTTGCTGGTATAATAGAATAAAATAACTGATTTTTGTACCATTTAAGCAAAACTACACAATGTGAAATTGAACAGAAACTTGTGGAGATTATTTTCTTCAGTTTTCAAATTGGTAATATTCCTGTAGACTAGGGTAGTGAGGTCTGTTAACCACTTTTACTAGTTCATTCTGAGCAAGAGTCTTCCTTGTAATAATATCATGTTCCAGTAATATAATTTTATGCAACTAGACTATCTTCTTTTGTTGCATTTGTGTCTATTTAAATATGTATGTGTATATACACATATTGAAGAGAATCAGTAGAAGTAGATATTTTAGTTTAGAGCCACAGGAAAACACATCATTTTAGGATGACCTACCTTAAGACTCTCCTATCTTCCTACTTCCATAAAAATAGAAAAATAAAATAAAAACCTCAAATTGAACCACATAATACAAAAGAAACTCTACATAAGCCTTGATTAATTGTGACTCTTTGGAGATTGTTCTAGTTACTTTAATGAGCTTAAAAAGAAAATTCTTGTTTTGACTTTGAGAACTTTCCAAAAATAGGTAAAAGTGCTTTCTCCACACCCCATCCTTTTATAAATACAGTATTGTGAATGTAAGTGAAGCTAATGAGCCAAAGTTTCATCTCACCAAAAGCTGGCTTTGTTATGTATATTTTCCTGTAGATGAGAAAATTTTTCCTTTGATTTAATGAACTTAGATGACTCATATCGACAGACTTACATTTACATAGCCCATTTTAGCATAAATAGTTTTAATGCTCAAAATAGAAGTTATTTTGGCCAGTATAAATTGGAGAAGAAAATGTATTTGTTCAAACAAGATTTTAAAATAATGACATTATTTGGGGCATTTGTGTTACTGTGCTAAGTAACTTATGGACACTACATGTTTTTATATTTTTTTCTTCTGTTTATTTACTGAATCATGATATAGGGAGAAAATGATCTCAGTGGATGACCTCCAAATGATATAGGGGAAAAAATGAAACTCCCAACCTGAAAGATACCTGGGACAAGTTCGTGTTCTCTAAAACCAAAGAATGAATTTTAGAAACAAATGGAAGTTATGAGCAGAATATATTTATTGGGGGGAAGAAAGCTCCTGTTTGAGAGAGGGACAGGAGCTGGGCCCTGAGCGGGTGGTCCCTAAGAAGCTGTCTCTTCCAGGGACTTTTATAGTGTAAAACCATGCGGGTCTAAGGTGGAAAACATGGGAACTAGCCCAGGTGAGTATGAGGTGGGACAAAACTATGGTCAACCAATGCGATCACAAGCACCATTGTTCAGGTAAAATGGATAAAGTCCAGGAACAAATGGGGAAGCGAATCACGTAGCAAGTGGGCATGAATATAGAACCAGAGTTTATCCAGTAGCGAGCTGGTAGTAGTGGTAGTAGTCGGATTAGTGACTCTTCCTGGCTTCCTCAAGGTGATGATCAATCCCAGATGCTTATCTTTAGGGAGGTCAGCATTTGTTTGATCTTTGGTCTCTAGGTCTGGCCCACAGCAGGAGCATCCATCTCTCTCTCTCAGTTGTAAGGTATCTTGGCTTCTGTGTTATCTCCTTGAGGGCCTGGCCCTGTCTGACTGCCTGTAATATTTCTGTCTAATTCAGCTGCCTGCAAAAATACTCCCCAAAGTTTAAAATCATGCTCTACTCGTAGATAGTTATGTAGCTTCTCTAATGGATATTATATAATCCATTAATAAGGTGTTTTTAACTTAGTCACAGGAAATCTTTTCAAATTACATGTTAACATTCAATAGGAATCTATTTTTGTTGCCTCTTATATATGTTAAAAGATTAATGATTAAATTCTGAAAGTACTGATTCTCTAAATAGAACATTAAAAAAAATTGGAGTTATACTGCTTTACTAACCTGTTATTAGACAGACATTTAATTAGCTGTTTCATCAAAAATGCTATTTTGGAGCCCCAGGTATTCTTTTTTTTTGGCACAAAATGCTAGGAATGTGGGGTTCAATGAGCCATTTTTCTTTGCTATTTGAGGAATGTAATGGATCCCTGAAGCTTTACATACGGGGTAGTTGGACATGACCAAAGAACAACTTGCCATCCAGAGCCACAGTCAGTTTCTCCATGCTCCATGTCTATACAGAACACCTTCAACCTCAGCCAACCACTTCCTACTTTCTGGGTCCCAGAAAGATTCCCATGAGGAAAAAAGTGCACAATCAAGTCAATTCTTCCACCAATCTTAAGAGGAAAAAAAAATCCCAAATTCCTACTCTTCTTACAATGCATCCTCTCATTAGTAAGACTCCTACCGCTGCTGTCTTCACTTGACTAAACTGCCGAAATAGAAATTCTAATTTTTACCCTCACTTTTCTGCTCACAGAACGTTGCCTACTGAGTTGAACATGAACTCTGGCTCCTGATACTCCAGACCTGCAGCATGCCTCAGCTGACGTTTATGACCTCATCTCCTGATACTATTTTATTTCCGACCTTCCACCCACCAAACTGAACAGCCTCCAATTCTATTATTATTAGCTTATTTATCTTGTTTCTGGGTCATAACAGTTCTGAAAGCAGAGAGCATTTATCCATGGTTCCCTATAGTGCTTGCCAGTTTATTAGATATAATTTAATATTAAAGTTTCATTGAATAAGTGAACTTAAACAATAAAATTGTCATCATTAATCATACAGGTTCTCTCTTGTTAGCATCCTGTCACTGTAATGACATCTATAAATCAACTCTTTTGGGGAAATCTTCTAAGCCATGTACTTTTGATGAATTATCATAAGACTTAAGATGCATACTCCTGCCGGGGAGGGGAGATGGCTCAGTAGAATAAGTGCTTCCCTGGCAAGAGCAAGGGCCCAGAGTTCAATCCCCAGTTCCGCAAACAAACAAAAAAAAAAAAAAACAAACAAACAAACAAAAAAGATGCATACTCCTTTTAATGAAAAGCATTAAAGGAAAGAATTAGATTAAATGAGGTCACACTGCTAGTTAATGCCAGTATGAGCTTTAAACTTCTCTCTCCAAACTCGTTGCTTTCCCTACTACATCACATTGCCCAGTAAACACCAAAGTCTGGCTCTAGAATGCTGGACAGGGCGCTCAGTTTGTGTGCTGATCTCTCAGAAAGAGATAATTACAACTTCAAAGAGAATCATTGTTAACTGATTTTACCTTTTCCACATTTCGGTGGAACCTATACTTTCTGAAATGACATCCTTTCTACAGAGAAAAAAATGTATTTACTCAAGCTTCCAAGACGAGTTATAAAAAAGATTTTTTTCTTTGTTATAATACATACAGAGATCTTGCGCCTTGAACACTGTGTTTTCTTGTAAACTGTATTTTATTCTCGCCCTTACCACTCTTTTCTTTGATAATAAGCACTTAGAGAAACATTAATCATTACAATGCAAGGAGTCAGGCATCAGAAGTTAAATGAGGTGGATTCAAATCTCAGTTCTTCCTTTATGCCTCATTGTCCTGGACAAATACAACCATTTGGCCAATCTGTTCCAATTTCTTTGACTGTAATAAGGCCGCAATAAAAACTCAAATATTCTAATACACATTAAATGGTGAACAAAGTTCCTGGCATAAGACATGTGGGTATTAGCTTTAAAGATCAATTTACTAAGCTTAAAACTAATGAGTTCTAGTTTTCTAATAGAATAACCAGTATCTTGTTTAAACCAAGCCACTAGTCATCTTTTGCATTTTTATAGAATGTTCCGAAGAGAACTATAATCAGTGAAGCAGAAGTTAAATAAAACCCGAGACTAGAGCTCTCAGCCTTTATATTTTCTTTCTAGTGTTCCAGTCTCTGCACACTGCTGGGTGGAGGGGGCAATCCTTCAGCGGTGCATTTCTCAGCCTTTTCATTTGTTCCATGTCAGCTTTCTTTCCTATTTAAAAAGAAAATATTGATGGCAAAATATTCAAATGAAAAGACGTGATAGCGCAGAAACTTTGATGTTAAGAAAAAAAAGGTACACTGAGGAATCTGAAATGTAGAGCTCTTTCATTATTAATGAATCAATGTGCAAATTCATGAATTCACTCTCTGTTGACCTTTCAGAAAGAATAGAGAAATTTATTTTTAAAGCACATGAGCTCATGACCATACATATGTTTGCATGTTTCTAATGTGGCCTTTGAAAATTATTCTTTGTAGTAAAGCCTAATATTAAGGGACTACTGAGTGTGAGTCTTTAAGAAACTTGCAGCAAGGCTTTTTGTTTTTTGAGGACAAATTAATTGCTTTAAGAAGTAGTGATTTGGGATATAATTTGAATTTGAATGTGGTAGGCAGTCATAGAAGCCCAAACAAATGTTTTTAAAGTTATTAACGTAAAATCGTTTCGATTTCACACAAATCTAATAGGTTGCTAGTTTTTTATTCACTTTTATGTGACAAACACATAAGGCCTTTGGAATACTACCTGGCACCCTGAGAGCCCCAGTAACTTACACTTCCTTTACTCACCAACAAATATACTTTATTAAAACAAACATCCAGCTATGTATCAGCTGCAATGCTGGTGGGTACAGAATCAATGAGAACATGGTTCTAGCTCAACAGCAGGCACTTACAGCCTGGAACAAAGCTTGGAGACCAGGGTGCTCATGGCCACTGCCCTGGCACCTGAAGGGAGGCAGTTCCTCCTGTGGCAGCAGGAAGTGAGGAATGCTTCACTGAAGATAGCATGACCTGGATCTCGAGGCCGGGGAAGGTGTTGCACACGACCTCGCCAGCAAGGAGACACAACATACAGCTCTTCCTTCAGCAGTTTATTCAGGCCCCTGATTACAAGCTTCTTCCTCCTCTACCCTCCAGCCCTCGGCTAATATATACTCCCGAGCCCAATCCCAGTGTGCCACGTGGGGATCACCCATGGGTCCAGCATATACGGAAGCAAATCATGACAGCAGCCCTGGCCATATAAGGAGTTGTTGTGCACAGAGAGCGCTCACCC
>NW_004524694.1:888147-893767 GCF_000260255.1 Octodon degus | reverse complement strand
GAGCGCTCAGGGGGGGGGGGGGTGGAAGGCGGAAACCAGCCCCATCTTGTAGGCGCGGTCCTTCGCAGCTCTCCACAGGAAGGCAGGGAAGGAAGAAGGTATCTGGGGAGGGCAGAGAATATAGGAAGACTTGGAGATAAGAAAGAATATACTACCGGGGTATAGCTCTGTGGCCCAAAGCCTGGCTGGCAAGCATGAGGCTGTGAGGTTGATTCCTGGTATGAAAGGCAGTGAGAGAAGGAGCGGGGGAGGGAGTATATTCTGTACACCTTTCAGTGTTTGAAAAGTTCATTACACAATAAAAGCATTTAGAGAAAACACATGAAGGATAATTTGTCTCCTTTCTGTCTTGCATTTAGGAGAGGTCATAGAATTATGTGTTCTATCTTATCTTTTTCCCAACTATTAAATATTCTCTAGATAAACTAATTCCAAATAATATCAGCCCTATCTCCTGGTGCCAAAATCTACCAGCCATGCTTAGCTATACTCATTTCTATTACTTAACAAATGTCTAGAATAATGATGTCTGCAGAGGCTTGCAGAGGGGTGAGGTGTTGGAGCAAAGGGGTGAAGAGAGGGAAGCAGAGAGCTGGCAGCAGCACCTGAGAAACAGACCTAAGTCCAGCTCTTCACATCAATCCACTGCCTGTGTGCCCTGAGAGAAAGCTTTTCTCCTTTTGACCAGCACCTCTCTGCATTTCTCACTCTTATTTTTCTTGCAGTGCTGAGATGAACTGAGGTGCCTTGAACATGAAAGTGCTCTGCACTGAGCTACACCCTCAGCCTGCATTTCCCAATTTCAATTAAGGCAATTTATAGTAGAGAATATATCAGAGATAACAAGATACCGTCAGTTGACACAAACAAGGAAAAATAAGTGGAAACCAAGTATAGAAAAGCAATCTGGGTTATTTTGCTGGCTATGAATTTGATCTAAGTCTTTTTAAAAGCCAAAGTAAGGAAAGAAATCACAAGCCACTGACATCTGTCTATGCTGCCCAAATACAGTAGCGCTTGACCTGTAGCCAGTCTAACCTGAGATGTGCTGTAGTATAGCACACACATTGTATTCCAAAGGCTTAGTGCAAAAAATGGAATAAATCTCAATGTTTATATTTATTACCATTGAAATTATATTTTGGATTTGTTAGGTTAAACTACCTTATTAAATTTTATCTCTTTTTAAAAATGTGACTACTAGAAAATTTTAAGTTACACTTGTAGCTCACATTTGTAATTCATATTATATTTCTCATGGGTAGTCTAGAGATGAAAGCATTCATCAACTGAAAAAGGGGTAGGGGCCAAGGAGATAGCTCAGTAGAATAAGCGCTTGCCTGGCAAGCACAAGGGTCTGAGTTCAATCCCCGGTACCGCCAAAAAACAAAGAAAAATGGGTAAATAAAATGTGATATATCCATACCAGGGAATACAGCTCCCCTTTAAAAGGGAGTGAGATAATGGATCTCCTTTTAGGGTGGTGAAATGTTCTAAAATTGTTTATGGTGGTGATTATACAACTCTGTAAATATATTAAAGACCATAATTGGAATTATAAAACTTAAAATGAATAATTATGTCCATCTATGTTATAATCCTAAAAAGAAAAATGCTTGCACTTCAAAAGACATATAAATCCCACCTATCAGTACCTACATAAGAAGTGTCTCACTGTGGGAGGGACAGATGCTCCTGCTGTGAGCCAGATCTAAAGACCAAAGAGGAAACAAATGCTAACCTCCCTAAAGATTAGCATCCCGGATTGATCATTACCCTGAGAAAGCCAAAAACAATCCTTATCTGATGGCTACCAGATAAGGTCCTGTTTTACATTCATTCCCCCTTGCTACGTGACTCCCTTCCTTATTGGTCCCAGACTTAATTTTACCTGAGCAATGGTGCTTATAATCCCATTGGTTGACCATAGTTTTGTCTTCGCCCACATCCACCTAAGCAAGTTCCCATTTTCTCCACCTTAGCCCCACGTGGTTCTCAGTCCTCCCTAGAAGAAACAGTTTCCCGGGGACAACCTGCTTGAGCCCCCCTCCTGTCCCTCTCAGACAGGAGCTTTCTTTCCCTCAATAAACATATTCTGCTCATTAAAAAAAAAAAAAAAAGAAGAAGTATCCCTCAATTGGTACCCATTGGATAGCATGCCATTAATATTTAATCCAATATCAATATTCAGTTATCAGTATCCTCGGAGTAAGCACATGGGAAATCTTTGTAGTTCTAGTTTTTGTGATGTTTCCAATATTTGCCAATAGTATCACACTCCATTCAATAAATACACATATATGATAATTGATCCCAAACTCCACCCTTCAGCCCTGACTTCTTCAAATTCCACAGCCAAGCCTTCCTAATGCCCCCCACACACTTCAGCATGACCAAACACTTCCCTCTGGATCTTCTGGTGCCACCATCTTCCATCCAGTGACCTGTGCTAGAAACCTGAAGTCCCACTTGAGTCGTCATTGCCTTGCATAGACAGCCCTCTATCTCTCTGCCGGTTGGGACTTCCGAGAGGCTCTCATGTGTGGGTCTTCATCTCTGTTCTCACTCCTCTGTGCAGGCCCTCATCAGCTCCTGCTTGGGCTGTTTTCTGTTCCTGGTCTGTTCCCCTTAAATCAATTCCTGTCACCCTGTGCTGGCACGATTAGCCTAGAACACTATCAATTTCCATCACTTGCAGGGTACAGCTCATTAAAGCAAACATGGCCACCTGTGACCAGGCCCTGCCTTCCTCTCTTCTCATGTCTCAATACTCACTCAGTGACCCAGGTCTGACAGAGCTCCTGCTTACCCTCCTGAGATACAAGTGACCAAATCCCACTCATTCTGACAACTTGGCTCAGGAATATCTCCTCGGTCTGCTAGATGAGGGTCACTTTCACCACACCTTCCACATTACAGTTACTCGTTCTTGTGCTCACCTGCCGACCACAAGCAGCATGAGGGTGAGGACCGGGCCCGCATGTTCCTCATCTGCATGGCACAGTGCAGGCCCCACCGTGGCACTGCCTAGAACATTTGTTGACTAGGAGATGAACCTTTAAACGCAATGTGATTTAAATTTCAAATCTAGCTAAATGGCTATGTCCTAGAAACCAGAATTCTAAGTGCCAAACATCCTTGCTTGTCTCCATGAGGACTGAATTGTGTCATCTTTGCTCATCGCTCTGTTTCCAGTGTCATTCAGTATTTTCTGGGTGGGTAAACAGGAAGACAAATGGATAAATGAACAGCGATGCAGGCAGAGAAATGCAATGAAAACTGCTTCCACGACAGGAACAGGCCTCACAGCCACAACACTATATCTCTGTCATTTCTCAAACCTGAGTCAGATCACTGAGTATCCAATAACCTCAAATTTAGAGAAGCATTTATTTTGCCTAAGGGCAAAAATAATTGTCCAATTGGTTATGAACATTTAAGTGACCAATATGCTGTATCCTCTGCATCTGACTACACTATAAGGCCTGAATAAAAATATCCAAGTTTCCAAAGGGAGAGACATGAATTGTTTTATTGTCACTATGGAAAGAAAATGCTCACCTCTCCAAATTATTCAGAAAACATGTCTAGACTGATTCAGACAAAACAGAAAAATGCATCACCTCTGTCTCACAAAATATAAAAACAGGAGTGGTATGAGTCAGTTAATTTTTCTTCTCATACACCAATTGTTGAAGGTACAGAAATCTGAATGAAAATGATGGAATCCATACTCAGAAAAGTACTAGGGTTTCCTGATTTTTGAGGAATCAACCCAAGTACAAAAACTGCTCCAAAAAATATAAAATTCAGTTGACGTGGGGAGAGAATGCATACACGCTTACATTCAGTGAAGTTAGAGCAATGACATATTGCTACCATTTGCATTGGTAGCAAAATTTTTGCTTTGTTTTATAAGCTTGTTGTATTATGATTAATATGCAAAACCCAAAGCATTGATAACAGACTAACACCTGTCACGGCACGTACTATAGCAGATGCTTAGTGGAAAGAGAAAATTCAGGGAGTAAATTATTGAGTTTCTGCCTGGCTTTAGAGAAAACGCTTAGAATCGTGTTGTTCATATTATAATGACCATGGCTGTTGGTTCTGGAGCCAAAGAGAAATGGGTTGGCCCTGGGTAAGGTATCCAGGCTCCAAATGAAGTGATTATCCACTTTACAGCTGATCATCTGAGAGAGGCATAATTAAAAAGGATGAGGCTGGCTGGGGAGATGGCTCAGTAGAATAACCGCTTGCCTGGCAACCTCAACGGCCTGAGTTCAATACCCAGCACTGCCAAAAAAAAAAAAAAAAAAAAAAAAGGATGAGGCTGATCTTTATAAACTGTCATGAGAAGAAACATCGCTGGGTGATATCAGGGAATTTCCAGAATGTAGCTGTTTACAAAACCACTCTGATTCTCCAGGTACTCAAATCAGCATGTAAGTTCATAGGAAGCCCTGGAAGGGTGTAAGCCAAGACAGTAAGAGTTACTCCGAGGAGGGGATGATGTTGAAAACCCCATCCTGGCAGTCATGTAATTTTGGGGGGTCTTTCTATGAGGTTGGTTTTTTTACATGAGGAATGTATTCAACTATTATTTGCATAATTACAAGTCAATTCTCTTAAAAACTACTTTAAATATCCACCCTTTAGGCTTGTGACATAGTCGTTAAAAGGAGACAGTGATTATTAAGTGCATTCCCTGGCACAAAGAAAGCTCTTGTTACACAGATTGTCTGCACCATTCCTGGCAAACACTCCCCACAAAGGCACCAGGAGCCCTCTCCTCTGAGTGCCACTGGGTGCCACTGGGCTCGTTATTTAACATCTGTACTTTAGATTCCTTTTCCTAACGGGAATAATAATGGAACCTATTTTATGGAGGAAATTAACTTCATAAATACATGTAAAGTGTCAGAACCGTGTTTGGTGGATATTAACTATTAATGTCATCATCCTTCTGTTTTAAATGAGAAGGAAAATGTTCATGAAGATGATATGGCTTGACTGAATCAAGTCCTCACAGCTAGGAATGTCTGACCCAGAACTTCTAATAAAGATCTCTAAAAACTTTTTTGTACTGTACCACTGGGCAGTGGCACAAACACACATTCACGCTCACTCACATCCACAAACATACATACATAATAAAATGGAATAGAAAACAAAATATGGAGTAGGCATGGTCGGAGGAGGGGATAAGGGATTATGGTTTATGGTGTGCAGAGTTTTAGTTGGAGGTGATAATCCAGTGGATAATGACACTGGTTGCACAGCAGCGCAAATGTACCAAATTTTAGCCACTGAATTGCACATAGAAATAGTAAATTTTATGTTAGATACTTTTACCACAATTATAATTTAGGAAAATAAATCTTTAAAACTGAAATGAGATAAACTTACTACAAGATTGCCAGTCTAGGAGCTGGAGCTACGGCCACAAGCTCTAGGGCTTTCAGCTTGTGGCATGACTCAGAATTGCTGCCGCTTCCCTTTTCCTTCCTCCTACTCACCCATCCATCTAACCTACCATCTACCCATCTACCCACCAATCCATCCATTCACCCATCCACCATCCATCCACCCATTCATCCATCCACCCACCCATCCACCC
>NW_004524694.1:835017-887790 GCF_000260255.1 Octodon degus | reverse complement strand
CCATCTGCCCATCAGTGCCACTGTGGCCTGCCATCCTTTACCTCAGTCTTCTTGTCTCTCGGCCTTACCTAGCTCATGAAGTGGGTTTGAGGATGGCAGCAGCTGTTGCTGGTCCTGCCCCCAGAAATCTGAATACAGGCCCTTTAAGTCCTAACTCAGATGTCACCTCTTCTCTGAAGGCCATTGAGGTGCATATCTTGCCCCACAGCTCACTGCTAGTGTGTGGCAAATGACAAAGGTGCCCAGGACATGACTCCACACCAGCCCGCGCCCACCATCTTCATCTAGCTGCAGCCAGTGAACCTGGTCAGAATCAGTATGCAGACCATGTTCTGCTGAGCTCAACATGAAAAGGACCCATTTAAATGAAGGGATGAGATTTGATTCTTCTGTGTTTTGCTGGAGGGTGAAGAATGAAATATTAATGTTAAAACTGTCCCTCTAAGGAGCACAAAGTGACACTCACCAATCCAGCTGTGGGTACATTAGTGACCTCTGATGCCTGACAACAGAGTGGCAGGTGGACCCTGCCCCTGAGGACTTAGGTGCTGACAGAGTGGTTTATTTTGATGCTACACATCCATAAACTGGCTCTTGTTCATGAGTACCCAACAGGAATGCCTGGCACACCTTCCACAGTCCTAGAGCTCAGCCGGAATCCTGCCTCACAGGGAAGTTGTCCCTCACAATCTCATTCTTGGTGGCATTGCTTCATCAGCTCTCCAACCCAGGATGGCTTGCTAACTATACCAATACCCTGAAATCCTTCTTCTCAGGCTTCTCAACCCTGCTTCAGCTCTGCTGTTGCAAAATAAGTCCCCTGACACATGACATTTACCTGGCACCATTGCAGTGACAGAGCACTCTGCCCTACATTCATCTACTCTTTATCACCACTTACTTTGTGCCAGACACAGTGTTCAGCCCTGGAGATAAAAATTCCTGCACCCAAGGAGCCTCCAGAACTGTGGAGGTGACAGACACCATCCACGGGTTACAAATAACAGAGTACAGTAACAGCTAGGAAAGGGAGCATCAGAAGCTCTGACACAACACCAGGGAGAGACATCAGGTGGCAGGAGATGGAGTTATAACTGGAGGGGCACAGAGAAAGCCTGCCAGTGCAAGTGAGGGCTAATGGGAGCCCAGTAAACCAAAGCCCTTGCTTGATGCCATTCTGCCATCGCGGGCCTCCTGGCACTATGCGTAGGGCCGGCATCCCTGTCTTGCTGCAAACTTCTGACTTCTGCAATCCCAGTTTCTGGGCATCAAACTCTTCCCTAAAATACAAATGAATCCCTTAGACTCAGCAGCACCCTCCTAGTTCTGAAATGTTTTGACACACATTTACAGGTCCCATAGGTGAGGGGACAACTCAGGAACACTGAAGGTTTTGGTTTGGTAGGAATTTTACTTTTTTCTTTTTTTCTGTGTAAGAGAAAACTTACATACACACACACACACACACACACACACACACACACACACCACTGTTTTTAAAAAATGGGGAAGCTACTGAATAATCAGTGATCTCATCCTTTAAAATTGGAAAATTACATAGCAATGTATTTAAACATTGTACATGAAACATCACCACCCTCCTTCTGAGCTTCAGATCACTTGCTCCAGCTTCCCTGGGCAGAGTAAAGGCTAGAGTGGGATTGGTTTGCTGCAGGGGCTTTGTTGGTTCTCAGCAGCTCCCCATTCCAAGAGCAGCCCTCAAATCTCAAATCTAAGCGAGGCATAAGAAACATTGTCTGGCTTCTCTTCAGGAATCAGTGGGAAGGGCCAGGGACGCCCTGAGTTCTGTGCATTGTAGTTTCCTGCCTATCCTCCCACAGGTTCCCCAAAAAGAAGTGCAGACTGCAACCCCGTGAGGGTGGCCTTTGTAATAACCAACCCTGAGCACAGTGGGTTACAGTTCAGCTGCTCCCAGTAGTGTTGGCCCTGGCAGACTCACAAAGTTTGCCAGAAAAGTCGATAGAAGGTTGACAGATCAAAAGTGAGTCGTGCCAGCACTCCTCTTAGGAAATAGTTAGACGGGTGTCTGACTGCTAACACCTCGGTTCTTTTCATAGTAGGTCTGAAAATAGCTCAGAATTCTTTAAATGTCTGGAAATGTAGGCGATGAAAAAGAATTTTGAGTGCAAAAAAAGTTTCCCAGAACCCCAATTCTGTTCCTACCACAGCTCTGGCCTGCCAGCCCATACCATATTCCTGGATGCCCAAGGACTGGGCAGATGACCACACGTCGCCAGTGGGGACCTTTTTTCTGGGACACAGAGCTGGCCATCCATGAAAAGGTGATTTTTCTGGTCACTCAACATCCAGATCACCAGGCTCTTTGTACTGTCACTTTCATGTGTCCCTTGCTACAGGGCTCTTGCACCCCTGTTATCTGTCCCTGTTCCCCCATTGAAGGCAACCCTCTCTAAATGGATCCTTTTCTCTGTTTCTGAGCTTCCATGAGCCTTGTGAACTTTCCATTTCACCAGCTGTGACCCTTCTCATTTGTGATTGTATTTAACAAGTGCCCATAGGCCAAAGCCGCAAGAAGGCCTGAGGTACAACTGGATGGAGGAAGATGAACTGGGGTGGGGTGAGCAAGTTGCACAAAAGGAGGGATCATCTGAAGGGTCAATGAGTCTGCCGGGAATCAGTGCAGCACAGGTTAGCGAGGACTGAACGAGGTGAGACCTTGTATAACGAACACTGGGAAAGTGTTGGTAAAACCTTCAGAAGTCCCCCATGATGATCTGAGCACCACCTGGTCTCAATCACCTGTGAGGCTGAGGTTGCAACAAGGCTCTGAGTCCTATCCCTAGTGACATGAAATAAAGTCACCTGAGAACTTTCAGACTCCTGCTCCTATCCCAAAAGTCCAGTGGTTGTAGATGGGTGATGCCCAGAGGTTGACTTTGTGAAAAACTCCCAGTCAATATTGACATGAAGCGGCTCCAAAGTTCATACTGCCTAAGGCTCCCCTCTCCATTTATTTCCCCAAAGTCTAGTATGGGGCTTGGTAATCACTCACCTGTTGGGGGATGAATGCTACACTAAACAAAGAGACAAATAAATGGGGTGGAGTCCAATGTGCCTGAAACTTCACCCAAGAGGCTGGGAGCATTCTGGTCCCACAAACAGGAATGAAGAAGTCAGGAAAAAGTTGGGAGTGAAGGAGGTAAGGCGCATCTTAGACATCACTCTTTCAAATGCATGGGGTGAGGCGGGGTCAGGCAGGAGCCAGGGGTCATTTGTCCACTCTCATGCAAGGTGTCAAGGACAAACCCGGGAACTGTGTGACAGGGACAGTCAGGAAGAAAATGACAGACCAGCAGAGCCAACAGAGTGGTGTCCAAAAGTCAGGGAGGGGGATAGAGACTAATCTATGGGATCAAATAATTGGGGGAACTTGAGAACTGAGCTGAGACCCCCTGCATTCCGCTCTCGGGAAAGCACTGACCATGGAGAGTGGTTTTGGTGAGTGGCAGGAACAAAAGTCAGATCAAAGAGGTAAATAAGGAAGTGGATAGAGAGGAAAGCTGAAGCTTACCCACCCCAGCCCTCCTTTCAGGAAATGGAGAAACACTGGCAGGCGACAGGGCAGCCCAGAGCCGCAGTCCCCAGAGCGCCTTTGCTCCCGTCTCCAGCTATCCTCTGGATGCCAGTCTTCTATGGGGCCACCCTGGCTTTCTTGGGTGTCTCTGCACCTCTGCACACCCATGGTCTCAGCTCCCACCTCCAAGCTGATCAATTCCACCCCGGTTGCCTCTGCGCATACACCTCCATCTGTGTCCCTTGAGGAGAGATCCAAGTGTTCTGTCCTCTCTTGGGGGCAGCCCCACCCACCAGCCACCCACCCAGCCGGGTTCCTCAGAGCCTCAGACTTGATGGAGGCCTGCAACCCTGACCTCCTTGGTGACTGGACACCGTTGTTCTTCACCCACTCTGTCATTGTGACCTCGAATAGTCCTGGGCCTGTGCCATGCTTCCCAGCTGCTGCCAGTCACATTTGCCACAATAGTCTGGCTAGGATGCCCCACCACAGGGACAAAGGAATAGAGCTCAAGCTCTAGGTGGCCTTATTCTGGCCTGCCTTCTTTCAGCCCCTGAACCTGAGTGGTTTGCACATGCGCTGTGCTCCCTCTGCTCTTGGTGGGCTTTGCTGTGCAGGTTTCTCTGAGCGTGGAGGCGGAGCTTCCCCTGCCCTGCCCTGCCCTCTAAGGCTCTCTCCTGGAGCCCTGCTAGCACCCTTTCCTGGGTAACACCAGGTCCTCATTCTGCTCCTAACCCAGAAGTCACAATCTTCAGAAAGATGTTTATTCCCTTGGCCTTGTGTCTTCACAGCCCTCTTCATCCAAAATGTGTTCAGTGAACCCAGAGCTCTTTATTCCATCAGACTACAGAGGCTTAGGCATGGAAAGCGGAGCCTGGCTGGGGGAACAGAGGGGGCCAACTCCCACCTTAGTCACCCCCCAATACCACTGATGGGGACCAGAGCTGGGAGGATCCTGGAAACACAGCAAATCCAACTACCTCAGACATATTCTCTTTCCCTGCTCTCATCTCTGCCTTTTTCTCCCTTCACCTTTTCCTCCTGTATTGTCTCCTTCTGCCCCCTTCCTGACTTCTTCCTATCTCATTCCCTTCCAAGGGAGCTTGTGGGGCTCCGGGCGCACCCTCCTCTCCTCCTCTGCCGCTATAGTCCCTCAGCCAGGCTGGCGCAGCCAGGCTCACATCTGCGCTCTTCTGAGCACTTCAGCATGTCCTGTGGCTGCCAAACCCAACACCTGCTCAGAAGGGCACAGCCAGGAGTCTGGCCAGAGTGATAAATGAGGTCACAGAGGGAGGACATCACTGTGGCTTTTCACACCTGCATTACCAGTGGGATGGGGTGGAAATGATAGCTCAAAGTGTCCTGAAAAGAAGGAATATTTAAGTTCTTCTGCTGGGAAGGGTTTGCTTTGCCTCTGAAGGTGCACAGCAGCCTGCCCCTGGATGTCCTGGACACCTGTTTATAACTGTGCCAGAGAGGAGACAAGATAGCCACACCTAATAGGAAGGTGTGGGTTGCCGTATATGTCTAGAGCTTTCTGGGAGCTGCACATAGGCCCCGCAGTATCCTGCCTCAACTTACACAGAAGGGGACACCCACAGCTCCCCTTCCCTGCAGCTTACACATAAGTCGTGTGTGGGATAGAGAGATTCATCTATCCCAGTGATGGCAAACCTTGGAGGGCTTCCCATGACACAACAGCCTGCTTGGGCACACATGCCATGGGCTCATCCCCGATGACTATTGTGCGCCTGGATCCCTAAGTGCACCCCAATAACCTCATGGGAAGATGGTAGAGATCGGCCTGCCAGCTTCACACAAGGACCAACAACAAAGCAGTCAGCCCTACAGCCAAGTGAGAGCAGTGAGATTTTTCTCCGTAATAATTTTTAATAGTGGGAATTTGGATTAGGAATAAGTAAGTGTCAATAATCTAAAGACCAAGTGGGCACAGTGATGTATACCTGAATTCTAGCCCTCAGGAGGCTGAGACAGGAGAATTGCTGAGAGTTTGGGGCCAGCCTAGGCTGTACAGTAAGTTAGTTTAAAGCCAGCCTAAACTATATAGAAAGACCCTGTCTAAAAACAAAAACAAAAGCAAAATAGAATAAAAAATAAAGGTCGGGAATGTAGCTCAGTGTAGAAGCCATGGATTTCATCCCCAGAACTGGAAAAAAAAATCAACAAAATAAAGTCCAGAGACCAAAACTGCTAATGATTTTAAAATTCTGTCCACTTAGAACAGACCCTCGTCCAGGCATTTCCTTGGTAGTGCTGTCATCTACTTCGTACTGTCATCTACTGGGGCCACCTGCTGAAGAGAGAGATGAATGCGGGCAGAAGGCTGTTGGTAAGCAATCCCGCTGCTTTGCTTATGATAGATTGGGAATGTCGGGGTCGCTTGCCACTGTAATGAGGACAGAGACATGTAGAAATGCTGCTTTACACTGAGGCAAGCAGCTGGCCAGGCCTTTTGGATGGGCCACCTCCTCCGTGCAAGGTGTGGGAGAGATGACAGCAGAATTAAAGGAGCAGGGGCCTCAGCCCTGTGCCCTTCCCTCTAATTCCCCATGACCTTCAGTATAGATCATGCTCTAAGGCCAAAAAACTAAGACCCTGCAAGAGTCCCAAGTAAGGGTCGGTGAAATAGCTCAGTGGATTAAAGCACCTGCAAGCAGGTTCAGGGGCTGGGGGTCCAATCCCTGGGCCTGCCCCTGGGGTGCACAGAGATGGCAATTGAGACTGGGCATGGTAGCGTGTGTCTGTAATCCCAGCTGTAAATAGGCAGATCACTACAAGTCCAATCTAGTAGTGAGAACCTGAACACCCTGTAGACCCTTCCCTAAAATACAAAAAATAAAATAAAATATAGCAATAAGGTTAATTAAAAAAAAAGAGTCCCAAGTAATACACCCAACCACCCAAGACACTCAGGGTAGCCAGCATGTGACCTGCTTCCCAGGATAGGAAGAAGTGGCCTGTAGGTTATTGGAGGTGCTGGGCAGGAGGAAAACCTGGTGAAGCTCCTTGGTCACGAGGTTCCAAAAACTACACAAACATTGCCCTACCTCAGCAAGTATTCCAGTGGCTCTAGATCCTGACCCAAAGGGAATCCCTCCCCTACTTGCCCATGAAGAATAATCAACTTTTCCTTCCCAACCATTGCTCAAAAAGTCCAGGCTTTCTCCAGAAGTCTGGTTCCCAACTTCAAATGTCTTTGGGCTTCCCACTCCCTGTGGGATTGAAAGGCCTTCAGTGAGGTGTAGACGGCTGTTTTCTGAGTAACTTTTGCATTTGCAGCACTGAGGCCTGACCGGATCAGGCACGCGCCCCAGCCAAGGCCTGCAGAGGCAGCCCAGCAATCCGACAGAAGGGCTCTGCGGAGCCTGTGTCGACGCTTACGTAGTGTGTAGTAAGGAGTAGTAAAGCTGACATTGCAAATACAGCGTTCTCAATGTTTAAAATTACAACTCTGCACAAGTCATGCTGTTAAAACATACAAGAAAGAGCAGTTCAGCTTTCAAGGACATATCACGCTGTCCATAAAGATCACTGCTATCCCGGAGTGCAGAACAAAGCATTTTCTCTGAAACGAGGCGAGAATCGGCAGGTAGTTTGATGACTTGAGTGCTAAAATAAGTAGAAATAACAAATCAAAATATTAAATACCAATTACTACCCGATGAGCTACGAATCAGCTTGGCATTACAACATGCCCCTCCTTAGCAGCAAACCCAGGAAATGTAGGGGTTTGGTTAAAACCACAAATCTGGGGTACTGTGCATCTGTGTAGTCACGTGATGTCACTTCCCAAGCCAGCCCCTTGGAGATACTCATCCCGTATGCTGTGATGGGACCCGGCCCATATGCTTGTCCCAGTGGCATTGAAAGGAGCCACTTTCACATGTTGGGAGTGAGGCTGCTCTCAAGTCTATGGCTAGAAATGATCTCGTGTCCACTGCGTCCTCCCAAAGGAGGCTTATGGTCAGTCTGACAGACTGGGCGCCAATGGCCTCCTCATGTTAACAGCCTTTATTCTGAGAACAAGCCAGGAAATTGATCTGGCTCTCCCTGCCTAATTCCAGGGGCCAGAGAACACTGTGCTACTCCACATATTCTTGCTTGATAAGGTCAGTCAAAAACCTTGTCTCCGAGACAGTGCTTGTGAGCTTCCTGCCTTGGTGACTCTGGAAGTGCAAGAGGTTCCCTGGGCTACACTAGGGTCTCCATCTTTTGTGGGAATTCACAGCAAAGTTCAAGCCAGTGTTCCCTCTCCCCAAAAACAGGTACTTGGACAGTCTCATGCTCAAAAGTGACCGGAAGTCTCAGTGGACAAAGAAATATTTTTTATAAGTATACATATATGTACAAGAGATATTAAAAAGACAGTCTCTAAAGCACTGTGGGATTCCCCCAATGAAAGGCACCAGAAAAATGCAAGTCATTACCAAAAAGAAAAGTCAAGTTTTCCAGCTTTTACATCTGCAAGGGCAACCACTCAGAGTGCCACTTTGTTGGGTGGTAAACCTGCTTGTTCAGAAAAGAATTCACAAGACAGACTGAGTTATTCTCCTTCCTCATCTCCACTTCACACAGCTTCATGGTGAGTGACCATGGAGACCACGCTTAGTGACCCGAGACCACCAGCCCTGGCAAATGAACCAGTCCTCACGAGTCCGTCCCTGCCCTCAGTACTGCTGGGGATGATTTTGTACACTTCCTGCCTTCCTAGGCTGAAAGCTTCAGCCCAAGCCAAGAGTTCCAAGTACAAAATCTGAAAAGAATCTTGCCCTTCTGACTCACTGGTCAGTTGCCTTTAAGTCAACTCACCTGTCCTGATTTTTCTGAAAAACAGAGGTAGGCACCAAGAGGCAGCCATGGCCACCTCTCCACACCTCAAAAGATTCCAAGCTGTGGAAGGACTTGAACTGCAGGCTTGGGGTGGGAGTGGCCAGCACATTCATCGAGCAAATCGCCCACACTGTAGTAGCCATGGCAACTACAAGTACATAAAAGCCCTCTGTGAGATCCTCTCTATGACCCTACGAGGTATGGATTACCCTCAACCAACTTAAAACATAAAATGGGCCTCTTAAGAGGAGGCCCAAGCTTTGGATAGAAATCCTGCCTCACTCCATGCTTAGATGTGGATTCTATAGCACTAGCAAAGACTGCACCGTAATGAAAGCCTCCTGGAAAGCCATCAGATTACTGAGAAGATGATGGAAAAAAATTATTTTACACAGGGGCCCAGGTTCCCCTTCACATGTATTGTGCTGGCTAACAGAAGAGGAAGCGATGGGGCATTTTGTACAAGGAAACAGTGGTCTCCCACCAACACAAGCTTAGAAGTTTAAAGGCCTTTGAAGTAGCCATAAGCTTTTTCTCAATGTTTATAATTATTCAAGACACTTATGAAATAGCGGTTTGTTTTCTGACCCTTTTCTTTCTCCCGGGCTCTACCCCCCCACACACACACATGACTATCAGAAAGGAAGTAAGAAGCATACTGTTTCCACCCTGGGGAGCCACGCTGCCTTCTGCCATCTATGTTGGGAGGATATGCTTCTGTATCACCAGGTTTCCATGTCACAGCAGGATCTCTGAGGCAATCCTAACATCATACCCAACATGCTGTATCCTAGAAGCAAAGGTATCTGAGCAAATTCTGCTTGGAAATAAAAAGGGTTCTCGTTTTATGAGCTTTCAGAGCAGGCAAAAAAGTATTTAGGCTGTTGTGCTTGCTAGCAACCTAACAATGCTCACTCAGCGAGACAGTACAACAGTAAACCTCTTCTAGTTTGAGGAAGACAACATGACCTTATCCCTAAACATCTTAAAAAATAGTATTTCAAAAAACATGCTAATATAGAAGACACAGCTTTGATGCAACTTTGGTCAAGTGGCCTAGACCAGGAACCAATGTCTGTCTGATCACCCAGGAGGAGACAGAGGCCTGACCATAGGTGAAGGGCCCAGCTTGCATGGACTCAGTGTTAAGCAGTCTGGAACTGGGTCAGTGTTTAGTTAAAGTCCCTGTCTCTAACATATCTGTTTTTGGAAAGAAAAAAAAAAAAACGCTTCTGTCTTCACTATATGTTTGACTGAGTTACATTTTCTAGAGTGACATCTACGAGATGAATATGAGAGCACATCTTTCTAAAAATGATTGCTGTACCCATGCAAACAACAGAGCTAGAGATCATCTATAAAAACAGCACACAGACTTGCATTGGTCATGTGTGCTTAACTTTGCATTCTCTTTGTTTTGGTATCAAAACTAAGTGAAAGCACTGGGTAAAGAATTGAGATTTTGTTTTTACATGACAGTAAGCAAAATCTCATGCTATTCTTGCTGACATCATAGACAGGTGCATTTCTACTGGACAGACTTGTGGGGGCTTCTTTTTGTATACAACTCACATAACAACCTCAGAAACAGGAGCACAAACAACTCACAGATAGTACCAGGGCACAAGCACTGGAATAGTGAACATAGTGGACAGAAAAATTTGCATTCTGGGTAGTCAGCTGGCAGTAAGATGAACATTTTATGCCCACAATAGAGACCAGCAAGTGTCATTTTGTTGAAAGGTACAAAGGCATGGTGTCAGACACACCACCCTCTAAAGTGACTCTAAATACCATAACAGCGACCTGGGGTGCTATCCCATGCATCTCCCCTCAGGGTTTGGGAAGACTCATTTCACCATAATCCAGAGCTGCCTGGAGGCACAAGAGGCAGCTCAGCAAGGTGGGACTCAGAGGGACAAGGTGTCTCTGCTAATGTAGGGAATCATTTAAACTTAGTTCACTTGGTGAGCTCCTGCTCATGTTCGTCAGGCTTGCCATGAGAGATTTAACTTTATGCGCATAGTAGTCCCTTAAATTGACTGAAGGGACCTCCTTCATTCCATCTCCAAAGTCACAGCTTCGCATGGCACTCTCAAGCTGCTTTTGGCGCCGATAAAAGTGCGAGAACTTGTTAAAGATCAAGGTGATGGGCAGTACCACCACGAGAATACCTGCCAAGATGCAAGCAGAGGCAGTCAGCTTCCCTGCCGTGGTCCCTGGGACCACATCCCCATAGCCCACAGTGGTCATACTGACAGTGGCCCACCACCAGCAGGCGGGGATGGTCGCCAGGCCCTCGTTCTCCTCCTTTTCAATTGTGTAAGCCACCACAGAGAAGATGGAAATTCCCACAGAGAGGTAGAGCAAGAGCAGCCCTACTTCTTTGTAGCTGTACTTCAAGGTGGCCCCCAAGGAGCGGAGGCCAGTGGAGTGTCTGGCCAGCTTCAAGATGCGGAAGATCCGCATCAGTCGCAACACCTGGGCCACCCTGCCCAAGTTGGCCAAGGTAGGCGTGCTCTCCACCACCAGGTTCACCACGAGGGTGATATAAAAGGGGACAATGGACATGAGGTCAATAAGGTTTAGGGCATTCTTGAAGAACTTGAAGAAATCAGGGGCCACAGCAAATCTGGCCACCAGCTCAAATGTGAACCAGGCAATGCCAAAGTGTTCCACAATTTCAAACCGGGGGTCCTCACCAGGATTCCCCTGGCTGTCAGGGATCTGGAAGTCCGGCAGGCTGTTGAGGCACATGGTGATGATGGATCCCAGCACCACCAGGATGGACAGGACGCTGAAGATCCTGCTCAGGACCGAGTAGCCAGGGTTGTCCAGCGCTAGCCATAGCTGCCTGCGGAAGTTGCCCAGGGGCTGCCCATCAAACTTGGAGGCGTCGTTGTAGAAGGCCAGGATCTCGTCGAAGGAGGATGTGGTGCTCTCCTGGTCGCTCTGCTCATCCCATTTCTCCTGCTCAGGCTCCACTTTGCGGCCATGGTAGCTGTAGCTGCAGCAGGAGTCGATGAAGAACTCGTTGATGCCCCAGTACTCTATCTCCTGGCTGAAGGAGAAGACGCACAACTCAGCCATCACATGCAGCTTTCCGGTGTGGTAGAAGTGGAGCACGTAGGGGAAGAGCTCAGGGTTGCGGTCGAAGTAAAACTCCCGCTGGGCGTCGTCGTAGTCGTCGCAGAGCTCCAGCATGGCCTCGCGCGAGTGGCAGAGCAGCAGGCGGCCCAGGCGCGTCTCCGGGAAGCGCAGCAGCGTGTGCGAGCGCAGCCTCCTCTTGAAGCCGCCCACGTTGATGCGGATCTCTCCGTCCTCGACGACGTTGGCCTCTGACACGTCCCACAGGCTCTGGCCGGTCATGCTGGAGCTGCCCAGCCGCCCGCGCCGTGCGGGGGCGCTACACCTGCGGGCGGAGGGGCCACATCACGCGGGCACTGGCTTCCCACCCCGCGCGTCCCTCCCTCCCCTCTCCAGGCAGGTCCGGGGAGCTGAGGGGCTCTGGGGCGGGGGCATCGTCTCTGAGGCTGGGCCCCCTCCCCGGGAAAGGCAGCGGTGTGACTTCTCCTAGGATGGCCCTGGCTGCTGCCCCCCCTCTCCGGGGTCCCGGCGATCGCCATTCACTGCTGGGGTCGCGCCCGGCGGCTGTGGGTGCAGTGGTCGCTGCATGCAGACCTTGCCCTTGGGCAGGCCGGGGAGACGCCCCCGCCGGGCCGCAGACAGGCGGGACCCGCGCCACGCTGCGCAGGGCTGGGCCGAGAAGGGGGGCTCGGAGGTTTGGGAGGGGGCTCTGCGGTTTTCCACCCGAGCCAGGAAACCTGGGAGGGGTAGCGACCCCCGCTCTTCCGCCCCTGAGTCCTCCCGGTATGACAGAGACCCTGGGCTCCCCTGTCTGGGTTCCCCGCCCGCCCTCCTGGCGCCGTGCCCCGGGCCGCGTGCACCGCGCCTCACCCCGCGGAGCTGCCAGGCTCGCCCTGAGCGATCTAGTAGGCAGCGCTTACCTGGGAGCAGCGGCGCCTGCGGCCGAGGCCGGCGGGAAACTTCCCAGACCCGCCGGAGAGCATCGCGGCGGTGGCAGCCGCCGGCTGGCTGTGCGGGCGCGCGCGGTGCGCCCGGGTGTGCGCCTGTGTGTGCGCCTAGCGGGCCGCGGGCGGGTCCACCGGCGTCTCCTCGCGTCTCGGCCCGGCACGCCACCGCCGCCCGCAGCGGCAGGAGGCGCACAGGTGGCTGCGTGGCCCCGACGCTGGTGCAGGCCCTTCTCGGGATCAGTGCGCCCCTCGCCCACCGGGAGAAGCAGGAGCCCAAGCCGCAGGCTCCCGCAGCCGGAGCCGGAGCGGAGCCCGTGCCCCTGGGCAAGTCGGCCCTGTGCAGGGCGGGCGGAGGTGCTGAAGGGACAGCTCCACGCGCCTCGCCGGGCTCGGCTGTAGCCTCAGGCTGGTAGAAGCTGCTGCGATCCTTTGCACCCCAGCTCGGCGTGGGGCAGACTCCTTCCCCTTAGTACTCCCCCCACCACACACACACACACACACACACACACACACACACACACACACACACACTCTGGTGACAGCTGTTGTTGCTACCACCCCCAGGGTGCAAGCAGAGGGCTGCCTATGGTGACCTTTCCTGGTTGGGTCTGGAAGGAGACTGAGACTGAGGGGCAGCTTGTGTGACCGGCGCAGGACAGAAAGGAGGATTTCTGGTTTCCTCTTTTGGGGACCCGAAGAAAAGTTTTCCCGAGCCTGGGGATGGACTGTTGGGAACAGAAGCTGGAGGGGAGAGGAGATGAGTAGGGATCAGGGCAGCCTCAGGTTGGCGAACTCAGCTTAGCGTGGGGAGGGGGTGCGCCCCCCACTGGCGTGGGAGGGAATCGTGGAGTTCTGCCGGGGAGCTCTGCGTGGGCAGCGTGTATACAGGCCTGTGTGGTGTGTGGGCTGCAAAGGAGTGCACGGAGGGTGTGTGTGTACAGTAGGAATTTTCAGCGTCTGTGTGTAGTTTGGATAAAAAAGAGGGTGTGGAGTATACAGTGTGCCAGTGCAGGGGACACCTGGGACATGTGTCAGTGGGATGTGCGGGTGCTATGTGCACAATGTGCTGACACAGCGTAGGTTTGCTCCGTACCTGAACCCCATTCCAGGAGAGACTTGTGGGCCCGAGCTGAGCTCTTGGTTCCTGGGATTATCCTCAAGGCCTCCTCAGGAGCTGAGCTGAGGATGAGCCTGCAGCCCTGGGAGGACCTTACATTTGAATGGTACCATTGGCAGAGAAGGGAGCCCTGTGTGATGTGCGTGTTGGCAGCTCAGAAGTCCTGGGACAACCCTTCCAAGGTGGCTCTGGACTCACAGCCTCGGTGAGACAGAAGCAAGTCCTCTATACACGGCCCTCATGTGCCAACCAGCCAGAGAGCCACTCTGTGTGCTTCAGCCACTCTGGGCTCCCAGGAAGGCCTGGGCAGAACCCTCAGTCTGGCTTCATGTGAGGGCTCCAGGCTCCAAACCTGACTCATCCTGGGTCAGCTGCTCCCCTCTGCATATACAAAGTATGTAACCCTCTGAAAGGGCATCACACTCTGACATTCCAGTGAGGTAGTCACTGTGGGAGGGAGAACAGACTGGTAAGAGACATAAGCCTGCTTCTCTCTTCTAATGGTTGATACTAAAAAGGAGAGAGAGAGAGAGAGAGAGAGAGAGAGAGAGAGAGAGAGAGAGAGAGCCTGGCATTCGGTGTCTTTGCTCCATGTCTATCTCTATGGGAGCCTTTGTTTTGCCTGGTGCTCACCTAGACTGCTCTGTCTAGGTCAGCTGCTGTCATTTGAAGCTGGGACTCCCCCACACTTGACTGGGCTGCAGCCTGGAGGCCTGGGTCTCTCTGTGCCAGCCCTTGTGGAGGGGCTCATGTTTCAGAGGGGGGCTACTGCCCCTCACTTTGGCTCAGGCCCCTCCTGTGGTGTGGGAGAGGGTGATGTTGGGGCTCCCCCCAGCAGTTGCCCTTGGTGGCAGCACCTGGGTGGCAGCCTGCCTGGCCTTGCCCAACTCTAGCCTCCCCACCTCCTGTCTTTCTCTCTGCTCCCTCTGAAGCTCGCAGCCCCTCCCACTCCCTAGCTTCTCCTGATATTCCTGGCTGAACTGGATGCAGAAATCACTTTTGCCTTGGATATGTGAGAGGGGCTTTCATCCTGGAAGAGCTTGGCTTGCATGACTGTGGGGGTTTCTTCCCTGCTTGTTTTATTTACTGTCCTGTTCCTTCTGTTCTGAGCTGTTTTTGTTCTTGCTCATTCCTTTTTCTTTTGTAGTCATAGGAGACTTTGCCCTTGGAGAGAGAGCCCGTCTGCCTTTGGTCTATTTGTCTCTCTCAAGCCTGCAGCCACCCTGACCACAGACCTCTGGGCTCTGCCTGACCCCTAGGACCTTGACATCCCACCTGTCTTATTAGGGGGACCCCTGCCTCTCAGCTCTGTCCCATCATTCTTTGCTTCTGACACCAACCCCACCTCCTTGCCCTTCCCCTCCTCCTTCCCCTGAATCCTTCCATGCTCCAAGCTACATGCTCCCTTGTCCACAGCTGTCCTTTGAGGCTAGGGTCAGGGACAAGCCTCCATGCCCCCCTTTCCTTGGACACAAAAGCAAATTTGGAGCCTGTGGGGAAAGCCTGAGTTGGGGGCACATTGGTTATTTCTTGGAAAGGCTGAGGCAGAAGCTCTTGGGTCTGACAGATGTCTTTGCAAAGGGTGAAGTGTATGTGACAGCCACAGCCACTTGTTTATT
This sequence comes from Octodon degus, assembly GCF_000260255.1. Taxonomy (NCBI): domain Eukaryota; kingdom Metazoa; phylum Chordata; class Mammalia; order Rodentia; family Octodontidae; genus Octodon; species Octodon degus. The sequence continues at coordinate 872,613 of NW_004524694.1, read as the reverse complement.
TCCCAGTCAGTGCATTCAAAAGAAATGGAGCCCGGTTCCCTCCCTCCATACCAGAGAAGCTGGCTCTGTTTATGGTTTATTTAGAGGTCTGAGCCCTGATCTTAAAATACAGCCGCCTGCTCCTGCACATGGCAAGGCTTGCTGGGGATCTGGCAAGGGGGTGGAGGTGGGGGGGGGAGCCATGCTGGGAAGGGGGATGAGGGGACCCCAGTCAGTGGCCCAGATCCTCGCACCTGGATAGCTGCTATCTCTGCCTTCCCTGCCAGTGCAGATCTCAGCTGAGCCCACACATCTCAGACTCAGCTTTTCCCCCCTGACAGGCGAGGGGGCTGCTTCGGCTGCTTGGCAGAGGGAGCTGGGCTGCCTGACCTACATTCCCCAATTGGGAAAAGCTGTTGCTGTCCTTCCCCTGCACTGTGGTCACAGGGTGGCTGTGACACTGCTGGAGTGGACTGTTCACCTGTGACCATCTGGCTCCACCAGCCACCTGCTACTGCAGCCTGAGTGTCTCTTAAAAGCCCAAACTCTGCTCCTAGAAGCCCTCCAGGGGCTCCCCTGAGTAAAGGAAAAAGGCCAGCACTTCCCGATGCTCAAAGGCCTTCTGTGACGTGCCCCTGCCTGGCTTGCAGACCTGCGCCCTGCAAAGGACCTGCCTGCTTCTGCTCTTTCTGCTGGCCATGACAGCCTTGCTGCATGGCTTCTTCCTTCCTGTCACTTGGGTCTTGGTGTAAATTCCATCTCCTCCTTACTGCTCAGACTTAAACTGGGCTACTCAGTCATTGTCCTTCCTTACCTCAGCAGCACGCTCATATTAAATATTATTGAATATGTGATTGCTGAAGGAATGAAGCTCATACTGCACTCTTAAGTTATTCTGCTCCAGCCAGTCTTGGTTCCAACTCCTCTCCCTCCTGGTGGATCCAGAAGGGGCCTGGAGGAAGAAGGGGTGCTGAGCCCAGCACTGTGTCATGGAGCTCCTGGGCCTGGGGCCTTCTCAGAAGGAATGAAATCTAGCACTCTAGTGGATCTCATCCTTAGTTGTGCATTAGCATCTCCCAGGGAATTCTCAAAAGGCCCAGTGTTCCTAGATGCCTTGGGTCTTGCACCACGCCAAGTAAATTTAATTTCTGGTGGAGGCCATGGTAAATCAGTGTTTTCCTAAAGCCCCTCCTGCGATTTCAGTGTGGGACCATGGTTGGGAGCCTGACAGCTGTCACTGGGGGTGCACCCACAAGCTGGCACCCAGTGGTCAGCATCAAGGGCAGGGGCTGTGACTCAGCCCATAGACAACCCCGTGCTGCCCCAGGTCTTGGGCTGGTGCCTGCCTGCCTGCCTGCCTGCCATGGGACCATAACAAAGGCCTTGGTCATCACCTCCTTCAATCCCCACCTCCAGAAGGGGCCCCGTGTCTTCTGCTCTCAGAAGCTTTGCCTTGGCCACAATTATGCCTCGGTTAGGAATAGTCGCCGTTCTCCTCCTTGGAATGGGCTCAACTGCTCAGCTTGTGGGACACAGACCAAGTGGCTTGAGGATGAGGCTTGTCTTGGTAGCTTTACAGTGGAGAGGACACTGAGGAGCATGGGGGTAGAGGCGGGCTGAGGAGACAGGGACCCAGGCTAAGGAGCCCACTGTGGGCAGGGGGAGAGCTTCGAGAAGGCCCGCATAGAGAAGGGGAGGAGCCAACATCGTGGAAGAGGGGTGCAAGGAGGAGGAGAGTTGGGGAGAGGGGATCTTATAAAGTTTGGTTGCACATTATGCATGCAGTGCCTCCTTAGGTGTTTTCCCAGGAAGGCACAGAAAATATTTATGTGTCTTTTGCATTGTTTCTGAGGGCAGGACTGAAGTTCTTGTTTAGAGTTGCCTGCACCTGGCAAGTAGAGGGCCTGCTCCTGAGGGTCAGGGTCTTCTTATGTCTCCTACTTCTGGTCCCTGCTTTGTGGGGGGCTCCCCCATCAGCCTTACTCGACTGTTCACTGAATTCCCTAGCACATCAAGAGATAAGGCTAGAATAAGTGAAAGCAAGTTGATTAAATTTAGGCCAGGTTTACCACCAGGGAAAGGAGCAACATGAGGACAAGGCCATCAGGGCAAGGGCAGTCTCCTCCTTCCAGGGGCCCTCTCAGCCCTGCCTCCTCTTCTCTCACATCTGACCATCTTTCCACTCTTCCCAGAGTCCTTCTCAAAGCCCACAGTGCAGACAGTTTGAGACTGACATACCCAGGAGATCCCTCTCCACCTGGCTCTGGAGGTATGCCCTCCCTCCTGCTGCCTCATCTTGCCTGCCAGTTTCCTCCTCTGGGTGATTGACAACTGCACTGAAGCCCCTCCTACTGGCTCTGCTTATCTCAGAGCAGAACAAGTCACCTTGAGGCTCTCATGTTCTCATGGCATTGTCCCATCTCTGAAGCCATCTGCCATAGCAAGTGATGGGTGAAGATTAAGATAATACAGAAAATGAAGCTAAGGAAGGTGATGATGATAACAGCAGTGGTGATGGTGGCAGTGGTGGTGGTGGTGGTGGCAAAGGGAAGGCAAGCCACTGGCTTACTATGTGTGTCCTGGGCACAGACTGTTCCCATCCAGCTCCTGTAGTCCTGTGTCTTTGGGCACAGCCTGTACTTTCTCTATACCTGAAGTTTCTCATCTTTAGACATATGGTAGTCCCTAATACAAAAGACTATAGTGAGAGTTAAAATAAGCACTCAAGCGTCAAGGTCTTAGAAGTACTTAGAATGCCAATCGTGACTGGTTATGTGTTTACCCTCCGTAAGCTCTCTGCTTGCCTCTTGCCCTCTCTTGGGTGCTATTTTTACCTTTAGTTTACTGATGCCAACAGCCAAAGCCAGTGGGGTGTTTTAGACTCAAGCATATCTCCCTTATTCCAAAGGCTGCCCCCTTAACGACCTGAGGGAGGTGCATATTTAGCTAGTGTAGCCTGAATACTGTAAACAGGAGCTTCTACCCCAATGGCTTAATGAAACCATCTTTGCCATCATGCTACAGTCTTATTGGGTGTTTGAGAGGAGCCTTCCACAGGGCCAGGCTCCTCCCATTTAGGCCACACTTTTCCCATTTAGAGCTCTGTGAGTTTCTAGGGCCAGAGAGATGAGGAAAGAGAAAGAGTGTGGAGCTTGACTGGAGATGTTTGCCAGGTCGGGATGTGGAATTGCTTGGTCAGAACTCAGCCATATGGTCTCATGAGGCCACAGAGTGGGTGCTGCTGTAATAGGCAAGTGAAAGGAATCATGGGAATTGGGGCCACCAGCATTCTCTGCTGCAAAAGAGTGAGTGGAAGCTGGTAGACTTCCTGAGCCAAGGCGAGAAGAGAGTGCCCAGCAAAAGCCCAGTCACTATTTTGAGCAAAGGTCTTCAGTCTGAAATGCAGACCCAGCATGTGCCATCCCCCTAAGAGTCCTGGCCTGGCACCTTAGCTAGGGCTTCCCACCATTTTCCTCTCAATATTTTCCACTTAGTCACACCACATGTGGAAAAGGCTTTGGTCTGGGTTCTGGGTTGAAGAGGCAGGGAATTAGAAGAAGAATGTAGCACCATATCTGAGGGACGTTGTGATAGGCACTGGTACTAGGGACTAGACTTTGGAGCTGCAGAGCTAAGACACACAGGCACCTGATGTCAGGATGCTCCATCCTCTCCTCATGCTGGGCATGGCATGATGAGTAGTACCAATAGTACTGAAAGGTGCTCAGCTAGATTGCTAATAATGCAGCAACCAACCTCTGTGTCTGCAGGTTGTGACCTGGTGGAGCATAGAGTCAGAGCAGAGAAAGTCCAACTGCTGTGGGGGGAGCAGTAGGTGGAGTTCTCAGCAGCAGGGATCTAGGGAAGGCAGAAGCACTAGGGATGGGAGCACAAGGACTCTACTCTCTCCTCCCCTGCCCCACCTCTACATTTTCTCTGGGGTGGAAACTGCCCTGTCCTTTGTCATGTCTACCTAGGCACATGCCCAGCTGCCAAACCTCTTCCAGCTCCAAGGTGCTCCCGCTGTTGCCCCTGACCTTCACCCTTCTTCTGTGAAAGTGACATCCTTTGCCCAGCGACTCACCCACCCACCTACCCATCCCACACGCTGGATGCCTCTGTGGGCTCCCATTTCTATGGTTACTTCTAGGGCCCTAATCTGCTCTGGGTGTACTGAAAGATTCTCCAGCTCCAGGTTCTTCCTCAGGATAGCCTTGCTACTGGGGGCCCGTGTTGCTCAGAGTTCTTCCTATCACAAATGTGACATTCTTTGCATGTCAGTTGGTTCACCAAGGCCACCAGCTTCTTGGATTGAAAATAAACCCCAAAATGCCCAGGTTTGAACAGCAAGATATAAAACCACCATGGATGGATTCTTGGGAGACAGGCACAGAAAGCCAACCCCCAGATGTGGGGAGGAGACCTCAGAGAGCGGGAAAAGGGGAGCGTCCTTTATAATGATTATAACAGCTAGCATTGAGTACAAGCCAGCCACTGTTGGAAGGATCGACATCTAGGGACAAGGTTAATCCACACAGCCACCCCGGGGGCTCTGCCTGTGAATAGCTGAGGAGGAAATGGGGTCCTATAATGCCTGAGGGCCATGATCAAGGCCACAACACTAACCATGAAGAGCTGGGACCCAAAGCCAAACAGGCTGGCTCAGAGCTGCTCTTACACATGGCCCTTCCTCCCATCTAGTGATCTGAAAGTTTCTGTGAGTCATTTTTCCAAAACAGGAGGCTCTTGAGCATCTCCCCAGCACCTAGCCCTGCTCTGAGGGAGACAAGCACCCCTGCAAGAGAAGCTCCCCATTTTCACCTGGTGCCCCATCTGAGGACTGCAGAGGTTTCCCTGGGGCAGAGGCAAATTGCAGCTCGTCCTCAAAGGCCTCAAGGAGGGTGGGAAGATGCAATCCCATCACAGAAACTCAGCTGAAGGAAGACACAAGATGTTCCCCACGAGTGACAGAAAACCAATTCACACTCTTCCCTGCAGCCAAAAAATTAAGCTAATTTTTCATTTCTCTGCTTACGTGCAACTCAACTAAACATAGGCCTCTAGGAATGCAAACAATGACTGGATTTTCTTAATTTAGAGCAGTTTTAATTAAATCTTGCTAAAATGATGGAGGCTCTGGATATTTTTACCATGGTAGGAAACAGCGTGATTGGAGAAGAGAGGGGAGGCACAGGATGCCAGAGCTGCCACCACCCTGGCCTTGTCCTGCTTCACATAGGCCTCCCCGCCCCAGTCTGCAGATCTCCTGGGAGAGGGCTTGGTCCTTCCTGAGATTTCCATGTCATTTGCTCTGGTCTAGATCAAAGGAACCCAGTTTCCCTGCATTGTGCTTTTCTAACTAGCTGGCCTGGAAAGAAAATGGTCCAAATGACTTGGTTAAGAGTTATAACTCCAGGATTGTTTTGGGGAAACATAATTTTATTTTTATCAAAAGTTCATGGCATAAATATTAAGACACTAAGATCAAAGGGAATCTTCTAGCACTTCCCACTCACCTGTATCCAGTTTGTTTCCTGCTCTGAGCATGTGGGAGGACTTTGCTGTCCTCCTCCAGCTAAACTGGGGGGACCCATGTGACTTGCTCTGGGTGCTGAGCTGTGACTGGAGGTGGCACAGGGGCCATGTCAGCTGACTGCCAGCAGGCGAGGCTCCTCTACTTTGGAATACATATTGACGTGCAGGTGCAGGAGCCTGAGGACCAAAGCAGTGTGAGTCCCCTAAGCAGCCCCACAAAGGCCACCGGCCCTGGCGTCTCCTGGACCTAAAGCTGACTTTGTGTGCCGGAGAGAAAAATGGTCTGGGATCTGTCACCAAGAGTTGGGGAGTCTCCATCAGACTCTCTTCTCCTGACAAATGCAATAAATAATGAATCATTGCACAAAAACAGCACATTAATTTAATTATTTCATATTAGATTATTTTGAAACTTCAATACTCATCTGTCCATTTTAATCTGGAGTAGGGAGACATTTGCTTTTGCTAAGTCTCAGTAAAATTGTAGAAAACATATGAAATTTATTACAGCAAAATGCATGTGTCAGCAGGAGGGCTTTGGAATTTACACCATCAGGCACCTTCCAAAAGCAGTGAGCAGAATGGGAGGGAGACTACATCTCCCAAGGAATATTGGGTGCAGGCAGGATCAGGGGTGGAAGACAGACTTTTGGAAGGGTCTAGTTGTTAAGTAGGAAGAAGGTGAAAGTTGTCTAAAGAGGAAAACTTCTGTATGATGTGCTATACCAACAAGAAAACCCACGCTGTGAAGTAGTTGTTCAGGAAATGCAAGGTGCTGTGATAAACAAATGCATTATGATCAAAACCTGGGAGAAGTTTACCTCCTATAGAGTCCAAAATATTTGTTGTACATTGAAGAGTTGCTCTTCTACAAGTGGTGATTCAGAGAACTGGGCTCTTTCCCATTTTCAGCACATCCTACCTCTGTTGTGGGTCTCTTCAATGTTGAGCCAGGAATGGATGAAGCCTGCTTTCATAGTTTAGATCTAAAAGTGATACACATTCTATCCTCTGACACTTTATTGGTCAGAACTCAATCACGTGACCACTCCTAATTACAAGGGAAGCTGGGAAATATGAAGTAGCTGCATGGCCAGAGGAGGAGGATGGGAAGGCTAGACTGAGGGTGAAGGCTAGATGAAGAGCTAGCAAGTTCATGTCACAGACGTTATGTATTCTTTCAAAGTTGGATTTGAATGTGGTTTAGAATGTAATCCCTTATTGAAAGAGTCACAAACAAAGCTGGCTTGTGCAGGTTGCATTCTGGGGGCTGGTGATGAATTTTGAATAAGGCACAAACTTCTTTTATCACAATTATTTTAGCTGGGCTCAGCTAAAATAACTGTGATAGACCAACTCACAGATATATTTTCTGGGATTGTCAAATTGGGTTTTAATACAAACAAATGTATAAGAATCAGAGAAAAGCACTGACTATCATATGAAAGTCTGAGAGAAATAACAGAGAAACTATTCTGACATTAAGATTATTGTTTTATAGAAGAATATGGTTTTCAGGAAAGGGCATAAAAATTACTATCTTAGAGAAGAGTATGGTTTTCAGATTTTAGTATGATACAGATAATTGAATGAATTCAAGGCCTTATGAGTTGGTTCAATGGAGGACACAGACAAAAACACTTAGAAATCTGGCATGAGCATTTAATTCAGTCCTCATAGACACCCAACTCTGTGTAAGAGGCAGGGGTCTTTTATTAAGGAGTAAGTCGATGACAAGCACATTTGGATTAGTTCAAGTAGTTGCTCTGCTCTCGCTGGGATTGGCTGCCCTGCAGCAGGCTTGCTGCTGTGAGGCTTGCAATCAAGTTGGCTTTGAAAGTGTTTATACAACCTCATTGCTGCTAGAAAAGCAAAAAATCCTCAGGAAGTTCTATTCAAGGAACCAGAGAAAAGAACATGGAGTTGTGTTAGTGGTTGTACCAGAAATTTTTAGAGAAAAGGTCACAAAGTCCTAAGCAGTGGAAATTATTGGCAATTCTAAAACCACCAGATGTCCAACTTAGTAGCTGCTCACTTTCCCTCCCTAGAGGGAGAAGAGGCTGGGTAGAATGTATACAGTGAATCCACAGCTAGGAGTCTCTCACCAGTAAAAACATCTTCCTGCATTGCAGTGGAGGAGCTGCTATTGCAAGGCATCCCTGAGGGAGCAATCGAAGCTAGCTTGGATAATGAGAAGCACTTGGATCAATCCTTGTGGGAGAAGGATTAGCAACTTTCGGCAAAGAGTGGCCGAGCAATTGAGATCTGATTTTAAATGGAATGGGCTGCCTGAATTTGCTCACTGGTGCAGCTAATCAAGGCTGATGAGCAAAGAAAGAAAGTTGAAATCTTCTACTAGAAAGACTGGAGTTCAAACTAAATCAGCCAGGGTGGTTTTGGGGGCTGGTGCACCCCAACTTAGGAAGTGAGATGGAATGGCAAGCAGGTTCCCTGGTCCCACCCAGAAGACACTTTACACCAAGCCAGGACTTAGGGAGAAGACAGTAGCCCCTGATGTGTTCTCAGAACTTGTCCTAATAGGTGATATCAGTCACCCTGCAAGGCACCCTTTGGGCCCCTGGATGAGTGAGGCAGTGTCGCTTTCAGTCTGGCCTGAACTTTGGAGTGACCTGTCCATTGATTTGCAGCAAGAACCAACATTTCAGTTTATAACTTTGAGGAAATATGGTCTGTGCAGACTCTAGAGGAAGAGGCTGGGTGGTAGGGCCCAGATGCTATTAACAGAGTAGAGGCAGGACAAGATAGAGAGGCAGAATATCCACTGCTTTAAATCTTCATATCTCCAGATTGAACAGGAGAAGAAGAAAGGACTGTTATAGCTTGGGTCTAGATGTCCCCTGAAGAGCCTCATGCAGTCACAGGAGAGGCTTTACAGAGATGGCTGGATCTAGAGTGTGCGATGCTGGAATAGACTCACATTGCAATGGTAGAATTAAAGATGCTAGGATTAAGGGTGTGAGTCTTACCTGCCCTAACAGTGGGTAGCCAGGATAAAATATAAAGGACAGAAAGACTTGCTTGTAACTTGCTTGTTGCCTTCTGCCTGCCATGAACTATTTCTCCTCTTACAATGCCTGTCTGCCATCCCATTCTGCCTTTGGAGCCCATCAATTATGGACTGAAACCTCTATGAACTATAACCCCAAATAAACCATTCCTCCTTTAACTTTGTGTGTTGGGTATTTTGTCTCTGAAAAGAAAGAAGTAGCTAACAAAAAGAGGGAGTCTGAGTTGAATGAAAAGATGAGCTAGGTATGAGGAGAGGACTCATTAATCACAAGTCAACACTTGAATCCTGGTTTTCCCTACATACTCTAGAATGGGAGTTATCTAATTTGTTAACTGGCTCTAGAAAAGTTATAAGATGAAAGATTTTATGGCATTGGATTCAAAGCACAGCTTAGTGACTTCTCATGAGAGCAATGCAAACTTTTTTTGTCATCTAACTGGAAATCCATCTGTAAATCTCTATTTCTCAAGGATCTATGAGTTGAATGTTTGTTTCCTGCACAAGAGCTAGGAGAGCATATACAATATCATATATTATTTACACAGCATTTTTATTGTATTAGGTACTATAAGTAGTCTAAGAATGGTTTAAAGGAGGCTATATATAGGATGGATACATATCCTTCTTTATGGAGGATACATAGTTTGATGTAAATGATCCATTTACATACATAGTTTGTACCTACATTTGATTATTACATACATTTGATACATAGTTTGATGTCATTTCCTCTAAAGGGCTTGAGCATCTACAAATGTTGGAATCCTAAAGGGGTCTGAAAGCATTACCCTTGGTTGAGAGTCAACTAGAGCTTTGAGCGAGACAGATAAAGGTGTAAGAGCCACACATTAGGGATGCCGAGGACTCACCCATCTGAAGGGTGATTCTGTCTCTCTATGCTGTTGCTTCCAGGAGAGCAGGAAGGTGAAAGGCAGCACACAGCTGTCTTCATGTGAACTTCACACGAAGAACACAGGGGCTTCAGTGGTTCAGCTGCTCCTTGGTCTGTGAACTCTCCAAGTTCTGAGCTTTACAGAGTTTGAGTCAGAGCTCTCCTAAAATCAACCAAACCTTTTCAGCTGTCTGGTTTTTAATGGAATAACCACCAAGATATTCCATTATCTTTAGATCAGTGACTTTTAATTTTTCCCCTTTCTAACATCCCAAATTAGAAACAATATGGAAAAACTTAGGAAACACAAGTGCAGAGAAAATAAATAAAACTGATTTGATGTCCTTATATTCTAACAAAACCTGGTCCTTGGGCCTCTGACTTGGCCAATTCTGTTCTCTTGGATATGTGGCACTCTCCCGCCACAGAACGGACCACATGGTGTTTGAGGTGCATGGCTTTCACCCATCATCTAGCCTGGCCTAGAAGACACTTGGCTCTGAGCTCAGAGACAGCTGAGGATGAGTCAGAAGGGACTTAAGGGCAGTACAGGGCCCCAGAGCCAGGTTGACCATGTTTTTCAAGCCTTAAAATTGAAACACATGGTTTGGCACATGGGTTACACTAGGATAGAAAGTCTGGCCTTAGAAAAGTTACATCACAGGACATCGTAGCTGAGTCTAGCATAGGGTTTGGGGGCTAGCTGTGGGGTAGGTCAGACTGACTTCCAGGCAGGACTCAGCACCTGCTTCCCTGAAGTAGGCACCTGTGGTTGTGGCCAGCTGGAGAGCACAAAAAGAGCGAGCAGTAGAATCGTCTTGGGAAGGAAGAGAGAAAGAGACCAAAGGAGGTGGGAGTGGCAGTGCAGTGCCTCAGGGGCCTCTCCACACAGACAGAGGTGAGGAGAGCCAGAGGGGCTGTGTTGGTAAGAAAGTGGAGGATAATATTCCTGGTGTAAGCCCGGCTGTGTTGGGGCGCCTGGGCAAAACATGGGAGATGCCATTTTTCTGTCTTTGGATGGAACCCAGCGCTGCTCTTCCATATCCTAAGCTGCTGCTACCTCCCTCACACCCAAATAATCAGCATTCTTCAAAGGCTGCAGCTTTTGCACCTGCAGCTTCTCAGAAAGTTTCAGCTGAGTGACAGGCCACAGAGTTTAGCAGACAACTTAGGGATGGGATGGAGGCAAGGCAGGGAGCTCTGAGTCACTGATGTTGTCAGGTTTTACCAAGGGAGATCTTATTAAAGACATGGTACACATCTACACAGCACCAGGGACATCTTCTTCCAAACTCAAAACTAGGTCATATGGGTGATATGACTGGCTAATGGGATAGAGCATCTAAATCCATAACTGGCCCAGAAAAGTGCCAAGACAGTATCAGATTAACTTGACTGAAGGTTTAACTTGATTAGATCCCAGACCTTGCATATGTGTGCTTATTTATTCCCAGCCTACTGTCTAAGCAAAATAAGAATCCTCAGTCAACTTCATATAATCAGCAGGAGCACTACCAGCCAGAGGCTTTGGATTAGTGTGTGTGTGTGTGTGTGTGTGTGATTGAACATTTTGAGGAGGTTGTGACAGCGAGACCTATTTAGAATACAAATGATTGCTTAAACTCTCTTAAAGGCTTTAAAAATATATTTTAATCATGGAGTCTACCCTGAAGCCCAACAGAGTATTCATGAATAAATTGTTGTGCCTTTGATTCAACTGAAATTGGGTAGACTTGCTGAATTAATGAAGCTCTTTCTTCTTCAGTCCTTCTCATGGCTGTGGCAATGTGCATTTCTGCTAACTTTGTGAAATGCAGATGAAGTATAATTTTCCCAAAATTGATCTGTTCTACATCACTGAATTTCAGCTATTTGCATTTTTATGCCTGAATCAAATCTAGCTTATTATTATTGTTGTGGAAAATAATTATAATCCTTTAATTGTCATGATACTTGACAATTAAAACAATTCACAGACATTATTTAATTCCATCTTCACTATAATTCTGAGGGCTAATCAAAGAACAGTGGTCATTGAGACCTCCAAATCCAAACTACCCATCCTTTCCACATGATCAACTGACATCTTAAAAGGTTAAGTGATGGCCTGGCCCAGAGGAAGACAGCTTTGGAGTGGAAGGCCAATACAGGGTGGGAGGTCTTTGCTCCCTTTCTCCACCCATCTCCATGTGATTGCAGCCTCCATTTAGAAGTCCTAAAGCCTACCAGGGCTGAGTTGTGACAACATAAAGTTCTCCTTCTGGCCAACATGGAAATAAAAGGGCAGGAATCATACCAATGACCCCATTCCTGGTACCAAATCTGTATTAGCTTTCCAATTGTTGGGACAAAATAAGAGGAGAGCCTTGTTTTGGCTCATAGTTTGTCACACCTACATACATATGTGTCTACATACTTGTACATATGAGCACACACACATGTGCACACCTGCATGGGTTTGTCTGTTGAACTATGCACAGATTTTGGCCTTCTCCAGTCCCCAAGCATCTGATGACTGTGTCCCTACCCCTTTCCTGTACAGTAGTCCTTTTGCCCAAAGTTGGGTGTAAGATGATGTAACAATAGCTAGGACTGTCTATGTTTTAGCCTCACATTCCCTTAGTAAACTTAGCTTGAGTGGGGCAGGGCTGAGACCACTCAAGATCATGGTTGTGTCATGGCTTAGCTCTATAATGTTCCCAAAGCCTCCTGGGTTCCAAGGGAGAGTTCTGGGAAGTTGAATGAATCCTGGGGACCCTATACTCATTGGTGGATTAATTCATTGATGAGTGCAGCAGCTGAGTGCACTGATAAGAGGTGGGGTCAAATAGAAAGATGCACATCTACAAAGGAGTGACTTGGAAGGGCGTGTTTCTTCCCCTAGCTCCTCCCTTCTCACTCTGCTTTCTGGACACCATGATCTGAGCAGCTTTTCTCCACCCAAACCTTCCACCATGCTGTTTCTGCCTTAGACCCAGCCTTACATCGACTGAACCCAGAGAAACTGTGAGCCAAAACAAGCTTCTCCTCTTATTTTGTCCCAACAATTGAAAAGCTAACACAGATTTGGTACTAGGAATGGGGTCATTGTTGTGATTATACCTCACCATGTGGTTTAGAAGCTTTTGGAACTGGTCTGTAAAAGTTTGGAAAGATTTGGAGATGTTAGCTAAAGAGCCAGTAGAAAGCTATAAGGAAAACTTGAAGGGAGATTCTGGCAAGAGATCAGAAGATCAAAAGACTTTCTTTACCATCTGATTGCCCTTTACCATCTGCTGAAAGAAATGCAGATGGTAAAGGGCAGTCTGAGGAGCTTTCAGTTGGAAATAAGGACACCACAGGCACCTGGGCCAGAGGCCATCTGTGTTATCCTGTGGTAGAAAATTGGTCATCATTTTGTCCATGCCCTGAGACTTTGTGAGGCACTGAGATTATAGAGTGGTAGCTAATTAATATGGTGGATTAATTAATTTCAGAAGCATTCAGGCTTGTAGAATGGGTACTAGTTCCTCCTTTCAGTCAAGTTTATAGTGAGAAATAGGACCAAAAATCCCATTTCAAAAGCTTTCAGTTTTGCCAGAAAGGAAATTGGAGCAAAGGAGAGTATGATTGCCTGCTAACTATAGACTAAAATCTTTAAAAATTGTAATTCCTCTCCTTCTTTAAGTTGTGGGTGTCAGATATTGAGTCACAATGACAGGGAAAGTGACTAAGGATGTCAACATGTTCCTTGTCCAGGATACAGGGGTGGGACTAACTTCTGTCATCACCTGATCCAACTCCCTTCTTTTACAGAAGAGGAATCCCAGGTTTCATTCTGAATTTAAGCCACTTCAATTAGACATTTTCATTCATTTGTGCTAATCAATCATTTTTTATATACCCACCTCCATACTCCTCTGGGAATAACTAGAGGTACCCCACCTGGTTTCACTGAGGAATTGCATAGCATTATAAATAACAGAAGACTTGACTATAGCCATTTTAACCAATAGCTTGGAGGTAGATACCAGTCTCAGGACTCAGGAATACCAAGGCTGCTACCTCATGTTTTTGAGAAGGCTGCCATACCTCCAGGTATAGTTCTATACATAAGACAGGAAAATAAGGAATGAGGAAGCAGTGCTAGAAAGGTTCTCACATCTTATTGGGCTATCCTGTGTCACATGACCATTCCTAACTGCAAAGGGTGTTGGGATAAAAGAGACTTTCAGTTTGTCCTGCCTGTATGGCACATGCAGATAAAAGAATTAGAATTGAGTGTTGGTGAGCTAATATATCTGACAGCTCTTGGTCAGGCATGAGCCCAACTTAATTAGATTAGCAAGGAAAGCATTTATTTCATTCACCTAAGTGTAATAAAGAAAAGACATGTCCTTCATACACATAATAAATCATTAGGTATTTAGTATTGGCCAGATAGTATAGTAGACATTAAAATGCTTGGGCAAGTTAGTAAGCAAGAATTCACTTAGCAGACACTAACCATGTATCAGGTATTGCACTCAGAGAATGGGCACAGTCCTTGGTGACTTATAATCTATTTTGAAACAAGAGCAGTAGAAATGACAACATACAGAGGACTGCCAAATTCAGGAGGAATGGAAGGCTTACTGGTGGAGGTGACAGTAAACTGAGTCCCCTTCTCATCATCTTTGTGGTGGTCATCTATATTCTCTAACCCACTGATATGAGGCTCTTGGGCATCTACATTGTAAGCCATGGCCAAGAACATCTTTCAAATTAGATCAAATTCCATACCGAATGGTCAGATTTCCACTCTATTCTTACTCAATTTAACACTAAGAAGAAAGAATGATAATAAAATAATATCATCACTATCATCTTATCTTCTCAAGGGCTTACCATGTGACAGTCAAGTTCTGCAGACTTGTTAGGTGCTGAATAATCCTCAGAATGATCCTGGATGGTGGCATTTCCTGTGTCATCCCCAAATGTTATCATTCTCTTGAGGGCACCAGCAGTGGTGGAATCTCAGAACACTTTAGCTGAGCAAGATTGGTTGGGTTAAGATTATGAGGATCAGTAGCCTTTCCACAGCCAAGAGGTCCTGTATGAGAAAACTGAGTCAAACAAAAGAAGTTCAGATATTGATATCTATGGAAATAAATGGGAATGCTGCAAGACAGCATAAAAACAAGGTCAAGTTATTTTTTTTTTCCAAACTGAAAATTATCCTGGTTTTAGACATGATTGACAATTTGTAAGATTATCTGAATTCAAGATTGTTCCTTACTTTGACAACAGGTTCCGTTTGATTGAATCTCTAAACCTTGGTTACATTTGTGTGCATATTCAGCCCATTATCTATGCATAGGAGAGCTCTATGGCCAACTTGAGACAGCTAGTGGGAGCTGGACCTGCAGTGTCCCTGCTGTGTCACAGAGAGTGGCTATACATAGGGGAGGAAGCCCATAGGCTCTCTGGCCGGAAGGCAGAGCTCCAGGCAAATGCAGTCATTCTAGGAGGAGGGAAAATATTTAAAATGAACAATCAAAAGAGGAGCCCAGCTCCTGTACATACCCCTTGCCCAAGTCTCTTTCTGGCCCCTTACTCCTACACATTCACCTGGGTGAGAGAATGTATAGTCTGATCTCAGCCAATTTAGCTTCCTGCTAAAGACAATCTAATTTAACAAAATGTATATCCATCCACAGGAATTGTAGACAGGAACTGTCACTTCCCACATCTCAGGAGAGGCTATGGGTCCCCTGTCATGCCCCCCTGGCACTGTTGTTTATCTTCCCTACCTCCACACCAATATGTTTATGCCTGCTATAGCCTGCATTGCAAGGCTGGGACAGAGCTGTGACACTGCTCCCCCCAGCCTCTCCCTGGAGCAGCCCTCTATTTATTATAGATGGTAGTTAGTGGAACAGTACCCAAGTTCCCTTACTGCTGAAGGGAGGGAGGCAGATGGTCCCAGATGTTTGTTCTGCACCATCTTCAAGAATGACCTAGTAGGATTAGATTGGACCCTGGCTTCACACAACAAAGTTGGACCTTCACAGTACCTCTTTCACTGGCTTGCTTATTTCCCTTTCTGGCTCCCTACCAGAGCCTTTTGGGAGCACCTTCCAATGAAACCCACGGTCCTACAATCCACTCTCAGAGGCTGCTCCAACTGCAATGGTAGGGTGCCCCAGGCTTAGAGAGACAAAGCAAATCATGCAAGGTTGCTAGGGAATAAGTGGGCGCATCCAGGACTTGACTCTGGGCCTGGCAGAATCAAAACCAGTCTCCTTAACTGTACCCAAGAAATGCTTCTGAGCCTCTGGAGTCAAAGAGGACTTCCCAAGGCAGGACCACCTGTGGGTCGAGGACTGTGATTAAGTGTATGGTGGGGGAGGGGGGGTTCTGGCTGTTCTCGGCCTCTCTCATGTGTACACAGCTATGTGTACATAGCTGTGGGACCAGCTTAGGGACAAAGTGATAACTCAGTTCTGTGTATTTTCCTTCACAAGAGACTAAAGGCTCAAGGAAGTCATTAAAGGAAGGTTACATCCTCCTTGGTATAGTCACCCAGTGAGTGGCCAAAAGGCCAGAGCAGATGGTGCTTGGAAAATGTGCTTATCAGTGAAGACAGAGAAAGCCCTTCCCAAGGAGGAGCAAAGCCACCTGGAGAGTCTCTTCTGGGATAGCACAGGCACAGATTGGCCCTGCAGCATGTCCTCCTGAGCCAGCTGGCCCTGCACAGACACGGCCTTCAAGACTCAGGATAATCACTCCTGGGAAGACAGGTGACACATGCCGAACTCCTAAGAGGCCACCCCCAGACTCAGGAAAACAGGGCTTGTCCGTCCAGCAGTTACAGGGGGTGTTCTCCTAGCTGGCTTTGCTCCCTTATCAGGGACTCAGAACCTTCTCTGTCCCTCTCATGGGACTTAGATTTTCTCTTCCTCTCAGAAGCTCAGCCTCAAGGGCAAAATGAGCCAACCACAGACTCCAGAGAGCTTGGATCCCTTTGGCTATCAGAAGGAGAAAGAGGAGTTCTCAGAGCACTCTGTTTGGAAAAAAAAATGATTCAGACATGGCTGAATGGTTCCATGGGTAACACACACTTAGATTTGGTTCAGATTCCAACTCTAGAATTCATTGAGATCCCTTAGGAAAAAGACAGTAATGGTAATGAATGGCAGTGGGTGTGGTACATTTCTGTAATGGCTTCATACTTAGCAGGTGCTAAATACGTATAAAGGCATTATGAATACTAACGACCCCTGGGGAAAGTGTGGAATTGAAAGGATAATGTGATACCATGAATGTAAGATTGTGGTGTGCTGACAGGATGTTTACCAAATGTCTAGTAGCTTTCTCTGGGTAATGGGATGTAGAGACAACTTTTACTTTCCTGCTTTATCTGTGTGATCCTTGACTTTTTTTTTTTTAATAATGCATGAGCACATAATAATGCCCATCTATCACTTCAAAATGTTCTGGAAAAGGCTAGGTTCTTGATGCACTTGAGTATGGTGGCTTTGGATTATCAGTTTAGGAGGAGACCAATTAGTCTTTGTAGCAGAGGCAAGATGGGATTCTCAGAGCAGCTAAGAGGAGGGGAGGCTGGGAAGAGGTGGGAGAAAAGCCTGCAGAATGGCAGGAGCCTGTGTCGTCTCCAGCATGACTTAAAGTTTGCGTGCAGTCTGCTTACTTCCCAAATGCTTTCGCTGAACTTTGTTGTGGGAACTGAAATTCAGGCCAAGTTTCAGGTAATAATGTGGGACAGGACAGAGGCAGAGAATGGGGACACATAACCCGTGTGGGTGAATAACCCATTCTGTTCTTCCAGGAATCTGCAGAAGTCTTGGGAATGCTTTGAGTTCTAGTGGGCATAGAATTGTGGGAGGGTATGGCAAATGGCCCCCATGCTTAGTGGCATCAAACAACAATAACCAGGTCCCGGGGTTGGCAGGGCTCAGCTGGGTGGTTCTGGCGGGCCATCACTCCTCTGGTTGCAGTGAGGCGGCCAGTGCAGCCAGAGTCACAGTGAAGCTTTGCAATTCTCAAGTCTGGAGTCAGCTGGAGAGGCTCAGCCAGTGGGGTGGCAACAGTGGGGCTTCTGGGGAGATTCGGTCTCTATGAGGCTTTATCTTGCTGGTGTTTCTAGCAGGACATCTTCAGGGTAGCTGAATCTCTTTTACAACCGGTCATGCCTCCAAAGTCGTGTGTCCTGAGAGAGTGCCAGGTGGAAGCCACTTCGCCTTCCTGACCCAGCTTTTGGAAGTCACATGGAGTCACTTCCACTGCTTTCTATTAGTCCAAGAAGCCCAAAGGCCCACCCAGGTTGCAAGGGAGATGACCCAGCCTCCATCCCCCCAGTGGAAGAGTCGCCAAACCCTGACACATGCATATGAGATTGAAAATACAGCTATAGCCATTTTTGGGAGATACAATCTGCCACTAGACGTTTCCCAGATGTTGAGGGGCAGGGTGATCCCCAGCTGATATCTGAGTTACAATCAGGGGGAAGAAAACAACTAAACTACTCTTTCTTTTTTAAAAAGGCAAAATATTAACAGAAGTAGACTTCAAATCAAATCTAAATTGTTTAGAAGAACATGGATGATACATAAGGATTTTTATTATGGTGGATTTATCAGAACTGGCTGTGAAAATCATAATAAAAATCAGTGAGCCAGAAGAAAAAAGCATTACTCTTGTTCAGAACTCTCTGGATGGAGCTGGTCTCGCTGGAGAGTGAACAAGGAGGCCTGGAGGATGGCCTGCGGGTCACAAGCTCGGGCCCCGGGTGTGGGCACAGATCATACTCCCTGCACAGGTGAGAAGTGCAACCCCAGGTCCTCAGAGCACAGCCCAGAAGGTGATCCTCACACCACCTTTGCACACACACAGCCTCTGCCCCTTCTTCATGTGTGACCCCTCGGGGACAGGAACTTGGGGGCTCAGGAGCTTGGGAATCTTCTGCCCCCTGTGGGCTTCAGGTGAGCCAAGGCCTTGCAGGCCCTGGTTGCTTGGGTTCTGACTCCTACACCTCTCCCCACATGAGGTCCCTGCACCACAAGGCCCTCCTAACCCTTTCCTTGTCCTGGCTTTTCCCTGACTCTGTCATGCATCCCTACTCAAACCTGATGATCCCTAATCATCCCTGACCCTGGGTCATTGGGGATGAAAGAAGTCCGCTCCCACCCTCTAGATGGCCCATGTAGCAGTGAGCCATGCATCATGGAGGGTGTTGAGTCTGTGTGGACAAAGAGGGAAGGAGGACTGATCACTGATAACAGATAGCAGAACGCAGTGATGACACGAGTTTGAAAACACTCCCCAGCTCTACCTTAGCTCTGGGCAACAAGGTTGAGGGCCAAGCCCTCTGCATGGTTGGCCACCTACCTTTCCCCCTCATTCTTAGGCCAACATTCCCTGGCTGCCCCGCCCCTTCTGCCTTATGGGAGCCACACCTGGTCTCCCACACATTTAGTGGGTGAGATTTTGACCATTTCTGGTTCTTAGAAGACAGAGCAATAGATCAGCACACTCTGATTTCTCTTTAGATAAGTTGTCTCTTGATCTTTTTGCATGGACTCATCATACAAACACTAGAAACACCACAGAGATCGCCTGCTTCTATGTCCTTACTGTATGAGCCAGGAAACTGAGGCTGGGAGGAGGGACTTGCTTGCTAATTTCCCCAGCAATATCTCAACTGGAGCTTGCCAGGGGCCTGCCGGGGCATGGCACAATCTTCCTTCACCACTGCCAACATCCCCTTCCAGCCCCCTTCTTAGCTCGCAGTGGGCAGGCCATGCTGGAGATCATGCCAAAGAATGTCAACCAGGAACGTGTCTTCCTTCTTGAAATACACCGTGGATCAGCAGGCAGGCCCCTCAAGACCCCAGCAATGCGGCTTGCGCAGAGCCCAGCACACAGTAACCCAGAAACATATGTGGTGAGCAATAACAGTCATAAATTTTATGAGATTATGTGTTCCTAATGTGAGATTTCAGGCTGATCTGTTTGTTGAGCTATGCCAAGCTTCAGCATGATTCAATCAAATTGTGCTTAATCTTCCTTTATTTACTCTGGGTGAGGGTGAGTCACGGAGTTTGTCTCTGGTCCCGTCTGCTGAACTAATTTACCTCAAGGTTTTTGACGGACTGGTGATTGGTTTCCTCTAAATGTCCAGGGTTTATTTACTTGTATGATTAGGTGGATCCGTGTGACATACAGAGAAAGTCTACAGTCATGCCAAGGACTAGAGTCACTTTGAAGAGTCCACAAGGGACAGGGAGCACCTCGGAGGCCTCCTGGTTTCTTTTCCATCTGGCCAAATCGTAGAGAATGCTTTGCTACCTGTTGTGTAACTCACAGGACTCAACTCTGTGGGGTTTTTTTTGTTGTTTTTTTTTTTTTTTTGTCACAGAAACACACTTTGGCCAACTTCCTGTGCCTCTGACCCTGGGCCACGTGGCTCTGGAATGGAAGAAAACTATGATCATCTCTCAGAGAGATAGAAAAGCCTGGAAAACTTGCCCAGAGTCCAGAGATATTCTAGTCCCCAGGCTTCTCCACCTTTGTACAGCTTTCTAAGCCTCCAGGGAAAAAGGAATGTGCAGCTGGAATTTGGGGCCCTGTGCCCTCAGTCCCTTATCTCAGCCCTCTGAGAGGCTCTAGGGTCCCTTGGACTAAGAGCAATGAGAATCAATCTGTAGCCTGACAGGAGGGATCTGGGGACTTCTGACTCCCAGGGGATGGAAGGACATGGCCTCCCAGGCTTGAGACTTGGGTGAGAAGAATTTCTCTTGATTTTGATCATGGAGCTGACTATTCTAAGTTGTCCCAGGCTGAGGAGATTCCTAGAACATGAGACTTTTCTGTGCTAAAAAGTGGAAAATTCTGGGCAAAGCAGAACAAGTCAGCCACCATAACTTTGATGTCCCTTGACTTTGGCAAGTTAGGCCTGAAGACACTGCCAGAGCTTTGTGTAGGGGTGTGACAGTCTGTCTCACCTCAAACTGCTGCAGAAACCTGGGCCCGGTGAGCAAGGTCACCACTTCGATCTGGACCTTTGTCTCTTCTGCAACTCCTATTGAGATTTAGCTGCTACTAAAGCACCATGAAAGCTGTGAAGCCTTTAAGAAGTGGTTTGATCACCTGGTCACCACCATCCCAAGGGCTTAAGCCACTCATAACCCTGGACTGAGCCCTGGTTACTGTGAGATGGATGCATGAAAATGCTTGCTCCCTTGTGAGCACTTCCCTGACCCAGCCCCACCCAAGGAGCACTGAGCTACAACCCTAGCCCTTTTTATTTTTTATGTTGAGACAGTCTCTCTGTGTGGTCCATATTGTCCTCCTTGTGATCCTCCTGCCTCCGCCTCCTGAGGAGCTGGAAATTACAAGTGTGTGCGCCCACGATGCTGGCTTGTCACTCCTGGACCATAGAATGACATAGCATGTGGTCATTGTGGACTACCCTTAGAGTAACCTGGGGCTTCCCAGCCTCCACAATTATAAATTTCTTTTTCTTACAAATCACGTGGTGTATGGTATGCTGCTAGAGCAACAGACAACGGCTAAGACAAACCCCCACCCACCCCCACCGTTGTAATAGTGAAAGTTTCCCTACCTGTGGTTTCTCAAGCACACAATGTCCATCTCCTTTTGGTGACCGGTGGTGACAGATTTGCCTGCTGACTTCATGGGCTGATGACAGACTCTGAACCCACTAGGGAGAGAGAAGCCCACAGTCTCCATGGGGCAAGAGGCAAGCAGTAGCAACTGTCATGGTGAGGACAGCGTGACCCTCTGAGGGCTGCCATCAACATTCCTGAAACCCCGATGGCCTGACACAGTTTCAAGCTAGCAGCAGATGCTGGATTCATCTCTGGTGGTAGCTGTGGGCAGCTCAGTGGCTGTGTGTTCTATTTTCATTATAACACCCAGATTCTAGTGCTCCATAGGCAGGAATGTGGACAGTGAAGCCAGACTGCCATTTAATTTGACCTTGAAGACTTTAGCATAATCACATTGAGCCTCAATTTCTTAACCTGTAAAATGGGCACAATAGCAATGTGACTGCAAGGATTAAAGTAATTAATATTCACAAAGAACTTAGAATGAAACTTGATATATAGTAATTACTCAAAATAACGTGACTTTCTACACACACAGACAGGAAAATTCTGGAATCTCAATGGCAATAACCATTTCCCAGACACCCCTCCTGAATGGACTCTTACTTACCATGCTACAAGGAGTTCTGCCTCCCCCAGGGCGTGCTTCCAACCTACCCTCTTACCCACAGTCCAGGTGCCTGCACCCTCTAAATTCAGTGGGCGACAACACTCCATCCCCCAGGCAACGCAAGCATGTGCACATGTAGAGTTTCTCTGGGTGCTTCTTATGTGTTGAATTTCAGCTCCTGTATTATTTTGGATCTATATTTCATTAATCCTACTTCAAGCATCTTGCCAAATTAGTCCTCAGCTAATAAACTTAATAGTGTACATTTTTAATTTTTAACTTTCTGCAAAGCTTTATTCCAGAGGGGCTCAGTCCTTGGCAGCTGCCTTCCTCATGGCAGCCAGCACGTTGCTCAGCTCCTCACGCTTCCTCTTGGAGCGCATGTGCATCTCCGCACTTTTCTTGATGAACTTGAGGGCGCGTTTGTCCTTGAAGACCTTGACCAGCTCCATGGCACGCCGCTGGTAGGGGGCGAAGCTGCACACCTTCCGGATCATGTCCTGCACGAACGTGGTGTGTTTGGTGAGGCGTCCATGACGACAGCTGTGCCTTGGTTTGCTCACATCCTTAGTCACCTTGTGGCCCTTGAAGAGGCCCACAGCCATGGGATAGCAGAGGGCCACGGCTGCTGTTCTTCGATGGTTGCTGTGGCGGAAGGAATAGTGAACAGTTTTTAAAGCTAACCTTTGGCATAAATTTTTAGAATTTATGTCTTTATTAATACACCAAAATGTTATATAGAGGGCCGGCCAAATAGCTCAGCAGATTAAGTGCCTGCAAGCAGGCGCAGGGGTAGGGGTTCAATCCCTGCGTCTGCCATGTGGTCCCCACCACAGGGACATGCTGAGATGGCAATTGAGACTGGGCATGGTGGCACGTGCCTGTAATCCCAGCTCTTGGGAGGCTGTAAACAGGCGGATCACTACAAGTTCGATCTAGTAGTGAGACCCTGAACACCCTGTAGACCCTTCCCTAAAAAAATACACAAAAACAAAATGTTACATAGAAAAAATTGCACGGAGTGCCTCTTTTTGTTACCATAGTGGCATAAACCCAACTTTCCCATCATGCATTTGTCAGTGTTTCAAATCTATGTTTGGTAGATGTGTATTTAAAACACATTTCACTGAAGCTGAAAAGCAATTGTATAATTCTTAATAGTATAAAAAATTTTGGTAGTGTCAGGAGAGATTTTTGCTGCACCATTCACTATGAGACTATCCACAGTTAAAGACGAAGGCCCTGGAATGATTTCTTAAACTCATCAGTTTCAATCTGTTGTGTTCTCCACGCATATTTGCAGCACTGATACCATGAATTATTTTATTCTTGATTGTTTAGGTACTTTGTCTGCTAGCATGGTTTATAATCTTTCCCCACTTGTTTTATTTAGTGAAAAAAATCCCAAATGTGTTTACATATAGAAATATTTGCATTTTGGGAGTCCACAAATTCAACAAAAAATTGTTCTCTATTCTGTATTTATCAGGGACTATGTTCTCGCATTCAATAGCAAGGTTGTGGACAAAATACTAATATTTAGTTCCTACCTTATTCAGATTGATTTCAGTGCATCTCCTATAATTTTAATTATTTAGTTTTGTATTTCATTCCTTAAACAGGTACAGCATTACTTGGTGTCAACATTTATAGTTATACCATAATGTATACCATAATATTATCAAATTTTGCTTTGGCTTCTGCCAAATGGATAAAATTTTCATTATCATGTTCATGCTCATAAAGTTTTCTGGATGTTCTTCTGAACTAAAGATCTTATTTGCGGGGCCGGGGAGATGGCTCAGTAGGGTAAGCACTTGACTGGCAAACACAACGATCTGAGTTCAATCTCCAGTTCCGAGAAAAAAAAAAAGATCTTATTTGCCAAAAATTAAACCACGTATAATGCACATTTGACAACAGCACAACAATTTTCCCCTCATGTTTGTGGTCTATTAGCAGCACTGATCTTTTTTTTAAAAGTAGATATCAGCTTTTCAGAACCAATTAGTCAGAAGTGGTCAAAGGATGATTCAGTGACAAGCAGTGTCAAGATCTCAATGGTCTGACACAATTAAAGTTGAGTCCAAACTTGTGCAACTCCAAGTGTGGGTCGGTGTGACTTCTAGGGCAACTTCCCTCTGTGCCTGGGCTCAGTGGTCCAGGAAGACATCCCATTCTGCCCCTCTGGAACCCCGGGCCTCCTCCATCAATGCGGCGATGAGAATGAGAATGCGCTACGAACCACAAAATTCTTTGCTCAGAAATGACACCACCAGAACCAGCCACATGGCCTCACCTGCAGGTGAAAGGAACAGGGACAAACAATCCTTGCTTGGAAGAAGAGAACCACATGAAAGTAAGCACCAGACTTCTCTGCTACCTACAGTAGTATGTGTTATTCTGCTCTTGATTTTTACAGAGAATATGCGATAAATGCCACTAGTCTTATACCCATTTCTCACTTCTCCTTCTTTTCCCCAAAGAACTTACACTAGAAGCAAAAACACACTCTTCTACAGAAGAATAAAATATGCATAGTCTAGTGATAGCTTCTTTTCACAATTGAGAAAATTGGGGTGCAACACGTGAAGAAACTTTCTATTTCTAGCATTTCTTGGGAGGTTAAATCTTCTGAGGTTACCCAAACAGATCCAACTGGAGTGTTGTCCCATGCAATGTCCCAATTCCAGGGTCTCTCTGGCTCTAACCACAGCTACTCTGTGAGCTTTCCATCATCTTCCTGCTTCCCCTAAGCCTGGTTGGGAGTGTGTGGAGATGACTTAGGGGACATGCTCCAGCTGATCCTGCACCCCTCTCTCCCCTACTTTGGCTGCTCTCCAAACAGTAGTGAACTCTCCATACGCATAATCTTCTACTGCAGCTTACCACAACACCACCCGCTTGTTTTCTCAGCTGAATGCACCACTAAACCCCTGGGTTCCCAATATCCCAGGAAAGGGTGGAGGACTACCTCTTTTAGTACAGTGGCTGTGTAATGTCCCACAACAAACCACCCCAAATTCCAATAGAAAAAACAATGAACATTTATTTTGCTATTGACTCTCTAAGGTGACAGTTTCGGCTGCAATTAGATGGGCTTCCTCTCGTGTCTGTGGCCAGGTGCAGGTCGACTTTGCTGGCCTTGATTGGTTTCTCTCACCTGTTTTGGATCTCATTTAGGGTAACTGGGCTGACTAACTTGGATCAATATGGATTCTTATCATGAAGGAGACAGGAGTCCCAGGGAAAAGGCCTGGGCTCAGAATTAGCAAATGTTCCTCATACCAGATTTTTTTAGCCAAAGGAGTTTCCAAGATCAACCCAGAATCATGGACACAGAAAAGAGACTCCACTTCCTCACAAGGTAAGCTACAAGGTCACGTGCAAAGGAGTTGAACACAAGGAGTGAATGACTGGTGTCACATTTGTGACCCTCTCATAGTCCCTCCTTGCCTTCGAGGTGGAAGTCCATGCAGATCAGGCTACAGGACATGAGCATGGCAGGCTCAGGCTCACTCTGATTCATCAGTGGCCCTAGTAGCAGTGCACTGGCCCTGACCATGTGCAGGTGTGCCAGCACCATGCAATGGACACAGTCCAAGTGCAGGCTGAGCCTAAGAACTGGGAGAGGGCCGGGGTACCCGGGTAGCAGGGCATGGGGGCAGGAACTCGTCAGGAAGACTCTTGAGCAGCCCTCTCCTAGTCTCCTGCTTATTAGCATCACTTGCTGGAGACTTCTAAGGCCAAGCAAGTCACTCTCAGATGGATTCTTCCCTCAGAAGGAGATGGTCACAGTCTTAGCGTCCTGAGCGACACTAACGGGGAAGACAGACCAGTGTGGATTCTGGCTTCGCCCTGGTCCTTCTGTGATCAGGGCTCATCCTGAACTCTCTCTTTCTGAGATGAAAAGGGAATCCTGAATGCAGATGAAACACAAAGGCCACGATGACCATTTTTCTCACGTGCCAGCAGGCCAGTTTCCCTGCCTCACCTGCTGGTGCCAACCCTCGAGGAGCTACCCAGTCTTAGCGGGAGGGGGAGGAGTGAGAGCCCAACCAATGGCCTGAGAGCCCTGCTTGGGAGGTGAGTCTCTATTTTAAGTCATATTGGGAAGGGTAGAAGTGATCTTACATTTCTTCAGGTGGCACAGAGCTTCTAGCATCTCTAGGGCCTCTGGCTCCAAGGGGACAGGCACATGAGCCAATTATGGGGCGGTCTTGGTGTGGGAGTTGCAGGCTGGGAGTTCCTGGGGCATGGTGTTCCAGATGACCCCAGGGCTCTCTAGTGTGGCCTCTGAGCTGCTTTTGGCCTTGCTACAGTATTGAACAAAAGATAAAAATATAGAGTAGCTTCTCCTCTCCATAGGAGACATATGCCCCCTGTCTTCTGCCAATGGGATCTTGTTTAAAATGAAATATGCAAGCAGGTGTAGAAGCAGGTTTAGCAATGCAAAGCACTCCATTAATATATCTTTTCATGTATGCATTGACTACTTCCAAGCAGAATTTGAGGCAGCTTACTGAATTAATAAGGTGAAAATAGGTCCCCAAACTACTATCAGAGAACTCAAGAAGAGGACAAGTAATGAAAGGCATGGAAAGAGTAAAATTACATCCAAAAGCCAGACCAAGAGTTGTTTCTTCTGCTGAGCATAGCATTTAGCTCTTGAGGAGTGAAAAGACAGATGGGAAGGTAGAGAGGATGGCTCATGTTTACAGGCATCTCCTATGCACCAGACACTGCAGTTAGGTGATGTGGGCCAAGCCATTTTTTTTTTTCCTGGGCTTTTCAGTAGCCACGGTAAGGAAGGGAACATTAGCTTTCTAATAAAAGAGATCTGCGTAGATTCAGCAGGAAACCACCTTTTACTGGCTGGTGTGGAAGATGAGTCTTGGTAAAAAGCACACCAAGGAACATATATATATGACGTTTTCTGAAGCACTTGTGTTGTGTTCAGGTGCCAGGTGAGATGGAATTAGCTCACTCCACACTGCCTGTTAGGGAAACACAACTGAAAAAGGACTCTGCAGCATGCTGTTGTTAGGGCACGCTGAAAAACAAATAGCAATAGGGTCATTTGGGGGAGCAGATCAGAACTTGATGTAACACCAGTCTGAGAGAGAGTTTATGACATTTTTAACCCAGACCTCTCATGGCTTGAATTTAAAAGTGAGTACAGCTGTGGGAGGTATGAAGCAGAGTGGGAGAACCAAACCCCAGCTTTTTTGACCAGGGAACTAAAAGGGAAGACCTCACGAAGTTGGAAAGTAACAGAGCAGAGAAGGAGATTCTGGGAAGATGGCTACAGAGAGGTGTTTTTGAAATGCCAAGCTCATAGCGAAGCTGTGAACCTGTCTGTGTGTGAACCTGAACCTGATCAGCAGGCTGCTAGACCATTATTTGGATTCCAGGCTGACCAGAGGGGATGCCTCTCTGGACAGACCAAAGCAGTGCTGCCAACATTGAAAAGGGACCGAGGTTGGAAATGCAGGATTGAACTTAACCAAGTTCATTGCCTGTTAAGACAAAAATAGCAACATTCTTTGTGGGATTTAAACGAGATCCAAAATTTCCTAGCAGTATAATCAAAATGTCCAGGATACAATTCAAAATTACTTGGCACACAAAAAACTAAAAAAACCCTTCAATTTGTGTGGGAAAATCCGATCAACAGATGCCAATGTTCAGACAACCCAGATGTTGGAATTACCTGACAAGGACTTCAGAGCAGCTAAGATAACACAATCCAAAAGCAAGGACAGATTTTTTTTTTTTCATGTGAATGGAAGGATTGAAGTTCTCAGCAAAGATATAGAAGATATGAGAGCAAAATGGAAAACGTAGAGCAGAAAAACATAATAGTCAGTGAAATAAAAGTTCCCTGGGCAGAATTGAAATGACAGAGGAAAGAGGCAGTGAACTTAAAGACAAATCAACATTCATTACCTACTCTGAACTGTAGAAGGAAAAAATGTTGGAAATGTGAACATGGACTAAGAGAGCCATCGCACAATACCAAAAAGATTGTCATTCTAATCACCAGAGTTCTAGAAGGAGTGGGGAAAGAGTATAGAACTGGGGAAAATACTTGAAAAAACAAAGCCCAAAATATTTCCAAATTTGGTGAGATATATAAACCTACAGACTCAAGAAACTGAAAGAATGCCAAACAGCGAAATTCAAAGAAATTCCTGACCTGGTATTTCTTAATCAAGCTATTAAGAACTAAAGACAAAGAGAAAAATCTTAGAAGCACCCAGAGGACTAAAATCACATTGCTCCCTGTGGAACGGTAATGTAAATGTTTAAGGACTTTTAGAAACTTCAGAGGCAAGAAGAAAATGACACATTTTTCAAGTGCTAAAAGAAATGAGCCATGATCTCAGAGGCCTATGTCCAATGAAAATTTACGTCAAGAATAAAGGTGAAATAACATTTTTAGCATAAAAGAAAAGTGAAAATTTGTGAGCAGTGAATTTGCTCAAAAAAGGAATTGCTAAGGACATTTGCAAGACAGATAAAAATGATATAAAATGGGTACTTGGAACATCAAGAATGCAGGGAAGACAACAGAAATGGTAAATGACTGGGAACAGTTTTATGGAAAATGCAAAGGTGTTCCAAGTTCAGCTGTGTATTATATCAGCTCTGAAGGTACCAAAGACATATTTTAAATTGCAATTCTAAAAGTCAGTGCTGTGGGTGAGTTAGGGGTCACGGGATTGATGGGTGATATCATATCCTGACTCTCTCTGCTCTGAGGTGTCCATCTCATCAAATTTCAGCATCTTCTTAAGGTCTTCTCTGGGTATTCCATTCTAAACTGAAACTCCTCATACCCCTATTACTATCTATCCTCACTTTGTGCTTTATTTTTCTCCATAGTTGTTATCCACATTGTCATACTATACCTTTATCTGTGTCCATATTTATGAACTGTCAAGTCCTACATCCTGAAGACAGGGATCTCTGCCCTTTTGTTCATGGCTTTATGCCTTGCATGGGGCTTAGCATATAGTGGGCAGATGCAATGTCCAATTGTTCTCCAAGGCTTCACAAAAGGCCAGGATGTGTAGGAGTGAACAGGTAGGTATTTCTGTAAACTGGAATAACCATTATCTCCAGTGGTTCACTTACTAACTACATTATTGACCCGCAGAATGAACACTTTGGTTTAGCTGTCCAACTCCTTTTCCTCCTACAGTTGGCCCATTTTGGAAGCCAACCGTTCCTCTCCTCATCTCTAGCATGTGATTCAAATAGAAGCTCAGTCTCACCTCATGGTTTTGCTGGCTGGCCTGGAGAGGAGCACCAGATTGAGACTACCCATCAGGGTCCTTCTCTAGGACTCTTGAATTAGAACAAGCAGGGAAATGTGGGGAGCCATCCATAGGTTGCTTGCTTTCCCACAGCCGGTCCCTGGTGACACTCATCTTCAGCAGTCACAAGTCTCCATGTCCTCACGCCTTTCCTGTCACTTGGTTATGGGAGCCAACTTATGTGTGTTTGCTTAAGTTTCCTCAAGCTGGGTTTTTGTTACTACCAAGGGAATTGTGAGTAACAGAGTTTCTCTAAAGCTTCAGCCAACACTATTGTCAAAAACATTCCTGTGTGTGACCATTGGGCAAGGCCTCTGGTGGAAGGAAGAGGAGATAAGTGATACAGATTCTCTGGTGTCAGGAGTCCTTCATTTTAGTTGAGAAGATAGATTCAGAAATGTCACTTAAGCGAACCAGATGAGTATTTCATTCCATGGGCAATGAAAAGGAACAGGTGACAAAGCACCATAGGCTGATGAGGCTTGAGGTTTTGAGGAGAAATTAAGACTTGGGTTAACAGGAGAAGGAAACAGAAGATGTGCATAAACAGGTAAGAGGGGAGAGCATTCTGGGGAAACTGCAAGGGCCAAGTCTCCAGGTATATTTGAAGGAGATGCATCAGTCAGTCATGGGAGGTGGTTTTCATGCTTCAGAACATGTTCATCTTTGTCATCTTATATTTTTATAGTAACAAAATAAGGTGGCATATTGTGATGCATCCACTTCGCAGATGGTTCCAGCCATTTGGTAACTTTCTCAAAAATACATATCCTAGAAAGTGGCTGATCTAGAATGTAAGCCAAATCTTTTGTTCAAGGGAAGGTCTCAGGTAGGGAGATGGGTCAATTTTTTCTTCATCTGCTGCTTTGTATTTCCCAGTTTTTACTAAGATGCCCAGCATGCCAGCATTCTGAATCCCACCAACATCATCCCTGCAATCATCTCCTATCATGACAGTTTCCTCAGGTTCACAGCCGGTGCCCTGCAATGCTTCCAGAAAGAATGTCTTCTTTGGTTTTCCCACTACTGTGGCTTTGGTGTCCATGGCATACTCTAGAGCAGTCACAAATTGGCCCCAAGGTTAAGCCATCTTTCCTTTTGTAATACCTGGCTATGTGGATGAGGTCTCTTACTGAACATCAGTAAGTTATTTATCATAATGTTAAAAGACATCAACTAATATTCAACAATTTCTTAATGTTGTCAATTAGTCAATCAAAAAATTCTTAGCTGCCTTTTTTCAAAAATTAACATGTTTGATTCAAGATTCAAATGTATCTCACAAATTGAATTTAGTTGGTAAGTTTTATCCTTAAAAATCTATTTATTCTCTTCCCTCATTTTTCCTTCTTATTTATTTGCAACATTTTGGACTTTGTGGGCTCCATTTCAGTGGTGTCAATTAACATGTTCTGCTCTTCCCTGTATTTCCTGTGAACCTTGGCTAGATCTTGAGCCTTGGTTTTGGAGTGAGGCTATGCGTTTCTGCATGCATCACATCAAGAGATGTGCAATACTTCGTCATGTCTGTTGTGTCATCATTGAGTTCAGGTATTGTCCGCCTGACCCATTCACTGAAAGCTCTCTATTGGTTTTTCTCTTCATGGTTTAGCAGCTGCTGGTATCATCAGGGACCACAGATGTTATATTCTAATTTTGTCATTTCTTCTTCATTTATAGCCTAGAATTCTTCTGCATATCAACTATTTAGCTTCCTGAAAAGTAGATTAAATATTTTGGGTTTTGTTTTTGTTTTTTATTTGTTTGTTTGAGACAGTTTTTCACTATGTAGTTCAGGCTGCCCTTGAGATTACTGTGTAGCCCAGGATGACCTCAAACTCACAGCAATCTGACTTCGCATCCAAGTGCTAGGATACAAGCAGTACCACCACACCTGGCAGAATAAATATTTTATTCTTTCTCTTTATTTATATGTTTTCAGAATAATGAGTTAGATGCTTAATGTAGTCCACAAGTGGCCAATTAGTTTGTTTTATTATAATTATGTACTCATGAATTTTAATATCTTAGCTATGCTTTAATCCATTATGATTATTCCTCATTTTGAGGCTCAAACTGTTTAGCCTTTGCTCAGTGGGAGGTCCTTGAAGTTGGCTCCTGGGCCCTTTTGGTGTAATTGCCACAGCCTTTGAAATCTTGCTTGCTCTCTAACCTCCTCTTGTGCATTTCCTGTTCCATACCTGAAAAAAAAAAAGTGGGGAGGGAGAGTCATTCCACAAAACTGGGTGCATTTTAGTGGGAATGGTAGTTAGAGACAACTCTCTGGGCCCTTGGGGTACTCATTATTCCTAAATAGGTCATTGCCTCTAGGTCTCTTCAGCAGGCAGAGAAGGGAAATAAATTTTCTTTTAAAGTAAAACTACATTATGGACTCCTGCTAAGGGTCCCCACCCACTCACATTTAAAACTGCATGGCTTTTACTTAACTTTGTTAAGTTTGTATCTCTTTTCTCTTATTCTGAAAAGCTTGCTCCAGCATGAATTATTTTTTTACACTATTACAGATGTGACTTCAGTAAAATAAGTACAATAAGACTATTACTGTTAATGATAAAATATTAAAACAGCGGTTTAACATTTATATGGAGAGTTGTTTTTTCTTAATCGTCATGATATATCTCCCTAGGATTATTTAGGCAAATTACTGTGTTTTAAAGTCATTTTAAAATCTTATCTGTCTGAAAAAGCCACACATTTATATAAATTTATACAGTTAGGCTTAATTGATTTATTTAATCTCCAGTTTTAAAGGATTGCATTTGACTTCAATTTCTTATAATTATGTAAAGCATTTACACTGTTTCAAGGTAAAAATCTCTAAACAAGATGCATTCCTTCTCCACTTCCTTTACCTCCCCCTTCTGCAAATAACTGTTGTTGGCTTTTGTTGTCTCGTATTTTAAAAATATGCAATTAATCTATATATGCAAACAATCTCCTGTTTCTCTGATTAAAAATACTATCTGATACACAGTATTCTGTACTTTCTTCCTTTTAATAATATGTTCTTAAGATATTATTAAAAGTAGTACATGCTACTACTCCCTAGTAGCATGTAGAATTAATTCTCACTCTTTTTTAGAGCTTTATGGAGTCTACTGCGTGTTTCATAGTAATAAGCTCCATATTTGACTCAACCAGTTCTCTGTTGAAGGGCATTTGGGCTGCTTCCAGCTCTTTCCATTAAATATAGTCCTGCAATGAGTATTCTTGTGCATGCACCCTGCATACTTTCCCAATATTACTTTGGCATAGACTTTTATAAGGAGGCTAGATTATTCAAAGGGCAAATGCATATGTAATTTTGCTAGATATTGCTGAATTCCCTTGCTAAGGATTATACTACTCGACATGTCCAATTGCAGTGTGTTGAGTGCCTGTGTTTCCATTTTCCTCTAATACGTTGTCAAACTTTCAGATTTTTGCTTGAAAAATGACAACTCGGGGCAGTGTTGTTTTACATCACTTTTATTATGCTCAATTCAAGGTTAATCCCCTAACACTGCTTCTGACTCACTGTAACTATTCAAACATTATTCTTTGAAGCCTTGAAAGCACGAAGTTGCATTTCAGAAAGATTAATCTAACTGCAGCATTCACAATAGTTTAGAATACAGAGATAACACAGTCAAGAAACAACAAATTTCAGGACACAAACTCAAGTCATAAGAAATGTGACTTTAGCTTTTCACTACAATTCCTATTGTATATTTTCTCTCCTCGGGTGCATAAACTTAATCTGTCAAGTCCTATTTTGCTTTGCTTATCTCTGCATTTGGGTGTGAATTCCAGGGTTCTAGGGCCTTACTACAATGGTGTGAGTTAGGCTGGGCAGGAAGTGGGGTCAGGTTCTTGGTCACCATTTACCACTCTTTGGAGGGTCCTTGGTCTGAGGAGGTTACAGCTGTGTAGCCTCTGTTGGTTTCATCCAAGGGTCTTTTTCAGTTGTCCTAGCTCTGTGACATTTCTCTATGTAAGGAAACCTGACTGCTCTCCCACCTGACCTGGGGACTTCAGAAGACTCTGGGAAGATGCTAATGCTCTTATCTTCTAGGTCAATGGTGGCATACCTACAGCATGCATGTCACAGCTGTCTGTTCATTGTCACTGAAAGCTCTAAAAGGCTCACTATCTCTGTTATAGACACTTCCTGCAGCCATATCTGTTCCTTACCTCCTGGGGTGCTCTGAGTGATACCCTGGAAAATGGACACATTTCCTCTGCTCTGAAATGTCCCCCATATCTACCTAGAGCTCAGAATAAGTGTGGTTAAAATGTACAAGCTTTCCTCCAAGGAACCCACCGAACTGTCCACTCTGCCCCATTGTCCAATTTCTCACCATGGGAGGAGAGGTGGAGAAGAGACACTGTCTCTGACTAAGCCATTGGAACCCAGGCCAGTCACTGGCTCTTGAACTCAGCTGAATTTTTTAAGCACTAATGACCTTCCCTTGAGCAATGGACAGGTGCCTCACAGTCTAGCTGGGATGGAGGCTCAAGGAGAACCTCAGTTAACACTTCCCAATAGTGTCCCAGTTACGTCAGTTAAAAAACACATAGCCATGGCCCAAGTAGGATGTGATTGGAAGTGGAATGAGATGTTGACTACAGGCTTGGGCCAGATTGCCTGAGGAAGGAAGGAGAAAGGATTCACGAATGGGATTTTGAGCTTCTCCAGACAAAGGATGATAGTGCAAAGGGCTGGGATGAGGCTAGCAGAGGTGGGCAGGCCAGTCCTCAAAGAAGGACCAGGAACTTGGCTTTGGGATTGGATAAAGTGCGGAGGTTAAATCTATAAGAGGAGCTGGGATTCCTTCTTCTGGAAAAGCAAGGCAGAGGACAGCTGTTGAGCTTCCCAGGCTGAGTGTTGGGCTGTTCCATACAAAAGGAGAGGAAGCAGGCAGACAGTTCACAGGTCATATCTTTGATGGCCAAGCACTGTGTGACTGTGTCCTTCTTCCTGGGGTCTGGATATTTGGAGGAGAATTTGTTTCAGACCTTTTCAAACATATACCAGCCTGATTTGTGTGTGGTGTGTGTGTGTGTGTGTGTGTGTGTGTGTGTGTGTGACAGTTCCTCTGCTGCCCCAGATATTGTGCATCCTTGGGAATATCAGAGATTCTCTCTGGTTTCCCTCAGCAGATACAGCCCCTCCTAGAGGATACATAAATAAATAAGCAGAGTTGATTTAATTTGGAGTTAAGGTCACAAACATACACTGCACACCCAGGGGCACAGCAAGGTGCAGTGTTGTGCGATGGCATTTTCAAGCTGCTAGCTCACAGGCTGTGTCTGACCTAATGGCTTCTATTGTTTAACTTTAACTAAAAGTAGATTTCAAGATTTTCTTGAAAAATCCATTTGGCCACAGTGGACCTGAATTCCCTAAAGGTTAATCCAGCTAGAATACAGCTTCTTCAGACAGGCATATACCTTGCACTATATGAGCTAAGCACCATGCCTTAACTCGTTGTGCCACTGGAGCTTCTGTACTTTCTGATAGATCCTGACTGTTTTCACTTCACAATTCTGGTCTGACACCTGTACACCTTGTGGCTGGAACTACAGTGGCCAATCTTGTACTGAGCAACAGCTACTTACCTTGACTAAGTTATGTTACCTTTTAAAGCCTCAGTCTCTTTATATGTAGAATGATAATGACGATATTTGCTTATCCCCTCGGCCAAGGTACAAGTATGATTCATAGAAATTGCTTAGTAAGTGGCAACTGTTACAACTGAAAATGAATGAGACCCTGTTTACCAGATCCTAACTCTAAAGCAAATGTCTCAGTTGATGTTGTGCTTTGGTAACAAAATACCTGAGGCTGGGTACTTTCTAAAGAAAAGTGGTTTGTGTGGCTCACAGCTGTGGAGGCAGAAAGTCCAAGATCACGTGGCCCCATTTGTTTGGCTTTTGGTGAGACCCCTGTGGCTGCGTCACAACATGGCAAGAAGTGGAAAAGGAACTCCTACACACCAAAGGGGCCAGGTGCACTTTGAGGCTCACTGTGTGGCATCCTGCTTTCATGGGAACTAACTCACTCCTGGGGATCAGCTTTAATTTCTACCAAAGATGGTAGCCCCTCTCAGAAGACCCCACTTCTTCTTTTATCTGCACTGAGAAGCTTCTATTGCATGAACTTTTGGGGTCATACTCAAAGCAATCCAACCATCAGAGCAAGTGAGAGCCCAAGGCAGAAAGTGTTGGGGGCCACAGCTGTGGCACAAGGAGGCCTCTCTAGATGCAGCAGGGACTTGGGGGCCTAGATTTCTTTCCTCCTCTGTGGGAGGCAGGCAGCCCAGCTGGGCCCGCCTGGGCTTTGACAACCCGCCATGCAGGCCAGAGCCCAAGCCGTGGGAAGGCTGTCCCCACCCCCGGTCGGCTGCCTCTCTGCTGTGATTCCAGGAACCAGCCCTATCAGTTGGGCCCAGTTTCAAGAGTTGGGTTTCTTGCCATTTCCCCTCAGTCATGTGGCCTTTGGAGTGGACAACACAGGAATGTGATTAGCTGTCAGGCCCTTTCCAGGCAGGGGAATGTGTTTCAGACAGGGCTGGGGGAGAGGGGTGGTGTTAGGGTGTCAGCCTTCCTTGGGAACCCACCCCAACCCTCGCTGCAAGACTTCAGCTCTACTGGAAAACTTGCAGGCTAGGGGAGGCAGACTGAGAGGAAAAGGCTTTTTCTGGCCACCTGGAGCCAGAGATATCTGTCTGCCTCTTGTGCCTTCAGAGAGCTTGGGCTGGGAAGGAGTGCACCTGTCAAACAAAAGGACACACACACACTGCCCCTGAACGGGGCCGTGGGACAGCGCATCCCCTTCCTGTCACCGCTCAGGAGGTCAGAGAAGCTCTCTGCCACTGATAGCTGCAGAGGCACAGAGGGGACAGCCCTGGCGCCCCGAGTCGCACAGATCTCCACCCATGACTCCTGCCCCTCTGTGGCTGGCTCATCAGCCTCACCCTTTCCTGGGTCCCCTCTGGTTTTCTTTGGAAGTCCTTTCCCCTTTGGGTGAGGCAAGTCAAGCACTCACTTGGCCACATCATTCAACACGTAAGATAAATAATATTCTGATACAATATATTTTGGAAAATTGAAATAAGTGCAAAAGGAGAAACATCTATTAAGTGCAAAGCATTGAGCTTTTAAATACAGGCAAGAGCCAACTTGTTCACCTCCCCCGGCTACGGCCTGGCTGAGATACTTTGTCCACAAAGCCCCATAGAGGGCAGTAAGCTCTGGGTCCCAAAGTGCCACCCAGCAGCTGTGTGACTTTAGGTCGAGTGAGGCTGAGGCTTTATGTCCTCACCTATATCAGTGGATAGACCATTAATTCCTACCTCTAAAACTGTTGAAAGGGATAATAGACAAAATGCCCAAAAGCCTCACAGGAGACCTTGGGAGGCAGAAACAATCCCTTTAACACCTAACCAAGTGCCGGCCCACTGCAGAGAACCCTTGTATGCTGCCAAACACTTGCACTGCGCATGAACGGGAAAGTGGCTCACAGCTGGTAACTGACTGTAAAGGCAAATCTAAGTTAGACCTGAAGGAAGTGGTAGGAGCCCAGCCAGAAGCTGGATTTATGACACATACAATAATCCGAGGGAAATGCGGGCGGTTTACATGCTAGAAGCTGGATGTCTTTGTTGTATATTATACTGTTACAAGTCTATGAAGAAAAGATAAAGAAT
Organism: Octodon degus; assembly: GCF_000260255.1. Classification (NCBI taxonomy): domain Eukaryota; kingdom Metazoa; phylum Chordata; class Mammalia; order Rodentia; family Octodontidae; genus Octodon; species Octodon degus. Next base: position 835,920 of record NW_004524694.1, on the reverse strand, counting down.
ACCCAGTGGGAAAATAAAAGATATAAACAGGCAATTTCACAAAGGAGAAAGCCCAAAGGACCAGCAATCCGATGAGAATATGCCGACTTTACCAATAAGTAAAGAAATATAAAATTTTCCTAAACTATAGAACTTTTTTAAAAAATTACAATCCTTCATCCCACTGAGGATCCAAAAAGCCAGGAAACCTAAAACATTGTTGAAAAGAGGGTAAATAGAAGTTTCTAGAGGACAACTTGAATAAAAATACCTTACAATTGTGTCAGCTCTTCGACTTATTAATGGTAATCCTTGAAGTAAAATACATGCTCAGGCAATAATAGATGAAAGCAAAATATTAGAAGAAAGAATTCTTTAATAGGACGCTGAACATAACTCAAGCCTCCTACAACAGTGATGATTACGTCTTAGGTTTATGGAAAGATAAGTAGATTCAGTAGCATCAGTGTAGTAATGGTAGTTGTCCGTGGTTGGTAAAATTGTGCTGTCTTTTGTACTTTTTTTGCTTTTCTTTTTCTTTAAAATGCATTAAATTGTGGTAAAAGCACGTAACATGAGGCCTAAACTTCTAACGGTGTTTCAAGTGCACAATAACATTACTGTTGACTGCAGGTACTGTAATTGTACAGTGTATATCTAGAATTTATTAATCTTGCTCAACTAACATTTTATATTTGTAGATCAGGAGCTACTCTCTACTCTCCTTCCCAGCCCCTATGAAATTTTGATCTCAAAAATCTGTCTATTTAAGATACCTCCTGTAAGTAGAATTGTGCAGTATTTGTTTTCTGGGGTATGCTTATTTCACTAGCATAATGTCCTCAATTTTGTCACATAATGCAGAACTTAATTCTAAGAGTGAATAGGGTCACAGTAGATATCTATATCTATATCTATATCTAT